>NW_011494942.1:11678275-11679350 GCF_000754665.1 Bison bison bison | reverse complement strand
AGCTCTAGGTCAGTGATCACACCATCATGATTATCTGGGTCGTGAAGCTCTTTTTTGTACAGTTCTTCTGTGTATTCTTGCCATCTCTTCTTAATATCTTCTGCTTCTGTTAGGTCCATACCATTTCTGTCCTTTATCGAGCCCATCTTTGCATGAAATGTTCCTTTGGTATCTCTGATTTTCTTGAAGAGAACTCTAGTTTTTCCCATTCTGTTGTTTTCCTCTATTTCTTTGCATTGATCGCTGAGGAAGGCTTTCTTATCTCTTCTTGCTGTTCTTTGGAACTCTGCATTCAGATGCTTATATCTTTCCTTTTCTCCTTTGCTTTTCACTTCTCTTCTTTTCACAGCTACTTGTAAGGCCTCCCCAGACAGCCGTTTTGCTTTTTTGCATTTCTTTTCCATGGGGATGGTCTTGATCCCTGTCTTCTGCACAGTGTCACGAACCTCACTCCATAGTTCATCAGGCACTCTTATCTATCAGATCTAGGCCCTTAAATCTATTTCTCACTTCCACTGTATAATCATAAGGGATTTGATTTAGGTCATACCTGAATGGTCTAGTGGTTTTCCCTACTTTCTTCAATTTAAGTCTGAATTTGGCAATAAGGAGTTCATGGTCTGAGCCACAGTCAGCTCCTGGTCTTGTTTTTGCTGACTATATAGAGCTTCTCCATCTTTGGCTGCAAAGAATATAATCAATCTGATTTTGGTGTTGACCATCTGGTGATGCCCATGTGTAGAGTCTTCTCTTGTGTTGTTGGAAGAGGGTGTTTGTTATGACCAGTGCGTTTTCTTGGCAAAACTCTATTAGTCTTTGCCCTGCTTCGTTCCGTATTCCAAGGCCAAATTTGCCTGTTATTCCAGGTGTTTCTTGACTTCCTACTTTTGCATTCCAGTCCCCTATAATGAAAAGGACATCTTTTTTGGATGTTCATTCTAAAAGGCCTTGTAGGCCTTCATAGAACCGTTCAACTTCAGCTTCTTCAGTGTTACTGGTTGGGGCATAGACTTGGATTACTGTGATATTGAATGGTTTGCCTTGGAAACGAACAGAGATCATTCTGTCGTTTTTG
>NW_011494942.1:11665372-11678175 GCF_000754665.1 Bison bison bison | reverse complement strand
TTGAGATTGCATCCAAGTACTGCATTTCGGACTCTTTTGTTGACCATGATGGCTACTCCATTTCTTCTGAGGGATTCCTGTCCGCAGTAGTAGATATAATGGTCGTCTGAGTTAAATTCACCCATTCCAGTCCATTTTAGTTCGCTGATTCCTAGAATGTTGACATTCACTCTTGCCATCTCTTGTTTGACCACTTCCAATTTGCCTTGATTCATGGACCTGACATTCCAGGTTCCTATGCAATATTGCTCTTTACAGCATCGGACCTTGCTTCTATCACCAGTCACATCCACAGCTGGGTATTCTTTTTACTTTGGCTCCATCCCTTCATTCTTTCTGGAGTTACTTCTCCACTGATTTCCAGTAGCATATTGGGCACCTACTGACCTGGGGAGTTTCTCTTTCAGTATCCTATCATGTTGCCTTTTCAAACTGTTCATGGGGTTCTCAAGGCAAGAATACTGAAGTGGTTTGCCATTCCCTTCTCCAGTGGACCACATTCTGTCAGATCTTTCCACCATGACCCACCCATCTTGGGTTGCCCCACGGGCATGGCTTAGTTTCATTGAGTTAGACAAGGCTGTGGTCCTAATGTGATTAGATTGACTAGTTTTCTGTGAGTATCGTTTCAGTGTGTTTGCCCTCTGATGCCCTCTTGCAACACCTACCGTCTTACTTGGGTTTCTCTTACCTTGGGCGTGGGGGTATCTCTTCACGGCTGTTCCAGCACAGCACAGCCATTGCTCCTTACCTTGGACGAGGGGTATCTCCTCACCGCCGCCCTTCCTGACCTTCAACGTGGGATACCTCCTTTAGGCCCTCCTGCGCCCCCGCAGCCACGGCTCCTTGGACGTGGGGTTGGTCCTCCCAGCCACCGCCCCTGGCCTCGGGCGTGGGGGCGTGGGATATCTCCTCCCGGCCGCCGCCCCTGACCTCGGATGCGGGGTAACTCCTCTCATCACCGCCCCTGACCTTGGGCGCTGGGTATCTCCTCTCGGCCGCCCCCCCTGACCTCGGACAAAGGGTAGCTCCTCTCAGCCGTTTCTGCGTCGTCGCAGTCTGGTACTCCTGGCCGCCCCCGCTGACCTCGGACGTGGGGTAACTCCTCTTGGCCGCCGCCCTTTGGGCATGGGGTCCTCCTGGCTTCTGCCCTTGACCTCAGATTTGCGGTGGCTCCCCCAAAGGGCAGGCCTCTTAGAATGTGGCAGAGAGCAGCCCAGAATTCACCTGCTCTCATGGTCAAGAAGAACTCAGGAGAAGCTCTGCTAAGCATCTTCCTAGTCCTTCTTTACAACTCACCAATCAGATAAGGTGCTCCCATTTTTACAGGGGAAGTGAGTTGGCAGTGACAGGTCAAAAGTGGCACTAATAGGAATTCTTCCACCCAGGGCACAGGAGGTGAGGAAAAAGGAACTTCTCCACTGACCTTTCTCCATTTATTGTTGTTTTTTCTCCATTGGGAATTTTATTTCATTACATAATGAATTTTAATTGCCTTTATCCATGCTAAGTTCACGTTCTCATAAATACTGTATACTTATGTGCTCAGTCACTCAGTCATGTCCGACTCTTTGTGACCCAATGGACTGTAGCCCTCCAGGCTCCTCTGTCCATGGGATTCTCTGGAAAAGAATACTGGAGTGGGTTGCCATTTCCTTTTCCAGGGGTATATGTATCCTTGCTTTATAGATTGGGAATACTAGGTTTTAACTTTTTTCTTTTTTCATAGAAACATTGATTAATAACATGCCATCAGTACTGGTACCTCAATCTGTGCTACTGCTAAGCTGTATATAATTGCTAATTTTGATGTTACATCCTTTCTTTGTGAGCTTGAGAACCCCTAGTATAGGTCTGTGTTAGTCTAGACTGACTAAAGAAAATTTCTCTAGAATGAATATTTGGAACTGATTTTCTCTGGACGTTTACCCGTAAACCTGAATTGAAAGATACTGGTTTCATTTCCATTGCTCAAAATGCTGAGTATTCCACCATATCAGAACCATTCTGATTGGTTGGACATTGTTTAATAGAATTCTCAGGATGTGACGCCACTGTTAGCCACTTCATCGTTGATGACACACACTTATCAAAAGCCTCCTTCCTACAAAGTACAACACTGCCAAGTTCTGAGGCACCAGGAAGTATCAATTATCTGCTCACAGGAAGTTTGTGCCCTAGGGTAGAGTGCATGCCAGGCAAGTCCACGTGAAAAGTAAATAACGTGAATTAAGTCTGTGCTACCTGCTAAGTGAATTATATAGACGTTAGAGGCAGAATGTGAAGTCATGAACCAAAGTCATTTTTGACAGGTTTGGGATGGCTACAAGCCATTTCCTAGGAATTATTCATAAAGTTCGAGACACTAAAAATGAGTGTCACTGCAAACTTTGCAGGAATAGATTATAATGAGATTTTTTTGGTCCTAGGAAATTTCAGGAGGGAGGTAGAATTTTAGCTGGTCCTTCAATATCCCAAGGAGCAAGTCATTCTCACACTATGTGCTGTGCATAGTCTCTCAGTCATGGCTGACTCTTTGCGACCCCGTGGAATGTAGCCCACCAGGCTCCTCTGTCAATGGGGATTCTCCAGGCAAGAATACTGGAGAGGGTTGCCATTTCCTTCTCCAGGGGATCTTAGAAACCCAGGGATCGAACCCAGGTCTCCAGCGTTGCAGGTGGACTCTTTGCCATCTGAGCCACCAGGGAAGCCCCATTCTCACACTTCATTCCACCGCATTCCACTTATTAATAAGCAGTATCACCATCTACCAAGCTCTTCAACCAAAACCTTAAGTGTCATTCTTGATCCTCTTTCCTCTCATTCACACAGCCATGCATCAACAAGTTGATTCTACCTATAATGTTTCTTCAACACACCCAGCTCTCTATTTGCCCTGCAGGTCCCTGGTTTGGGTGCATTTCCTGACGACATTATCATCTCCTGCCTGGACTACCCCATGATCACCTAATTCATCTCTGTGCTTCCCATGTTTGTAAGCCCCAGTCCATTTTTTTCTATAGAATAATAGTTGTAATCAGATGATGCCATTCTTCTGTTAAAATCCTTTGATGTTTTTCTGTTGCTCTTTAAAAGAAAAGTTACATTTCTTACCTGAATAAATAAGACTCTACATGACCTAGCTTGTCCCATCTTTTTCATCTTTCTTTTACTTTACTATAAAGATAGCCACATAATGTTCTTTATGTTCCTCAAAAAAAGGATCTCTTACTATTTAGAGGTTTTGCATTTGCTATTCCTTCTGCCCGGCATGCTGATCCTCTGGCTGTTACCACACCTGTTTCCTTTCATCCTTTAGGTCTCAGCTCAGATGTCACATTCTTAGCTCAAATACCTTTGTGTGGTTTTTTTTTTTTATGACCCCATCTAAAATAATTTCCCTCAATTGTCTCCTATTATATTATCCTGTTAATTGTGTCTCCCTCTATAGTTCTATAACTCCATAAGAATAAAACTCTTGTGTTTTGTGTTCATTACTGTATCTGCAGTACACATCACTGTGTTTTGGATTATCCAGTAAACATTTGTAAAATGAATAGAGAATGCAGTTCATACAAGCAGAGCAGAAAGACAGTGGTCTTGCAGTCTAGGTGAGAGTGCGAGCAAAGTGCCAGATAGTTCAGAACGTGGTTTGTGAACAGATTATCCAGAGCAGCACTGTTCCTGTTAGGGCTTCTATATAATTCAGCTGGTGAAGAAAAGTGAAAGTGAAAGTCGCTCTGCCGTGTTCTAATCTTTGCAACCCCATGGACTATACACTCTGTGGAATTCTCCAGGCCGGAATACTGGAGTGGGTAGCTCTTCCCTTCTCCAGAGGATCTTCCTAATCCAGGGATCGAACCCAGGTCTCCCGCATTACAGGTGGATTCTTTACCAGCTGAGCCACCAGCTGAGAATACTGGAGTGAATAGCCTATTCCTTCTCCAGGGGATCTTCCTGACCGAGGAATCGAAGCTGGTAAAGAATCCACCCCCAATGCAGGGGACTCCAGTTCAATTCCTGGATTGAGAAGATCCCCTGGAGAAGGAAATGGCTACCCACTCCAGTGTTCTGGTCTGGAGAATTCCATGGATGGAGGACCCTGGCAGGCTGCAGTCATATGGTGCCAAGTTTTCTTTTAATTGTACTTGGATATAAATTTGAAAGTAAAACTAATTTATAGAAGGTCTTAAAGCTATAGGAATAGAATTCACATTGCAGTGCATCAACTTGAAGCTACTGAATGAAGGTTTTTGATCAAGGAATGACTGTAAGATTAATGCTTCTGTGATACTATTGGTGAGAAATGCTTGTCATATAGGAGAGTACTGTAATTGTCCATCTGAGATTTTATGAAATATGTTTCTGTGGTTCTTTCAGTTGAAAAGGGTAGACTTTATATGTCTGTCATAAATCCCAAACTGAAAGCTATTAAAAGGGAGTTATCATGCAATCAAGGGCTTCAAAACTTGGACCCTGGGAAACTTTAAAACTGAAAAGGTTGACAGGGACATATGTATCACGTCTTTTCCATTCCTTGACCCCCTTGTCCGCATGGTAGTGATACTCACGTTTTGTATTGAGATCTTTTGAAATTTTCTGTCTCTTCACCGTGATAAATGGACCTATAGAGCTGGGCTGCAGTGTCACAACTCATCAGTAGGTGTCACCATCTCACAAGTGATTTATTCCACTTTGAGACTCTGTCAAGTCTAATTTAAAGGTGCTGCTGATGCTGCTAAGTCGAGTCAGTCATGTCTGACTCTGTGCAACCCAATAGACGGCAGCCCACCAGGCTCCTCTGTCCCTGGGATTCTCCAGGCAAGAACACTGGAGTGGGTTGCCGTGTCCTTCTCCAGTGCATGAAAGTGAAAAGTGAAAGTGAAGTCGCTCAGTTGTGTCCAGCTCTTCACGACCCCATGGATTGTAGCCCACCAGGCTCCTCCGTCTTCAGGGTTTCTCCAGGCAAGAGTACTGGAGTGGGTTGCCATTGCCTTCTCCAAACTTAACGCTAGCGTATTGTATATAAAATAAATTACTGGGTTTTTTTTCATCTCATATCTTTTGAGTTATCAGTTCATAATTATAAATATTTATTCAGATCACATGAAATCAACAAATTTTGTCTGAATTTAGTTGCATATTTAATACCATGATCACATTTTGTTGACAGTTTTGCTGTTTTGTGATTGTTTTTAACAATTGATAGTCTGTTTAGTTTTAGCTACTGTAGTATTATGTTACTTATTTTGATAATATTTTAATGTTTGATGGACCTATAGACATATCTTGGAGCAAGAAAAAAATATGGTTTGTGTACTTGGTTTTCATTTTCCAGTTTCCTTTTTTTTACCCTTTCCATCTAATATTTCCACCATCACAGAAAGTTCAATTAGACATCCCTGGTACAAACTAAACTGCTTTCTTTTGTTAAAGAAAAAAGTCTGGAGATATCACCAGGAGCCTGGTTTCAGGATCTTGAATGGAGATATGTTTTAGGAATGGAATTTTATTCTTTGTTTGAAGGTTTTGTTTAGTGTGTATTATATTTCACTCTCAGTTTTAGAATTTTTTAAGATTAGGGCATAATACTAGTCAAATGGAAGAAAGGCAAAGATAGCTCAGTATTTTCAAATCTAATAATATTACTTTAAAACTAGATATACTTAATATGTTTAAATTGTGCATATTCTAATCAATCCATGGAAATCAACTAATGAGTATAAAGTGTATGAGGGTGGGGCTTTATTGGAGGCCCTGTAGCTCTTTTTCAGGAATACCCATCTCATGTCTGACACTTGGTTGTACTCCGTGTAGCTAGTTGTAAATATAATGTAAATGCCATGTAGACAGTTGCCAGCCTGTGGCAGATTTAAGCTTTGCTTTTTGGAACTTTCTGAAGCTTTTTCCAGATATTTTTAATCTTTGGTTGGTTGAATTGGCAGATGCAGAACCTGCAGATAAGGGCTGACTATTACTCTCATACTTCATTTCCACCACCAAATGTAGAAGTCTCCCTGCCCCCTGCCCTTTACTAATTTTCCGTCCCCAGCTGGGCATGATTTAACCCAATCCTGGCACTTTCTGCCTGGAGACAGCATCAGATTCCGAAGGTTCATGGCTTAGTCCCACAAGCTTGCTCCCTCCTTTACATGCCAAAGCAAGTCCAGGTTTTTACCTGTGCTTCTGAGTGTGCAGGACTTCCCTGGTGGCTCAGACGGTAAAGTGTCTGCCTACAGTGCGGGAGATCCGGGTTTCATCCCTGGGTCGGGAAGATCCCTTGGAGAAGGAAATGCAACCAACTCCAGTATTCTTGCCTGGAGAATCCCATGGACAGAGGAGCGTGGCAGGCTACAGTCCATGGGATCGCAAAGACTCTGACATGACTGAGCGACTTTACGTTCACTTTCTGAGTGTGCATGTGTACATGTGTGTGCTCAGTCATGTCTGACTCTTTGTGATCCCATGAACTGTAGCCCACTGGGCTCCTCTGTCCAAGGGGTTTTCCTGGCAAGAATACTGGAATGGGTTGCCATTTCCTCCTCTAGGGGATCTTACCACCCTAGGGATTGCACCCATGTCTCTTGCCTCTCCGGCATTGGCAGGTGAACTCTTTACCACTTGATCCACCTGGGGAGCCCTGACCAGCTGTAAATTTGAGATTCCCAGGACTCCCTCCTCAGGTTTGATAATTTGCTAGAGTGGCTTACATAATTCAGGAAAGCAGTTTGCTGACTAAATTACAAATTTGTCGTAAAAGGATAGAACTCAGGAGCAGTGGGATGGAAGAGTGTGAAGGGCAAGTATGTGAAAAGGGGGAATGGTGCTCTCCTGCCCTCTTCCAGCACCTCCATGTGTTCAGCAACCCGGAAGCCTCAATACTGTCCTTCAGGGTTTTTTATGGACCCTTCATCATGCAGGCATGATAGATGGCTAATGCTGTTTCCAGCCCCTCTCCCTTTCCAGGGAATGGAGGTGGGGACTGAAAGTTACAGACTTCTAATTGTGACTTGGTCTTTCTGGTGACCAGCCCCCAAGCAGGAGTCCACCGGGAGTTACCTCATTGGAACAAAAGATGCTCCTGTCCCCCAGGAATTCTAAGAGATTTAGATGCTCTGTGTTAGATCACCCTATTACTCGGGAAATTACAAGGGTTTTAGGGGCTTTTTGCTGGAAACCAGGGTCAAAGACCAAACATTAGCAGAAACCGTGGGCGGAGACTATTATTATCTCACACTTACTATTTACACTTAATTATATGAAAAGTAGAATATTTCACATTTGCTTTCTCTGTTGCTTGCTGAGAAACTGCAGTGTTGTATCTTCTGTCCTGGTATAATCTTGTGTGCTGTGCTACTGATTTTAATGAACTGTTGTTACTTACCAGTAGGGAAATGGTCCCTGTGTTGTTATTCACTGCTATGAAAGTTTCAAAACATGTGACCATCCATGTGAACAGCCTGTGCAGATTAAAGCTGCAGGGCATGATTGGAGGAGGCATGGACTGCCAAGCCACGAGGCAGCTAAGGAGGCGTCCTCTGCCAACGACGGCATGGGATTATGTAACGCCTGCAGTGTCTGGCACCGTGCTCCACTGGAGACACATCACGTGTTGTACAATGCTCTTGGCCCTGAAATTCAATTAGATTGCTTTGAATGATCCGTGAGTCTGCATGAGATAAGCTTTTACTGCTCTCCAGTAGAAAGCAAATGGGTTGATTAGCCCCACATAAATTGAGAAATTGCCATCATAATTCCAGCAAGGATGTTTGCATTATATATATATATCATTGTGCCACAGAAGAGCAGAGTGTAAGCATTATGTAACCTGGATAAATAATGGGGAGAAAACACCCAACCCTCACGACTAAAAAAAATAGATTTTCTTACAGACACTTAGGAATAGATTTTCTTTAAAATATATTTTGCTATTGTTTTTGAGGAATCAGTTTAAAGACTGCCTGTGTGGTGTTTATTTTTTTCTTTATGTTTTGTTTGTTTGTTTACACTATGATCTGTGAGTAAGAATAAAGAAATGGATAGAGTGATAATTTGGTGGGGGTGGGCAAAGGAATTTTGATTAGGAAGAATTTCGAATTATAAATTCAGTGGCCTTTTTATACTGAGTGAGTTTATTTTCTTTGTGAATTGTAGATGATCAATTTAAGGAGTTGGGATCTGTCTGAAATTAACCCCATATTGTTTGGCTGAAACTTCTGATATCTTTTCACAAAAGAAGATCTGGGATGGAGGAGGGAAGGTCAGAGTAGATGTTGAGAAATTGAAAACTGGGAAGGAAGGTCAGGAATATCATAGTACTAAGGGCTTAAAGGGCCAATGGGAAACCACCAAAATCAGTGGTGTGAGCTTAACTTTCCCACTTTCTTTTACCCTTATTTTCCTCCAAATGGGATTTAATTTAAGGTTTTAACCAAAAGCTCTGGTAAGAACTTAAAGTTCTTTAGAATTGTTTGGGACACTGAATTGAAACAAAAGGTGCCAAAATGCTATGCAGAGAGCTTCCATTTTGTTCTATCAAACGGGGATTAAAGAGTACAGTTCCTTTGTGGTTTTAGGCTAGGTGGTCTTCAACTGATGGCAGCAAAACCACCATCATTGTAGCTTTTTCCCTGTTGGTAAAGCTTTTATTTCTCTCCTAACCTTTGAAATCCTTAGGACACAGATTTGCTCACTGCAACTTAATATTCTGCCTTTTAGTGTAAGTTGATATTTGTTAAGAGTTGTTTTCTAACATGTCATAGTAAAACCCAGATTTTAACAATTTTTCTTTTTGATAGATTATCTAAATTTTGTGAGATTTAACAGGCATAGGTATTTCTACTGGTTTAATTTTTCAAACCATTGGCAGCAGGTATTGCTACTGTTATTTTTATTAAGCAAAGGGAAAATTGATGGGTAGAGGAGTACAATGAGCTGCCCAGGCTGACACTACAAGGAGGTGACTGGATAGATGTTCCAAAACAGATCGTAAGCATTCTCATCCCACTGTGTATTAATGGTCCTCAAATGCCGTTCCATGGACTAGGGCTAGACTGGCCCATATTTCAAAGAAATCCTATTTTATTATGCCTAGAATGAAGGTCTCAGATTTTGTCATTTTAAAATAGCTTCCCAGGTGCTTCTGATGTAAGATAAGAGTTGGTAGCTACTTCTTGTTTAATGTTCTGAACTATAGAGATAGCATTAGAACATCTCTATGCTCTATTTCAAATATATTTTTTCTCTGTTTATCCTTCTGATATGTGTGCATGTACTTATTGTTGTTGTTTAGTCAGTAAGTCATGTCCAACTCTTTTTCTGCCCAATGGACTGTAGTCCACTAGGCTCCTCTGTCCATGGGATTTCCCAGGCAGGAATACCGGAGTGGGTTGCCATTGCCTACTCCAGAGGATCTTCCCGACCCAGGGATCTCCTAAATTGCAGGTGGATTCTTACCACTGAGCCACCAGGGAAGCCCATATATATGAATATATCTATACAAACCAAATTGTAAAAACGTAGTTCTTTTTTTTGTTTGTTTCTTGGTAAAATTTTAATAGAAAATATATCTTTTCAAAATGGACACAAAATATTTTGTGGTTAACAGTAGTATTTTATAATAGTCAAAAGAAAATAGTGGGAAATATAATTCAATAAATGGCATCCGTTATTAAAAGGCTAGCTAGCCTCCGGGTCTTAAATTGACGCTAGGGTTTAACTTTGTTAATGAGTGAATTCAGAGTTGGTTTAATGAGTTGGTGTTGGAAGGATGGCTCATTTTCATCAGTGGATATAACTTGCTGCTGCATCTTTGCAAAATAATAAAAAGGGACTAATGCATCCCCTGGCCCTACCATAATTGTCCTTTTCTTCCTTTCCCTGTGGCATCTTTAAAAGATGATGTGTGACTCATCATTGCAGGGACTGGGGCTCCATGAGCATCTTTCCTTTCTTTATCTCATTCCTTCCTCCATCCCCCACCTTGCCTTTTTGCAAAGATCATCTGGTTTTGTACCACAAATATTTGTCTTAAAGGCAGATGTTTGCAAAAGTCAAATTAAGTATGTGAACCTATACCTGCTTCATGACCAGACATCATGGTTTGGGCTTTGGATAGACGCAGAATGGGGCTCTGAATGCCTGCAATGAATCTGAAAAATTTTGACAGTTCTAACTTAATAGCCAGCATACAGACAACTTTGCAGAATATGTACTTTCTAGAAACACATTTTTAATGATTCAGCTGTCACAATGGGTTTACCAAGTATATGATTGGCAGATATATTAGGCATTTTTAATTAAACTTTACATAATACTAGTATTACATAATTAATAGACATAATTTTCCATGTGTTATACTTAAAAAGTAAATAATAATAAAGTATGATATGGTTTTCTGAACTTCAGTTGTGCACAAATAAACTTTTCTTGGCAAATGAACCACATATTGTCAGTTTTTCATGGTTGAAAATGCACCATCTCACAAAAATGTCTTCAGGTAAGAAATGAAATCAGCATTATGAAAGCTGGTTAGCTGGAGTTTCTTTCTGAGGATTTATACCATGGAAAGGAAACTACTTAAGGGCAGCATCTGGGTCTCTAATGTCCATTCTTTCACAGTGACTCATATTGTTATATTAATGTGATGGTGTTTGGTCCAGGAAATAATTTATTCAGGTTTTCTAAAAGGAAATTGTACTTCTTACCTAAATGAATTCTCCCCAGTGCCTGACTTGACTTGTATAGTTTTGCAAAGTTGTATCAACCTATAGAAGATCCATTTCCACAAATACCTAATCAAGTTCATAAGTAGTATGTGCTTTAAAATTTGTTTTAAAAATTTGCTTGGTGTATTAATTGGGTTTGAGTCAGGAAAAAGGCGCAGGTTATTTTAATAGATTAATACGAAGAATTGTTAATTAGGAATTGAAGAAGTAAAAGGCTAAAATAAAAACACACTTCAAGTATGGTATGGAAAGCAACTTCTAGAAGCAGCTATCACCCCTAGGGCAGGAGCAAGGGGAAGTGATTGGGAATCACTAAAACTTAAAAACTTAGCAGAGGGGACTGATGTGGCTGGATCAGATTTGTGAGTCCTGTGGAAAAGACTAGGAGCAGATTTTTGGGGTGGAAAGGCATGATGAAAAAACTACAGACTGGGTTAGGTGTGTATGAGTGCTAAGTCCCTTCAGTCATGTCCAATTCTTAGCAACCCTATGGACTGAAGCCTGCCAGGCTCCTCTGTCCATGGGATTCTCCAGGCAAAAATACTGTGGATTGCCATACCCACTTCCAGGGGATCTTCTTGACTCAGGGGTCAAACCCAGGTTTCCTACATCTACTTGCATTGGCAGGGGGGTTCTTTACCACTAGTGCCAGCTGGGAAGCCCGGATTAGGTATAGCTGTGGGCAGGAATCACCCCCGTCAGAATAATGTGTGACTGGAAAGCCACATACAAGAACAGGAAGCAAAACCAGGAAGTCTGCCGGAAGCCAACAGGAAAGAAGGAGCCTCTTCCTTCAGCCCTGTACACTCTCTCCTGCCTCCTATTGGCAGAGCCTTGTTTGAATTCAGCCAGCAAAGCAGAAATGAGGTTTATTAGGTCCCAGCCCCTGCATCACAAGAGCTGATCTGGAGCTGAGAATCAATAACTTAATAACTGGCATTGTTAGTGTTGTTTAGTCGCTCAGTTGTGTCTGACTGTTTGCAATCCCATGGACTGTAGCCCACCAGGCTCCTCTATCTGTGGGATTCTCCAGCCAAGAATACTGGAGTGGGTTGCTATTTCCTTCTCCAGGGGATCTTCCCGACCCAGGGATGAAACCTGTGTCTCTTGTGTCTCCTTCATTGGCAGGTGGGTTCTTTACCACAGAGCCACCAGGGAAGCTCAGTAACTGGCATGCTCGACTTTTAAGTAACTTAGGAAAATTCTCTCAATTAAAAATTATTTGAAGTTTAGTTTTTTGAACAGTTAATATACCATGTGGTACAAAAATATAAACAGAATGATATTCCTCTCACCTTCAAACCCTCCCATCCAACCAGATAATCACTGTTATTTGTTTCTTATTCAGGGCTTCCTTGGTGGCTCAGAGGTAAAGAATCTGCCCATAATGCAGGAGACCCAGGTTTGATACCTGGGTTGGGAAGATCCCCTGGAGAAGGAAATGGCAACCCACTCCAGTATTCTTGCCTGGGAAATCCCATGGACAGAGGAACCTGGTGGACTTCAGTCCATTGGGGTCGCAAAGAGTCGAACACAACTGAGCAGTTGAGCAGGCATATACACATTCAGCCTTTATTCATTCACAAGCAAATGCAAATACATATTCATTCTTTTTTATTGAAGTGTAATTGATTTACAATGTTGTGTTAATTACTGATGTACAGAAAAGTGATTCAGTTATTCATACATATGTGTGTATATCTATATCTATACATACTGTTTTTTAAACATTCTTTTCCGTTATAGCTTATCATAGGGTATTGAATATAGTTCTCTATGCTATATAGTGGGGCTTCCTGGGTGGCTCGGAGGGTAAAGTGTCTGTCTGCAATGCGGGAGACCTGGATTCGATTCCTGGGTCAGGATGACGCCCTGGAGAAGGAAATAGCAACCCATTCCAGTACTCCTGCCTGGAGAATCCCATGGATGGAGGAGCCTGGTGGGCTGCAGTCCATGGGGTCGCAAAAAGTCGGACATGACTGAGCGACTTCAGTATATAGTAGAACCTTGTTGTTTATCCATTCTACATGTAAAAGCTTACCTCTGCTAACCCCACCCTCCCACTTCATCCCTCCC
>NW_011494942.1:11640542-11665272 GCF_000754665.1 Bison bison bison | reverse complement strand
CCCCTTGGCAACCACCTGTCTGATCTCTGTGTCCCTGATTCTGTTCCAGAGATAGATTCACTTTTGTCATCTTTTACACTCTACATATAAGTGATACCATATGGTGTGCAAATACTTATGCTTATCTTTGTTACCATATTACTTCTCATACCACTTTTTGGCACCTTGGTCTTTTTACTTAACAGTATATCTTGTTGATTTTACTGTATTCATACATAAAAAGCTTCATCATGTTTTAGAATCTCATTACCTTAATGGCTTCTCTTACTGTTTTCAGTAGTTTTAAATTTTATTCTCTTTGGCATTCTCAGGATAAAATGACATCATCTGCAAATACTGATAGTTTCCAAATTTTCTATCTCTAAAATCATTTCTCTCTGATAATTGTTTTGGCTCTTACATTCAGCACAGTGTTAAATATTAATGGTAGTAGTGAACATCTTTGTCTGCTTCTGGCTTTAATGGCAGTGTTTCTAATATTTCCTATGTAGCATGATGTTGAATTTGGGGATAAGTATATTACTTTGTTAAAAGAATTAACCATTTATTGAGCTTATTTTTTAAGATTAGAAATGAGGTTAAATTTTACTAAGTGGGTTTTTACCTTCTATAGGGCATTACCAACCATATGACTTTTCTTTTTAAACTTAATGTAGTAAATATATTTCCTTTAATTTCCTATGTTGTTAATAGTTTTCTTAGTATTCTTAATATTGAGCCATCTTGGTATTCCTGGAACAGAGTCCACTGAGTCATAGAATTGTTAACACACCCACATATACACACAAAAAAATGATACTTCTAAAAAATTGTAGATATTTATTATTGTTGATCACTATTCTTCAAGTTTTTATATCACTTTTACTGCTTCATAAGAAGAATTTAGAAGTTGTTCTTGTTTTCCTCTCATGAAACAGATAGCACTGGAATAATCTCTTCTTTATAAAGTTTGGTAGAGTTTTCTGCTCAATGTTATGTGCCAGCCTGGATAGGGGAGAGGCTTGAGGGAGAATGGGTACAGGTATACGTATGGCTAAAGAGTCCTTTCACTCTTTACCTGAAAGTATCACAACATTGTTAATCAGCTGTACCTCAGTATACAAAATAAAAAGTTCAAAAAGAAAAGTTTGGTAGAATTTTCCTGTGAAACTCTCTGGAGTTGGTACTTTTTGGGTGTTTAGCTCCTTTGATGCTTTTCTCTATTTCTTTTATGGAAATGGACCTTTTAGATTTTTTTTTGTTTGTTTCATTTTGGCTCAACTCTGTTGAATTATATTTTACTAGAATATTATTTTATTCAGGTTTTGAAGAAAAATGTTAGAGATGGAAAATTATGCTGATCATAGAAAAACTTATGATCATTAAATTTTTTCTTTATTTCCCCTTTGCAGTTTATTACTTAGTGTTTTATATTATTTCTTTACTATGTCAGATGATTAATCTTTTCATTTTTCCCAGGCAATTTTTAAAGGTTTATTAGTGCTGTTTGTATTTCTAATGCATTACATTATACTTCTATATTTAAAATTTTATCTGGCTTAAATTTTGCTAGTTCTTATTTTGGGATATGACATTTAATTTACTTTCATTGGTACCAAGGTTTCAGTTCAGTTCAGTCACTCAGTTGTGTCCAACTCTTGGCAACCCAATGGACCACAGCATGCCAGGCTTCCCTGTCCACCAACCAACTCCCAGAGCTTACTCAAACTCATGTCCATTGAGTTGGTGATGCCATCCAACCATCTCATCCTGTTGTCCCCTTCACCTCCCTTCAATCTTTCCCAGCATCAGGGTCTTTTCCAATGAGTCGGTTCTTTGCATCAGGTGGCTGAAGTATTGGGGTTTCAGCTTCAGCATCAGTCCTTTAGGACTGACTGGTTTAGGACTATGAATTTTTTTTTCCTAATACCGCTTTACTTATATCCTATAGCATCTCTCTCAGTATAGGAATTTACTTGTTGTTTTCTAGAAATTCTTCAATTTTCTTTGAATTCTCTCTCTGGCCCAAATGTTTAAGGAGAGTGTATTATTTACCAGATGCAGGAGGTCTTTTGTTTTCAGAGTTTAAAAACTAATCTCTAGTTTCTTTTTTGTTATCGTTATAGTCTTAAAGTTTTCTTTACATTTAGGAAAATTCTGTTTTGTCTTTAAGTATTTATTCTCTTTTGCTTCTATGATTTGCTTCCTTATACTTCTAGATTATGTATGTGTTGTTTTCATTCCCTATCTTCTGTTTTTTTCACTTTTGCTTTTAATTTTGAAGAAATTACTTAATGTCCATTTTGTTTTCTTTTTCTTGTCTGTCTTCTGTGTCTGATTTCTGTAGTGTCCCTTTAAATTATTTACTCATTTCTGAAGAAATAGTTTAATCTCCTATTGTATTGTCCATAGTCTCTTTATGAATTATTTCTTTTTGCTCTGCTATGTTCATTTATAGATGTGATGTCATTATAATTTAAAAGAATGTGTGTTGAAATATTTTGTTAGCAATTTTAATCTGTATGTATAATTCATACGGGTGACATATATTGATTTGTTTTGCTGTTGCATTTCGCCTTTTCCATCCTTTCATGTCCCTTTTTATATGTTCTTTCTATTGATACAATCAAATACTTTACAGGGAGTCTTAGAGGTCCAAAAGCTCTTTCCTGCCACCACAAAGACAGAACCATCTTATAAATACGGCGACTCCAGTTCCTCGGCACATCTCACGCTGCTTTTCCTCACTCTCATCCTGAAATCCAATGATAAATGTGGAATGTAGCTTTTGTAGATTGGAGGGGGTGTTTGGTCCATCACTTCAGGGGGTATATTTTTGCCTTTCCTTTTGGCCTTAGCACTTTTAATGCATCTTCCTGACACTTATCCTGCATGGCTTCTGCCAGACAACAGTCCTTTGTAGCCTTCAGACTGTATCTGTCTCCTCCTCCTGCTGAAAATGGAGTTTTCAGGGTTTTGTTTCTTTCGTTGTTGTGTTCGTTGATTTCCACAGAAGTATAATGATGTTAGATTAATTAGTCAGACGTAGACTGAAAGACAGGCTTCCCTGATGTCTCAGGTGGTAAAGAATGTAGGAGACCCAGATTTGATCCACGGATCAGGAAGATCCCCTGGAGAAGGAAATGGCTACCCATTCAAGTATTCTTGCCTGGGAAATCCCATAGACAGAGGAGCCTGGAAGGCTACAGTCCACGGGGTCACAAAGAGTCAGACACAACCGAGCGACTAACACTTTCATATAGTACTGGAAGTCAGTATGTGCTTTTAAAGACTAGCATTTTAATATTGGGCTTTGATGGTTTACCCAGGTAATACAGTAGTTCTAACAGGTGCTGTTCATATTTGAAAGTAATGTTCAAATTGCCCCCCACAAGTCACTGTAAACAATGAGAGAGATGTTGCTTTTCAGTTTCTTGACTTTCACTTCTTTAAAAAATTGGTTTTAGTATTGGAACTTGGTGCTAGTATTTTTATAGTCCAGGAAAATTATATTCTTTAATAAATGATATGAAGCTTCTGTTGTGTGTGTGTGTGTGTATGTGTGTGTTTTCCCCTAGAGTTTTCCCTTTTTTAACTTGTAGGTTCTTTTGTCTATTTCTCTTCTTCTCTTGCTAGTATCAGACCAAATTGGCTCAATCTGAGTAAGATTTTATGGACCTTGCTTTTTTTGCTGTTTTTTTAGGTCTCTTGTTTTTTTTTTTCTTTTTTCGATAGTGCAAAATATGTTAGTGAGTACTGAGGTAGAAATTACTTTTTGTATTTGTTAAACTGTCCAGAATTTAGGAGAATAATTTTCTAACTTAAGGATAATTGTCTAACTTAAGGATACAGTTTTAGCCAGTTATTATAAATACAGACAGCAGTAGATAATTATGTTTTGTATGAAGAGTTAGTCATAGTTTAAGTGCAAATTTTAATTGATAAAATAAGAAAAGTTGAGATCAGCTGTTCATTGAATCTTATTCCTTTTTGATTATCATTGGTTACCAAACCTAAATGGCTTGAATTAAGATTAAAGGTGAATCAGTGTTATGTGTCAGCCTGGATTGGAGGGTGAGGGGGGAGAATGGATACATGTATATGTATGGCTGAGTCCCTTCGCTGTTCACCCGAAACAACCACAACATTGTTAATCGACTGTACCCCAGTGAAAAAAAGCTTAAAGTTTGAAAAAAAAAAGACAAAAGGTTAAGTTTTAGAATTAATTTGCCTTGTAAAATAACAATTCTCCATGACAGAAAATAAATGAACTGAATCAGTGTTCCAACACTGTAACTATGCATGCAGTAGCAAGGTACTGGGGCTGACAATTTTCAAATGATAGTAGTTGGTTATGTAAGTCACCCAAGATGGCTTGATGTACTGTTATTTCCAGACGAAATTAGAAATAACATGTGCCAAGGTAACAGGCAGTCAGACGAAAACATAACAATTTACTTTCCAGTAATTATCATCACTTCTAGCCAGGCTGGAACTTGATTGATCTAGTACAAAAGAATATCTTTTGTGTGGATTTATTTCAAGACCAGAAACATCGTAACTGTAGTAAATATTCTTGTAAATCATTTTTTGGGACTTCATTAGAAGACATAGCAATAATCACTTCATTCTTGCTATTGAATTAAATTGATACAAATTCCAGCTGGTACAATTCCTCAATTCATTTGTCCCTATTTCCATTCCCTCACTCTTGCTTTTTTCCTATCTCTTTTTAAAAGTGAAGTTAATTGGAAGCTTTTCACGTGAAAACTGATTGTTCTCAGAAATTTAGCTCATACTTTTTCCATAGTTGGTAAAATAATGAAAAAATGAAGACAAATCTTGGTTTATGTTGTTTGGAAGTATCATATTGTTCTTGGAATACATATTTAATTGAGGAATTTCTAATACTTTCTGAGTCTTATTAAGCCTTCAGTTATCACTATGAAAGGGGAGATGTTTTCAGAGGTTCAAAGATGGGACAAATGAAAGCAGACAGGTAACAAAGTTGGTGGAAACATAGCTGAATACTAGATAGTTTGAAATAGTTGATGATGTGTGTGCGGCCTGAAGTTAGTTGACTTTCCTTTTGTATTTCCCTTTTTTCAGGATCAACCACATGGGAAAAAAGTGTGTGTGTGTGTGTGTGTGTGTGTGTGTGTGTGTGTATGTAAGAGAGAGAGAGAGAATTGTAGTAATGGCTATTGGAGACAATGGAAAAGTTGGATAAGAGAGAGAAGGCAGAGATGGTGGAAAGAGGGAAAGCTGTGATAAGTTAAGGGAAACCGGGAATCACTCTGATGTGGATGAAATTTTATTCCCAGATGACTTTTCATGGCAGCTTCACGACTACCTTGTGCTCAGAGTCAGTTTCTCCAGACAGAGGTGAGTCTGGATAAAATGCCTTAGGAAGAGTCACAATTGGGGCTTCCAGGGACAAGACCAGTTATTCTCCATGCAGGCTAACCCATGCTGGCCTGTATTGGTTAAGATAGCCCTAGCTGTTGAAACAGATAAACCCCAAAGCTTCCCTGGCTTAGTATAGTAATTGTTTGCTTATTCTTTTGCATAATGAAAGTTAAAATCCCAATGTGATGTTCTGGCTGGGCGGCTCCCAAGCAATATAGAGCCTTAGATTCCATCCTTCTCCTGACCCTGCATCTTCTTTGGCTGCTATAACTTTTTGCTTTAGGCTACAGATATGGATTCGATCCCTGGGGTGGGAAGATTCCCTGGAAGAGGGTATGGCAACCCGGTCCAGTATTCCTGCCTGGAGAATGCTGTGGACAGAGGACCCTGGCAGGGTACAGTCCATAGGGTTACAAAGAGTCCAACACGACTGGAGCAACTGAGCACACCGTAGAGGAAAGATGCAAGATTCCAGCGTGGGCCCAACACCTCTTCCTTCTGTTCCCTTTCATTTGGCTCAGGCTCAGTCACGTGGCCCCACCTGACTGCACAGAAAGCTGGGCGACATAGTCAAGTTGTATGTCCAGAAGAAAAGGAAGAGGATTGGTGAAAGCTGGCCAATCTCTGCCTCTCCTACCAGTAAACCAGAATGTCTGTGTTTTCCTCTTGAGCTGGTAATGTCACACTTACAGGGCAGGGATCAGTTCAGTTCAGTCGCACAGTCATTTCTGACTCTTTGCAACCCCATGGACTGCAGCACACCAAGCTTCCCTGTCCTTCACCAACTCCTGGAGCTTGCTCAAACTCATGTCCTTTGAGTTGGTGATTCCATTCAACCATCTCATCCACTGTTGTCCCCTTCTCCTCCTGTCTTCAATCCTTCCCACCATCAAGGTCTTTTCCAGTGAGTCAGTTCTTCACATCAGGTGGCCAAAGGATTGGAGTTTCAGCTTCAGCATCAGTCCTTCCAATGAATATTCAGGACTGATTTCCTTTAGGATGGACTGGTTGGATCTCCTTGCAGTCCAAGGGTCTCTCAAGAGTCTTCTTCAACACCACAGTTCAAAAGCATCAATTCTTCAGTGCCCAGCTTTCTTTATAGTCCAACTGTCATATCCATACATGATTACTGGAAAAACCATAGCTTTGACTAGACCTTTGTTGGCAAAGTAATGTCTCCCTCTGCTTTTTAATATGCTGTCTAGGTTGGTCATAGTTTTTCTTCCAAGGAGCAAAAATCTTTTAATTTCATGGCTGCAGTCTCCATATGCAGTGATTTTGGAGCCCCCCAAAATAAAGTTTCTCACTGTTTCCTTTGTTTCCCCATCTGTTTGCCATGAAGTGGTGAGACCAGATGACGTGATCTTAGTTTTCTGATCAGGGCAGGGATGGCTGCTGCTATCTTTTTAAAAACTTTTATTTATTTATTTTTATTTATTATTAATTTTTTTACTTTTGCCTGTGCTGGGTCTTTGGGGGCTACTTTCCAGTTGCTGTGCGCTGGCTTCTCATTGCTGTGACTTCTCTTGTTGTGGAACATGGGCTCTAGGACATGCCGGCTTCAGTAGCTGTGGCTTCTGGGCTCTGGAGCACAGGCTCAATAGTTCTGGCACACGGGCTTAGTTGCCCCGGAGCATGTGCGATCTTCCCAGATCAGGGATTGAACCAGTGTCTCCTGCTTTGGCAGGCAGATTCTTTACCACTGAGCCACCAGGGAAGCCCTTTACTTTATTTTTCATTGGAAGATAATTGCTTAACAATGTTGTGTTGATTTCCGCCATACAGCCACACGAACCAGCCGTGGGTATACATATGTCCTCTCCCTCCTCACCCTCCTTTCCACATATCCCACCCCCCAGGTCATCACAGAGCACCAGACTGAGCTCCCTATGTTATACAGCAACTTCCCACTCTATTTTACACTTGATAATGTATATGTTTCAATGCTACTCTGTCAATTTGCCCCACCCTCTGCTGCTGCTATCTTTGCCAGTGGATTTTTATAAAATGTTTTATGTTTTCCAGAAGGAACAACTATATTAATTTATTTTCAAAGGACAAAAATATTAACATCATGACAATACCATAGTGAATCAATTCTGACTTAAGCTTGGGCTTTTAAAATGCAGGGTGAAAATGCCTTTCCCAGACCTAAGAGATCCTCTGGGTGAAAATGCAGTATACTCTGCTTCATGACGATACTGTAGAGTGTCTTCCTGTAAAGTGTGTGCTAGAGTGCTTTAGAGTTAAAAATTGGTGTCCTTCTATGTTCACTGAGAGGTGAAATATGGGCAGAGGGACGTTTGCGGCTGAACTTTGAAATGAGGTGAAGAGTAAATGAGGTAGAGAGGCACCAGGAGGTCGTTCCAGGTGACAGAAGCTGCAGAGCACGAGATTTTAGTGCCGTGAATGGTAAGATCGTGTGGCAAGGTGTCGAGGGGTCAGAGCTAAAGAAACTAATGCGGGCTGAAGGGTGAAAGTGGAAGACAGAAGTGGCTGCGGTTTCAAGTCTTCATTTTCAGCTAAAGTGGATGTATGGAAATTCCCTTCTGCCTTACCATTCTCCAGTTGTGTGCATTCGTCCCACACGTGTCCCAGACATGGTCACACAGGTGTTTATGCCTTGGTCCCATGTTCTTGAGAGTGATTGTTTTCTATTCACCCTAGGATGAAGAATATTTATTTCACAGTATGGCTGTTTAGGTCATTTTGAAAAACAATCTGATTCTAAGGATAATTTTTTATTAGGAAATCAGGAAAATGACAGAATGCAGAGGTATTTGGAAATAGAAAAAGAAATGGATGACATGGTATATATTTACAAAAATTTACTGAATGTCTGCTAAGCCCTGAGAATGCCTTGAACAATCTGTTACACTCTCATAGAATTTAAAGTTTAGCGAGAGACAGATTCCAACCATGAGGTTGGGCAGGGATTAATTACTTTCTTAATGACTCTGAGGAGGATCTGAATGCTCTTTAAGAGTGTGTAACTGGAGGTGTGTAACTGCAGGTTAGGTGAGGAGTATCCAGAAGATGGTTTTTCTGAGAAAGTGATATTTAAGCTGAGACCGGAAGGGTGACAGGTGCTAGTGAAGGTAGGGAGCAGTGGAATGCTGCAGGGTGGGAGGAGCAGCAGGTTCAAAGGCTCCTGTTCCTGCACCACAGATGGGGTGATAATACTGTACAGATCTTGTCTCCTGATGAAAACAGATATCCAGAAGCAAAGGGGACTGCAAGGAAGGAATTGATTACAGCTCAGGTGAAGCAAAGTAAGAACACAGGAAGAACTGAGGCGAATCAAGATGATGCTGCTGTTTGGTTGCTAAGTTGCGTGGGAATCCTTTACAACCTCATGGACAGTAGCCTGCCAGTCTCCTCTGTCCATAAGATTTCCTAGGCAAGAATACTGGAGTGGGTTGCCAGTCCCTTCTCCAGGGGATCTTTCTGTCCCAGGGATCAAACCCACGTCTTCTGCATTGGCAAGTGCGTTCTTCACCACTGAGTCACCAGGGAAGCCCCATAGTAAATAAGAAATAAGGGAATAGAGTTGGCAACAATCAAGAAAACTTGATTCGAGCTGAGTTCTATTTAATATGAGTGTTTTTCTGGGTAGAGTTCTTTTTTGTTTTCTTTGACCATCAGCTTCTGCCCCAACACTTTTATTGAATATTTTCTAATTTTCAAAACATTGTCTTTATTTTAAAATAAATTAGATGCATGTTTTCCAGAAATATTGGGGAACAGCATATGCATCCGAGTTGATTCTTGCTGCTAAATGAGGTGTTGTGTCAGTTTGTTATCAGCATCGAATGAGGTATTTGTGAAACTGTCCTGTTATAGAAATTAAATATTTGGTGTACTTTGATTAAAATGTACTGATTCATTTGTCTCCTTTATTAAAACACTCATGCTGTATCTCATGTAATAGCAGGACTAAGTGGTCCAAAGAAAACATCCATGTTTTCATGCTGGTTCTCTCTTGAGTTCTGGGACTGATTTGATTGCTTAATAAGGGAAGTGCTTTGGGGACATGGAAAAAGCTGATGCTATGACTTCGTCATTCTTCTTCTCTAAATTTTAAAGGTGTGAACAAACAGGTGCATAGTCAGGTCTTCTCAGCAAAGTGGACTGGGAAATATCTCTTTTGAAAGCTTCATGTGTTCTGTTTTTTTCTTCTTTTAAAAAAATGTATTATTTTTTAAATAATTATTTAAAAAATTAAAAATAATTAAAAAATAATGATACATATTAAAATAATAAAATAATAACCAATAATACACATTTTAAAAATAAAACAATAAATTATAATAAAATAAAAACATTATCAATTTTTTATTTTTTTCTCTCTTTTGAGCTTTTTCTTTTGTATTGGAGTAGAGCACATTTAACAATGTTGTGGTAGTTTCAGGTGGACATCAAAGGGACTCAGTCATACACATACAGATACATGTGTTCTTCTCATGCTTTATTTTGTTTCATTCTGAAATGATTGTTGAATAACATTGTGGCTTTCATGTTACATCTGGAAAATGTGTAGTCTTATTCCATGGGAAGGAGCAAAAGGATGGTGGGTGGAGTACCCTGGTTGTAATTACAGTTATTGGGAAAGATCAGCATATTAGTATGCAGTGGCCAGATTAATTAAAGTCAGCTGGAATAATTCAATAGAGTTGGTTTCTATAAAAGCTAAATATCTTTAAAACTCTTGAGGTTTGCTGTAAACCTTATGATGTAAAGCCTTTTGAATATGTCTCTCCCTCTACTGTGAATTCTAACTCAACTTAAAAGCTGTCCTCTTAAAACCCTCCCTCATGCCCCCCCCCAAAACCTTATCCACTTATCAACAAAATTAATTCCAGCATCTTCAAGAAGATCATTATTTTTAAACTAATATATTTTGTGAAGCATGCTTTTCCTGAGGTTGTTTATAAATTTTAGTTTCTTACACCTCAAATGGTGTGAGGTATCCATGGAAACTGTCCAGCCTATATTCAGTGCGCTGGGCCGCCTTCCCACACAGGTCAAGACAAACAGTCTTAGATGGTAGTTCAATTTATTGTGCCTTAAACATTAGATAGTTTTAACAAGAAATTGGCTCCTAATTGATACATGCAATTTTATATTTAATTAGCAGTTTGAGCTGCTCTGTATTTTACTAACAGATGTAACATTCAAAACATGTGCTGTTTTTGATACATCTGTTGTACAAATGTACTTAAATGCAAGAACTTTGTGGCAAATGGCAGTGATGGCTCAGCTGCTTATTAGCAAAAATTTGGACAGAATTGACATTATTTTCTTTAAGATAAGCATTTTAAAATAATTGATAGAGTGAAGTTCTTTAATATAATGTATATATTTTATATTTTTAATGGCCTTACTAAAATTTTCATACATTGTAAAATTCACCCTGCTGAAGTATACAGTTCAGTGGTTTTTAGCATATTCACAGATTTGCAAACAACACTCACTGTCTACTTTTAGAACATTTTCATTACCCCCAAAAGAAACCCCATACCCTTAGCAGTTTCTCTCCATTCCCCACCCCACCCCCTGTCAACCCCTAATCTGCTTTCTCTCTCAGTGAATTTGCGTCTTCTAGACTTTCATATAAATGCAATCTTAAACTATGTGGTCTTATGCTTTCTTTCACTTAGCATAATGTTGTCAAGGCCAATCCATGTTTACCTGTATCAGTACTTCATCCCCTTTTTATGGCCAAATAATATTCCATTGTATGTATTTTGTCTATCCATTTATCGTGGATGGACATTTGGGTTTTGCTTCTTAGCTATTGTAAATAATGCTGCTGTCAACGTTCAGGTACAGCTGTTTGTGTGGACATATGTGTTTATTTTTCTTTTACACATGACTAGGAGTGGAATTTGGGGTTATATGAAACTATATGTTTAATTTCTAGGAACTGCAAAACAGTTTTCCAGAGTGGTTGTACGATTTTATTATGGTCAACAATGTATAAGAGGCCCAGTTTTTCTGCATTCACAGACTTGTTATCGTCTCTCTTTTTTTATTTTAGCCATCCTAGTGGAGGTGAAGTGGGGTCTAAGGGTGAATATTTTAAAGGAGAGCAATTTAATATTGTCCGTGCTTCATAAATTATTTTAAATGCATCTCCTTTACTTACTTTTCTATTGCTCTTAGAGGTGTGCTCTAAGTAAAGCATACCTCATCTCTGTCAATATTTTCATTTTGTATACTGATCTTAATGTAGGCCCAGTTCAGAGCATATGACATCAAAATGTAAGATGATGGTGAATTGAAGTATTGCATAGAACAGGTAGCAGTAAAAAAGGGAAAACACTAAAGACAACTACTTTGATTATAAGATTAAGTCCCTAAATTTCTGGTATATTTTCATCTTGCTTTATATGAACTGGAAAGTAGGTGTAATAGTGAGTGATACCAGATACTATGAGGCTTTGTTGAATTTCAATTAAAAGATATTTTTTCTTTCTTGTCAATTTTAATGTGCCATGAGTTGTATCTCTGGGGGAAAAAGGAAATGTTGCCAATTGAGGTATGGTATACCATTAATTTTAGATTGACCTGTAATTCAGGAATCCTGAAGTTTGGGTGAAAATGTGTGTGCTAGAATCATTGAAATGTTTTTCAATTCTTCATAAAAATATGGTTTCAAGAAGTACATCCTTGTGAAAAAAAACAAAATCATTCCATGTAATACGAGGGACTTCTTGGTGGTTCAGTGGCTAAGACCCTGAGCTCCCCATGCAGGGGGCCTGGGTTTGATCCCTGGTAGGGGAACTGGATTCCACATGCTGCGACTAAGACCTAGTGCAGCCAATAAATAAATAAATATATATACATCTATATTTTTTTCTTTTTTTAAGAAATGTAGCAGGAGATGTGTTTGTGCCCTTTTTATTTTTTGAAGGCAACTCAATAATCTATGCTGCCAATACCCACAGGAGAAACAAGACTTTTAATACCTCAAAGATTGATCAATACCTTTTATACATACTAATGGGCTTCTCCAGTAACTCAGAGGTAAAAAATCCTCCTGCAGTGTAGGTGATGCAGGAGATGTGGGTTCGATCCTTGGGTTGGGAAGATCCTCTGGAGGAAGGCATGGCAACCCACCCCAGTATTCTTGCTTGGAAAATCCCATGGACAGAAGTGCCTGATGGGCTATAGTCCATAGAATCTCAAAGAGTTGGACACATGTACATGTTAATATCCATGAGTATAAAAATGATATTTTGCACACTCTCATGCACACACATACAGATTAAGAAGACAGAAAGAGTCATCAACTTACTGTTTCCGATTTTGGGAGTGTGAAATTAGCAACCTATTGTTGTTGATCAGTCATTCAGTCATGTCCGACTCTTTGCAACCCCATGGACTGCAGCACGCCAGGCTTCACTGCTTGCTCAAACTCAAACCCATTAAGTTGGTGATGCCATGCAACCATCTCCTGCTCTGTCATCCCCTTCTGCTCTTACCTTCAGTCTTTTCTAGCATCAGGGTCTTTTCCAATGAGTTGGGTCTTTGCATCAGGTTGCCAAAGTACTGGAGCTTCAACTTTAGCATCAGTTCTTCCAGTGAATATTCAGGATTGATTTCCTTTAGAATTGACTGGTTTGATCTCCTTGCAGTCCAGGGGACTCTCAATAGTCTTCTCCAACACCAGAGCTTGAGAGCATCAATTCTTTGGTGCTCAGCCTTCTTTATGGTCCAACTCTCACATCCATACATGACTACTGGATAAACCATAGCTTAGACTATATGGACCTTTGTTGGCAAAGTGATGTCTCTGCTTTTCAATATACTGTCTAGCAACCTATAGTTGACTGAAATTTTTCTTTTCCATGTCCTATTTAAGTTACTAATTGAAAGTAGCTGATTTACCTCAAGTCAAAATTTTGAAGATTGCGTTTTCACCATGAAAATATTTTGCTTTGTTCTTTTCCAAAACTAACTGGACAGGTGATTCACAAGCCTGTGTAAGTGTCTATAACGCAGATCCTTACACCCCAGCCCTGCCAAGCAGCTCGGCTTCCATAACAGCAGAAGTACTTTGCATGTTACTAGACACCCTGGTGGCTCAGATGGTAAATAATCTGCCTTCAGTTCAGTAGACCTGGGTTTGATCCCTGGGTTGAAAAGATCCCCTGGAGAAGAGAATGGCTATATACTCCAGTATTCTTGCCTGGAAAATTCCATGGACAGAGGAGCCTGGCAGGCTGAAGTCCATGGGATGGACAGAGGAGCCTGGTGGCCTACAGACCATGGGGTTGCAAAGAGTGGGGACACAACTGAGTGACTAACACTTCACTTCAGACATAAAGTGTTACTTTCTTAGTGGCTTGAATTCCAGTTAACAGTTTGGGATGTATAAGATAGTGAATTTTCTGCCATAGTATATGCCAGAGGGAATAAATGACTTTCAAAATAGTGTTAAAAGACTGTAATAAGCTGAGTCAAAGACTGAAAAAGTCTCTTCCTAAAGTAGGCATTTGACACTTTGTCTTTTAATCAGCTCAGGCATGTTTAGGTTTGTTTGAACTGAAATCTCTTTTCTTTTGGTAATAATTGTATTGGTACTTTAAAATGTTGTTGAATATTTATGGAATTCCTAGTTTCTACCAGTTCTAAATCATTGTCTCATAGTGTTTCATTGTGGAACTCTTTGAAAATTATGGTTAACTTCTAGAACATAGTTGGGACATATAAGCAGATGCTTGCTTATATTAAAATAGGCAAGATATATGGTCTCATGGACACTTAGATGCAGGAAACTATCAAAATTAGACCTGCATAATTTTTATTGTCATAACAGTAAACACTGAGAAAAAATGGTTTTAATTTGATAAGGGGAAAATGAGTTAGAAAAAATTATTTTTGATTTTATCTTTTATAAATTATGGCACACCAAATATAATATTTTTAAAAGAAAATAGTATCTTTTTAAGGGACATGCTTACATAATATTAAGAATTATGTTACTCAGTCAGATCCTTGCAATGATGTATTCAGTTCAGTTCAGTTGAGTCACTCAGTCGTGTCCGACTCTCTGCGACCCCATGGACCGCAGCACGCCAGGCCTCCCTGTCCATCACCAACTCCCAGAGTTTACCCAAACTCATGTCGATTGAGTTGGTGATGCCATCCAACCATCTCATCCTCTGTTGTCCCCTTCTCCTCCTGCCCTCAATCTTTCCCAGCATCAGGGTGACTCATTTTCAAATGAGTCAGCTCTTCGCATCAAGTGGCCAAAGTATTGGAGTTTCAGCTTCAACATCAGTCCTTCCAATGAACACTCAGGGCTGATCTCTTTTATGTTGGAGTGGTTGGATTTTCTTGGCAGTCCAAGGGGCTCTCCAGTCTTCTCAAACACCATATTTCAAAAGCATCAATTCTTCGGTGCTCAGCTTTCTTTATAGTCCAACTCTCACATCTGTACATGACTACTGGAAAAACCATAGCCTTGACTGGATATAGCATCAAGGTTTTTCAGTAAATACGAATGTTTTTCACTAAATACAAATGTTTTTCAGTAAATACAAAAATCCTATTTCATTAGATGTATGGTGACAAGGGAATAATTTGGACTAGACTTTTAGCACATTAGTGTATTTTCTTGCATTAGACCATATCACAATCATTAATCAACATTTTACCTTCAAATTTTTCAGACTGAATGTTAGAATTGTTCACCTTTTCTTTTTGGTAGGCTAATATTTTGCTTCTTGGATTCCAACATAACTTCCTTCTTTCTGACCTGGAAGCACAGTTAATGAGTTTGTGTATTGAAAATATTTAATATGTAAGTAATTTTAAATATAATTCAAATATCTTCCAAAGTTGTAAGGCATGACAGACATCAAATATTGCAGTCCTTAAAAAGACTGCACTCAGTGTGACTATTTTTTGGTAAATAGTGCTCTCTCATTCAGAATCAGTGGTTTATACATTCATTCAAAAGTTTTTATTGAGTACTTAGTGTGCCAGCTTTTGCACTAGATGTTGGAGTTGATGATCAGCCAAAAGGAGAAAATAAAAAAGGCAAGTCCTTGTCCTTGTGGTTTTCATAATCTAGTAGAAAGTGATAACAAACATGCATGACAGAACATGACATGCAAACTATCATGATATTTAACATGTATTGAATTTTTTCTTTAAATATAGTATTGACTTTGTATGAGATAATATATACACCATCACTTTAAATTATAAAGCACAATAATGTAATGAAGACGTGTGAATCCCCCAGCAAACTGAAGAAGAGCATGTATCTACGTATGTGTTTTGGCTTCATCTTCCAGAAGCCACTGGTAAACTGGTACCTCTCATTTTTAATACTGCATTTCATGTCTTCTAGGACATTTTTTTCCCTCTCAACATCATGTTTCTGGAATTCCTCAAGGCTGTTGGGTATTGCTGTGAGGCTCTAGTTCTTTCATATTTATTCCATTTATTTTATTCCATTCTGGGAATGTATGACAGTTTACTGATCCATTTTCTTGTCAGTGGATATTTGGATTGATTGCAGTGTTTTTGTTTAATTTTTACCTGTTTGTTTTGCTATCAGTGCTAATATAAATGGCTAGGGTGTGGTACTGTGTATCTTTTGGAGCACATTTCCTTGGGAATGTAACTACCAGGTGAGAATACGTTTTCTAAACTGGTTGTACCAATATTCATTTCCATAACTGATTCACATCCTCTTCAGCACTCATTTTTTCAGACTTGCTAATTTTTGCCAATCTAGTGGTTGTAAAATGGGGGCTTATGATAGTCTTTTTGGTATTTCTCTTTTTAAATAAAGTATAAATGATTTAAAATGCTGTGTTAGTTCCAGGTGTGCAGAACAGTGATTCATATATATATATATATATATATATACACATGTATATGTATATATGTATTCTTTTTCAACACAGACTTAGTTTATATTCCCTAATTACTAATAAAGGTGAGCATTTTTTCATGCTTATTGGCCATATGTATTTTCTGACATGAAATGCCAGTTCAATTCTTTGTCACTTTTTATGAGATCTTTTCTCATTAATTTGTAGGCATTTTTATGTGTTCGTGTATATTCACTATAGCCCTCTGTTGTTTCACAGCCCTCTGAATATCAGAGAATGAATTACAGGGGCACCAAGTGCATGTGGGGAGACTAGTTAGCAAGCAGTCTTTCCTAATGGACATTGTGTGATAATTTTTTTTAATTTAATTTTATTTTTTAATTTAATTTTATTTTTAAACTTTACATAATTGTATTAGTTTTGCCAAATATCAAAATGAATCCGCCACAGGTTTACATGTGTTCCCCATCCTGAACCCTCCTCCTTTCTCCCTCCCTATACCATCCCTCTGGGTCGTCCCAGTGCACTAGCCCCAAGCATCCAGTATCGTGCATCGAACCTGGACTGGCATCTCGTTTCATACATGATATTTTACATGTTTCAATGCCATTCTCCCAAATCTTCCCACCTTCTCCCTCTCTCATAGAGTCCATAAGACTATTCTATACATCAGTGTCTCTTTTGCTGTCTCGTACACAGGGTTATTGTTACCATCTTTCTAAATTCCATATATATGCGTTAGTATACTGTATTGGTGTTTTTCCTTCTGGCTTACTTCACTCTGTATAATAGGCTCCAGTTTCATCCACCTCATTAGAACTGATTCAAATGTTTTCTTTTTAATGGCTGAGTAATACTCCATTGTGTATATGTACCACAGCTTTCTTATCCATTCATCTGCTGATGGGCATCTAGGTTGCTTCCATGTCCTGGCTATTATAAACAGTGCTGCGATGAACATTGGGGTACAGGTGTCTCTTTCCCTTCTGGTTTCCTCAGTGTGTATGCCCAGCAGTGGGATTGCTGGATCATAAGGCAGTTCTATTTCCAGTTTTTGAAGGAATCTTCCATACTGTTCTCCATAGTGGCTGTACTAGTTTGCATTCCCACCAACAGTGTAAGAGGGTTCCCTTTTCTCCACACCCTCTACAGCATTTATTGCTTGTAGACTTTTGGATCGCAGCCATTCTGACTGGCGTGAAATGGTACCTCATAGTGGTTTTGATTTTCATTTCTCTGATAATGAGTGATGTTGAGCATCTTGTACTGGTTTTGCCATATATCGAAATGATAATTTTATAAATGTTTAAAATATTTTTCTTACATTTCTTATGTTAAAAACAAATACGAGGATGAAATACTGTTCTTTTTTTTTCCCTAATGGGACATTAGACCGCTGGCTTTTGGAAGAGTTCTGCTTTGTACATGCACTAGGGACACTTGAAACTTATGCATGTTAATGTATTGTTTCATGAAACCGTAACACACTGATCAAGTGGGCTTCAGAGTGATCTTCTACAAAATGAATGCTGTTTTTCATTTGCCTTCTCTTAAACATTTATAGAAAGTTGGAGCTGGATACTTAGGTCAGCAGTTAAAACTGTGGGTATCTTTAGGGAGCTGCTGCTGCTGCTGGTAAGTCACTTCAGTCGTGTCCGACTCTGTGTGACCCTATAGACGGCAGCTCACCAGGCTCCCCCGTCCCTGGGATTCTCCAGGCAAGAACACTGGAGTGGGTTGCTGTTTCCTTCTCCAATGCATGAAAGTGAAAAGTGAAAGTGAAGTCGCTCAGTCGTGTCTGACTCTTCGCGACCTCTGCAGCCTACCAGGCTCCTCCGTCCCTGGGATTTTCCAGGCAAGAGTACTGGAGTGGGGTGCCATCGCCTTATATGCTATTTGTGCAAATCTTTCTCAATTGAAGCTTATTTTTTAATGTTAAACACAATATTATAATAACTGTCTATTTATCACTTGGCTGGAGAATCCCAGAGATGGGGGAGCCTGGTGGGCTGTCGTCTATGGGGTCGCACAGAGTCGGACACGACTGAAGTGACTTAGCAGCAGCAGCAGCATGGGCTAAGAACATACGCTTTCCATATACAATCTTTAATTCTTAAAACAGCCCTGCAGCATAGATATTATTATTCAAAGATGGGGAAACTGAGTCCAGGGCCAGGAAAATAAAATTCTTGAGATCACAAAGCCAGTGGCAGAACCCAGATCCAAACTAATTATGCTGGTTTCCACAACATTATCATTTTCAGTAAGTGTCCAGCTTTCCAATGCTGAGCACTTTCTAAATTTCATTATTATGTGTTAGACTGTGTGTTGATAGATATCTCTTTTAATTTTTAAGAGCTTACCTTGACATTGTGGCTTTGTAGAGCTCCTCTTCATTCCACTGACTCCATAAATCTAAGGAACTTATAAATATATTCTGAACTTATAAAACGTTGCCTTCATACTTCTTTTGTCAAAATATTTGCACTGATTGGTAAGTAATGCAAGTGGTAGTTTTCTCCTTCCCTTTTAAGGCCAATTCCATTCCAGTATTTTTGGGGGAAACGGGTGAGGATTCTCTCTCTCTTTTTCTCTGAAGGGGTTGGTTCTTCTACCATCTTGTCCCCTCAACAACTGTGCCAAGTTCTGTGCCCCTCTCACTGCCCAGTGAGCCAAACCCTCTTGGTTGTAGATAGGTAGATCACAGCTTGCAACTCACCAACTTCACTGACAACATAATATCCATAGAAACAGGAAGGTGAGGATAGGGCTGGAACATGCTGGTCTTTCCTCTCTCTCTTTTCTCTTTTTGTTTTGCTTTGTTTTGTTTTTTGTTGTTGTTGTTTTTCATCTGTACATCATTAGCTTCACTGAAAATATCAAATTATTTTTCGAAGTAGCTACACCAATTGCTCAATTCCCAGTATTCTTTTTGCTCACATCTTTGTAGACAGTTGATGTTGAAAGAATTTTAAAATTTTGCCAGTCTTGTGAATGAGAAGTCTCTTATTGCAGTTTAAATTTTCATTTCTCTAATTCCTTGTGAGGTTGGTTATTTATTTGTGTATGCTTTTTGGGGGGCTATTTGGCTTCTGTCTTCTATAACGTGCCTGTTTGAGTTTTTTATTTTCTTTTGGATGGTTTTTGCTTTTTTCCTAGTGTGCAAGAATTCTTTAGATATTATATATATATATATATATATATATATTATCTTTTCTGAGTGGTTTTAATGATGTCTTTTAATAATTGGAAGCTCTTAATTTTACTGTAGTCTTTTATAGTTTGCAGATTTGGGTTCTTATTTAAGAAGTCCTCTCCTACCCCTTTGTCATAAATATACTTTCTCCTACATAGACCTCTGAAAGTGTTAAGTGTTATAGTTTTTTCATTCACATTTAAATCTTGAATCCACCTGAAATTGAATTTTTGTGGATTGTGTGAGATAGAGGTTGATTTTCAATAACTTGTATATTGTTCCTTACCACTTGGTACTCCGTCTTGCAAAGTTGTACCTATGTAACAATCTTTACCAAGTGATTGTGGGAATATGAGAGGAATCACAGCACTGGAGGATCTAAAACAGATATGATTCTTCCCATTGTCCAAGAGGGAAACTCTTCACTTGTACTTCATGTTCAGATCAAGTTCAAGTCTCTCAATTATTTCCATCTCCTCTCCCATCTTGCTTTGTTCTCTTGTGTTCTCTGAGACCTCCATAGGCTGAATCTTTATTGATCTATACTTGGCCATGTCATCCTTCAGGTATACAAAGCTTTTACAGGAGCTTTGAAATTAACCATAAGAAATTCCATTTTTCCCGGTCTTCACTGTGAGTGCTCATGCTTGCAAGGGCAGCGTGTTGATTCCATTTTCTCAGTAACAGGTAGTTTCTGCACTCTTTACCAGGGGATTGTGGGCTTAACTTCAGTGGTTGTATGCACTGCCATTTGAGTGTAATTTTATGAGGTAGTGATTTATGATGTGTGAATCTAGGAGTTTTGCTTCAATAGGGAAATGGTATCTAAGGCTCCTCTGCTTGTCACTTGCTTATTTATTCTTCTCTCAGCTCTTTATGTTCTGGAGATGAGAAGAAGACTTCTCCCAGAAAAGTGAACAATTATAAGCAGAAAGATCCATTTTCAGTACCGTGAGTGAAGGGTTGAATAAGTTCTCAACCCTTAGAATTTAAACAGACCCTGTATTAAAATGGGTGAGGAGGTGTACGATGCTGCTGAGTTTCATGTCAGTCTGTGTACTTCCTGGAAACCAAATACTGAGAGGCTTTTATTAAACCTCAGAGAAGATAAATAGTTTCCTTTACTTCTCACTAGTTATGGGGCACAAACTCATTCTCTAAAACAGTGTTCTTAGCAACCTTGTTTTTCTAGAGCCGGTTGATAGTTGATAAACCCAGAATGATGACTTGCCACTCTTACCTCCAGTATCATCATTAAATGTTTAAATATCATCCTTTACTGTTTAAATGTTCAAATTTCACAAAGGAATCAAATGGTCTAGTGACATTTGTTTTGAAAAACAGGGCCATATGTTTCAGCTGTACATATTGAAAATTATTTTAGCATATGCTGCCGAATTGCTCTTCACAGCCCCTTTCCTAGTGCCTGACACATGGTAGAAATACAATATGTCTTAACAAGGAGTGAAAAAGGGAAGAAAGGAGATGGAAATAAACTGTCATTCTGGTGTATGAATAATTGGTTTAAAAATTTTTCTACATTCTTTTATTTTTCATAACCTCCTTTATTAGATTTATTGAAACATCAGTATGTTTTCAAGGTTATCATGATTGTGTCATCGTGTTGATAGAGAGTATCTGTGAATGTATATAATAACTATTCCTGTTGAAGTTTGTATTTCTTATCTTAAGAAAGTGGGGGGAAATTATCAGCGGAAAGAACTGGCTTACATTCCTTGGAGTCAGTGACCCAGAAATTTAAACCATCAGACAACTAGATTATAGGAGTTTGGCCACATTTTCCCAAAGGAGTTCCTTGAAGATGTAGTTGATTATAATGCCACATTTAATGTAATTCCATTAGGATACAGCTGTTGCAATAATTTATTTGAAATTAGAAATATGCCTTTTAACCTCTTGGAATTCAAATGAGGAAAACTATCTAATCAGAGAGACTGTCATTAAACAGAAAGGTTAGGAGAGCACCAGTTAGACTAATACCGAGTGTAATGTTAAAATAAAACTATGCGGAGGGTACAGAAACATACAATCACTTTCTTGTAGATCTTATCCAAGCTGATTAGAAGCTAATTGTTAGTCCTGGAGGAGAAACCATAAATTAAGCATCTTTAGTTTGCAATTTTCATTGCTTTTTAAATTTCTACTTGAGGACTTAGTTTTCTAGGATTCTGGTTGTGGGGCATATTTTGATGGTATGTTAAGGATACTACACACAGTAGAAAAACGTTACTTCAGTGTCTGATTTTTCCAAGGAAATGGGAACAAATGTGGATTTGGTCCCTCAAATATCACATCCTTGAACCCTTCACTCCGAATGCTTCTAACTCCTAATGAGACAGTGCTGGGCTTCCTTGAAAATCAAAGAAAATCTTTAGTCCTTTTTTAAGACTAATACATACTTGGTATCCTTTCTATCTGTGAAAGGCAGTCATTTCTAAGCTTCTTAGTTTTTGATCCATTAGAGTTGATGCAACAGGAAGTGGCAGGGCAAAACCCATCCTCTCAGATTTTCACAAACTTGTGGCTTCTCTTTTTATGGAGATGTTTTGTTGCAATTTCAGAAGGTGGTTGTTAGTTATGTTGGCTACATTATCTTTAGCACATCTGGGATGTGTTCACATGAAGGCATTGGCTAAAAACTGTGTCTTGTGGCCTGGAATTGACTCTGATATTGAAAAGAGAGGGAAGGACATTCCTTGCTACTTGGCCTAACCCAATAAAGACACCTTCCATGGCGAGCTCAGTCAGGAATTCATTTTGGAAGCTGAAGAGCAAGTACAGAAGTTGAGCTTCTCAGTTTTAGGATGCTTTTCAAAATATGCTTTTAGTTCTTTCCCAAATTTCTGCTGTGGCAATTATAGCTCTGAGACTATTATTTATAACCCTGGCACCATAATTTCTGACCTTGATTCTACAGTTACTTTGAGTTAAAGGAATATGTGGAAATGACTTGCCTCCAAGCTGTCAACACTGTAAGGCCACCAAGAATGCCCCAAGACAGGTTTGAGGCGAAATACTTGCCTCCCATCCTTCAAGTCAGAACTCAGTACTGGACAACAGAAATGTCTGTCGTCTGCTAAACTTGTGATGTAGCGATATCTGAAGTTTTCCCGTCTTAAATGAGGGTAGTTAAGACAAACAGAATCCTGTTCCATCTCTGCCTATCCTTCATTCATGTTTAGCCCCATGCGTGCGTGCTAAATCACTTCAGTCATGTCTGACTCTTTGTGACCTTATGGACCTTAGCTTGTGAGGTTCCTCTGTCCATGTGATTCTCTAGGCAGAATACGGGAGTGGGTGGCTGTGCCCTCTTTCAGGGGATCATCCCCACTCAGGGATCGAATCCATGTCTGTTACGTCTACCTACATTGGCAGGTGGGTTATTTACCACAAGCGTCACCTGGGAAGCCCTGTTTAGTTCCAAGGTTTGCTTCTTTTGAAAACTGTGGAATTGGAACCAGTATAGAATTTTTTCCATTTAGTTCAAGTTGGGAGGTCCATTTTAAATGGCAAAGTAATGTGCAGATTAGCTCACAGGTATGTAATTTCAAGGACTGACTAATAGTGGATGAATGAGGATTTTCACTTAGTTTACCATTTATTATTTTTGCCATTTTCTTAGTATATGGGACGGTTTGGTATACAGTGAGAGACTATGTACAAAATCACCTTGTCATTTGTAAACTGTTCTGTGATCTGGTATTAATACCAGCGACAGCATCAATTATACACAACTTACAGAGCACTTACTATGTTCTGGAAACTGTTCTAAGTACTTTACATATTTTCCACATCGCAGAAGCCCCCTGAAGGGTGTTATGATCATTTCATTTGACAGTTGTAGGACTGAGTGCTGGATAGTATAGTGAAGTAACTTGCTTAAAACATACCATTAGCATGCGGCATAGAGGGGACTGAAGCACGGATGGTGTAGCTCCAGAGTAGAAATACAGGGAGCCATGTCCCCTTTCTGTGGCATTTTGAATTCACATAGTTAGAAAACATATGCTTCTAACTTGGCTGGAATTAGATAACAAAAGTGTGGCTCATTGGATTTTGATGTTTATGAATCTGGTAAGTACCTGCAATTTCATTTTATCTGCCTGAAAATAATTTAGAAATAATGACAGGTAGGGTGCATATTTTAATCTGCCGTGAAACTCTTCCACTCTCTGATTGGTTTTGAATAGCTTCCTTCTTCTAGCAACATAAAGGGCATTTTTTAAAACAGAGGGTAAAATGCAGCTTTCTCAGTTCGGTTCACTCACTCAGTCATGTCTGACTCTTGCGACCCCATGAATCGCAGCATGCCAGGCCTCCCTGTCCATCACCAACTCCCAGAGTTCACTCAGACTCACGTCCATTGAGTCGGTGATGCCCTCTAACCATCTCATCCTCTGTCATCCCCTTCTCCTCCTGCCTTCAGTCTTTCCCAACATCAGGGTCTTTCCAAATGAATCAGCTCTTTGCATCAGGTGGCCAAAGTACTGGAGCTTCAGCTTTAGCATCATTCCTTCCAAAGAAATCCCAGGGCTGATCTCCTTCAGTATGGACCGGTTGGATCTCCTTGCAGTCCAAGGGACCCTCAAGAGTCTTCTCCAATACCACACTTCAAAAGCATCAATTCTTTGGTGCTCAGCCTTCTTCACAGTCCAACTCTCACATCCATACGTGACCACTGGAAAAACCATAGCCTTGACTAGATGGACCTTTGTTAATAAAGTAATATCTCTGTTTTTAAATATGTTGTCTAGGTTGGTCATAACTTTCCTTCCAAGGAGTAAGTGTCTTTTAATTTCATGGCTGCAGTCACCATCTGCAGTGAGTTTGGAGTCCCCCAAAATAGTCAGCCACTGTTTTCACTGTTTCCCCATCTATTTGCCATGAAGTGATGGGACCGGATGCCATGATCTTCGTTTTCTGAGTGTTGAGCTTTAAGCCAACTTTTTCACTCTCCTCTTTCACTTTCGTCAAGAGGCTCTTTAGTTCTTCCTCACTTTCTGCCATAAGGGTGGTGTCATCTGCATATTTGAGGTTATTGATATTTCTCCTGGCCATCTTGATTCCAGCTTGTGCTTCCTCCAGCCCAGCATTTCTCATGATGTACTCTGCATGTAAGTTAAATAAGCAGGGTGATAATATACAGCCTTGATGAACTCCTTTTCCTATTTGGAACCAGTCTGTTGTTCCATGTCCAGTTCTAACTGTTGCTTCCTGACCTGCATATAGGTTTCTCAAGAGGCAGGTAGGTGGTCTGGTATTCCCATCT
>NW_011494942.1:11605668-11640442 GCF_000754665.1 Bison bison bison | reverse complement strand
ACAGGCTTTGGCATAGTCAGTAAAGCAGAAATAGATGTTTTTCTGGAGCTCTCTTGCTTCTTCAATGATCCAGCGGATGTTAGCAATTTGATGTCTGGTTCCTCTGCCTTTTCTAAAACCAGCTTGAACATCTGGAAGTTCACGGTTCACATATTGCTGAAGCCTGGCTTGGAGAATTTTGAGCATTACTTTACTAGCATGTGAAATGAGTGCAACTGTGCAGGAGTCTGAGCATTCTTTGGCATAGCCTTTCTTTGGGATTGGAATGAAAACTGACCTTTTCCAGTCCTGTGGCCACTGCTGAGTTTTCCAAATTTGCTGGCATTTTGAGTATAGCACTTTCACAGCATCATCTTTTAGGATTTGAAATAGCTCAACTGGAATTCCATCACCTCCACTAGCTTTGTTCGTAGTTATGCTTCCTAAGGCCCACTTGACTTCACATTCCAGGATGTCTGGCTCTAGGTGAGTGATCACACCACCGTGATCACTGTAGTTCTTCTTTAAAAAACTATTGTTTCTCTATCTCTTGGTTGAGTTCTTGGAGTAATGGGGTTAAAAGACTCTTACAGAGAATAAAATGGAAGCTCATTTATGTAGACCTGGGGCTTCATTCATAACAGTTTCTCTTCTAGGAGGTGACTGTGACTTGTGCCATATCAAGAATAACAGTCCTAGGGCTTCCCTAGTAGTCAGTGGTTAAAACTCTGCACTTCATCTGCCAGGGAGCACCTTTGATCCCTGTTTGGGGAACTAAGATCCTGCCTGCCACAGCCAAAAAAAATAATTAATTAATAGCCATACCATAAAAAAAGAAAAACAGTCCTGTGTTTTCACTTTTGTCAGTTTTATGTATTACAGCTAGGCCAACTGTATGTTACAGAGTTTGAGTGAGAAGCAATCCATTCATGTGTAGAGGTGAGAACCATGATTAGTACGACAAACTGAGCTGCCCTTTAAAGAAATTACTTCAGTTAATGTGTTCTCACATCTTTCTCCCCAGGTTACAACTTGAACCGTATAATTTATGGGTCTAAAAAGGTCTTTTGTAGCATCTCCTTCTGCTGTAATGAGATACATGATAAAAAGTCCATTTGACTCCAAAGAAATGTCTTATTTTGTTTTTCGTACCCTTTTGGAAGCATCGTTCTTTGGCCAGATGAAGTTTTTTCAACTCAAAAGGCTTTCTTCTCAACATAAAAAGAGAAGTTTTAGTTTCTTGTGTCTTTTGTAAGTGCCCCACTTTGGTTTGACAGGGGAGAGTCGAGTCTCTTCACTGGTGGCATAAGCTCTTAACACCTCACTTTCTCTTCTAAGACTAGTCACCACCTTTACTCATAGCACCCCTGTATGAAAAAATCTTAGATGAAGAAAGCATGAAATAGGGAGGAATACTAGATGTGTTCTAAAATTTTAAGTGTCAGTAAATAAAAGTCACTGTAATGCTCTGAGTGTCTGTTGGAATTCTTGGCACTGTGACCTTCAGGACATTTGTTCCACACTGTGCACAAGACAGCTTTGCTGGGATGATCATCTGGGTTAGCAGGGGAGGTTTGCCATGTGAAACCTCTTCTGAGCCAGCCATTCCCCCTTAAGCACTTCCATAGGTCTTAGTATGGACCTCTCATATGGAACAGATCTTATTGTAAATTCTTTGAGAGGAGGGTTATATTTTTAAAAAATTATTTGTATTTTTTCATGTATTTCAATTGGAGGATTATTACTTTACAGTATTTTGATGGTTTTTGCCATACATCAGTGTGAATCGGCCATAGGTATACATGTGTCCCTCCATCCTGAATCCCCCTCCCACCCCCCTCCCCACTCTGTCCCTCAGGGTTGTCACAGAGAGAGCACCGACTTTGGGTGCCCTGCATCATACATCAAACTGTCACTGGTTATCTATTTTACATATGGTAATACATATGTTTCAATGTTATTCTCTCAAATCATCCCACACTCTCCTTCTCCCACTGAGTCTAAAAGTCTGTTCTTTACACCTGTGTCTAAGAGGAGGGTTATATCTTATAAAGTTAAGATAGTACCTAAAATACAGTTGATTCTTAATGAATATTTGTAGAGTGAAGAGGGAAGATAGGATATGTCCGTGCCTGCATGATAAGTCACTTCAGTTGTGTCTGACTTTGTGATTCCATGGACTGTGGCCCGCCAGGCTCCTCTGTCCACAGGACTCTCCAGGCAAGAATACCAGAGTGGGTTTCCCTGTCCTCCTCCAAGGATATGTCCATAAGTAAGACGAAAGAAGAGCTTTCAAACTGAGAATACGATATGAACAAAGAGAAAGACTAGAAAACTGTGGTTGAGGAATCATCACAGAGTTCAGTTGGGTTACAGTATAATGTGTGAAGACACTCTTGGAACCAACAGTTGAACAAAGTAGAATGGATAGGTTTTCACAAGTCATTTTCAAGTTGGGGGGATATTGGAGCGTAAAAGACCAGAATGATGTGATCGCCTTGAAACCAGTTGAATTTCTTCCACTTAAGAGAGAAACACATTGAAGAGAGAAGAATTAATCCATTGTGAAAAGCTGAGTTTAGTTGCCAGTAGAACCTGCAGCTGTAGATAAGGAAATGTGGATGGAAAGAGAAGGAGAGGCTCTGGAGAACCAGGTCAAGGATGGAGGAGACACATTTGACAGTGAGACCTGCCCAAGGGATTGTACAAGCAAGGGCTGGAAGAAGTTGCTGATGGGGAGTGGGGAGCCAAGAGTTGGAGAACTGAGGACAAAGCCTGAAGGGCTGGAGAAACAGGGACAACCAAAGCATGGGAGAGAGAAGGTGCAGTGGAGTCACGTGTCACAGCAGGAAAGGGAGGCATGCGAAGCGGGCATGCGGCTTGGCCTGGGGCGATGGCCACGTTTTGCCGTCAGGAGTCGAGTTCAGGTCTTAGTCTATCACCTGTTAGCTGTATGATCTGCAGCCAACGCATAAGCTTTTGGACCACAGTGCCCTTACCGTTGCAGTTGTGCTGTTAATGTCAATAGTTTAAATCTATAGACCTTACATGATACTTTAAAAAGTACTCTTGTCTATTCAGATCATAACCAACAAAATGGAAGATTTGGAGTTATCTATATTTCTTCTGTTCATGCAAGCAACTATATTGCAAAATATACTATTTTTAAAATCTCTTGTAATCTATACAAAATTGAAGACAGAAAAATTTGGTATATGATAGAAGTTTATTGATGATAAATGGTAAAAATGATTTTTGCAGTAAATTATGTGGGAACAATTGATGTCGATATGGAAAAAATTAAATTAAGATCTTACCTTTCACCTGGCACAAAATTCAATTCAAATTGGAGTATAGATCTAAATGTGAAAGGCAAAATTTTCAACTTTTGAAAGAGTATATTTGAAAATGTCTTTCTGAACCACAGTTGGAAAGAATTTCTAACAAAAACGCAAAAACGCAAGACTAGTGGAAAACACTGATAAATGTGCCTATATTAAAATTAAACAGCTCTTTTCGTTAAAGAAAAGTGGTGAAAGAGGAGTAATAAACAAGAAGACTGTACAACATATATAACTGACAAAGGACTAGAAGTTAGTATATATAAGGAACTTCTTTTTGTCGATAGTGAAAGAAATAATCTAACTGAAAAAAATCAGGTAAACAAAGTCTTTCTGAAAGAGGAAATCCAAACAACCAACTACTTTATGACTGTCAACCTCATTAGCAATCAACAGTAGAAAGCAGGAATTTTTGAATTGTGTGTTTGATAGACTATCTTTTGCCCGCTGTCTTCTGAATAAAGCTCTTAGAATTTAAATATAATTCACTCTGTCTTATCAAACTTAATTTTTTTTTCAAGCTTAGTTTTTTAAGCACCTTCTGTATACCTAGGACTTGTCTAGCTCTTTTTACTGAGCCTATTTAAGTGAAGGCTTTTCCTTTCCAATTCTTAGGTTATTTATTAACCCGTGTTTTCTTTAGACACCATGAATATTCTTACCGACACTGGAACCCTCAGCTTTTGAAGCAATTTTAAATTTATAGAGTTTGTGACTGTATTGTTCTATTGAAAATACTGTATATTTATTCTTTATTTCTGGGAGAGGCAACATTTTTGTTATTTTCATGGGAAATATTGGCAGATTTTTGCCTTAGAAAATATTATACAATATTAGTTTTTCCATATTCAACATCATTGATAAAATGCATTATAAGTGGCATTTTAATGTATTGATAACCTTCCCTTTTACTAGAAAAAGGAACAATAAAATTTTTCTTATCCTTTTTATTATTAGGGTAATACATTAAGAAAAATCCTCCTGAATCGATACTTTAAAGGTGATTACGGAGTCTCTATAAATGGACACCTCTCTGGAACCTACTGCAAAACTGCACAAGGAGGAGGCAAGATATCATTTTTCCCTTTATTTTCAAATTCTAATAACATCTCTGTGTGCCAGTGTTGTTCTAGTGTTTTTCTTAAAAATAGCACAAATATGAAAAGGTTCATTTAAAAAGCACCATCAGCCATAGCAAAGAGGAAACCCTGCCACTTGTGTCATCTAGGATGGGCCTCAGGGCATGATGCTAAGTGAAAAATCAGTTATACACGTGATCTAAAACTCCAAACTCAGCGAAACAGAGATCAGATTTGTGGTTGCCGGATGCAGAGAGTGGGGAGTAGAGAAATTAAGTGGAAGTGGTCAAAAGGAACAAACTTTCAGTTAAATAAAGCAATCTTGGGACTGTAATATACAACATGATGACTGTTGGTAACAGTACTGTATTGCATATTTGAAAGTTGCTGAGAAAATAGGTGCTAAAAGTTCTCATCACAAGGAATACAAATTAACTTTATGAGATGGTGAATTTAATCTTATTGTAGTCATCATTTTGCAGTATATACATCTATCAAATTATTAATGTTGTGCACCTTAAACTTGTATGATGTTATGTATCAATTATATCTCAATAAAACTGGAAAAATAAGTATAAAGCACATTAAAAACCTTTTGTATGATTTTGGGTTCATGAAACAAATTTGAGCCTTTCAACAAAGGTTTACTTATTTATTTTTCCTAATCACAGGAAGCTTTTCTGGGCAAGATTCAGATAAGATGGGGATATCCATGTCAGATATTCAGTGTCTCCTGGATAAAGAAGGTGCATCTGAACTTGTCATCGATGTTATAGTGAATACCAAAAATGACAGAATTTTTTCAGAAGGCATCTTACTTGGCATTGCCTTGCTGGAAGGAGGAAACACACAAACTCAGGTACCTGCTTACAATCATTGTCGTTGGTTACATTTGGTTATTTTGTATTTCTTACTTCTTTGTCTTGGAAAGTAATGATTTTTCTTTAAGTTTCTCATGACTATCTCAAAAAGAAAAAAATCCCACAACAACTTTGTATCACATTTTCCTTATAAATGTTTTGATTTGCTGTAGTAAGTACATTGTTGTTGTTTAGTCACAAAGTCTCCTTAGACTCTTCTGCAACTCCCTGGACTGTACCCTACCAGACTCCTCTGTCCATGGGAGTTGTCAGGCAAGAATACTGGCATGAGTTGCCTTTTCCTTCTCCAGGGGATCTTCCTGATCCAGAGATTGAACCCAAGTCTCTTGGCATTGGCAGATGGGTTCTTTACCACTGAACCACCTGGGAAGCAGAACTTTGCAAATTACTCAGTGAAGCAGAACATTCCAGAAATTCTCATTTGCTTAGGGAAATTTTAGGCTGACTAAGCAGATTAGGACATTTTGACTTATCCAAGAATTATATGTAAAAAAAGGAATTAAGTGCATTTATTAAACAAGGTAATATATATATAAATTCCTCATACAGTACTTGACATTAAAACAAGTTCTGATAATATTCACCGTGCATCTCAGTTACTTTTTTAGAAACTGAGAACTCTTCTGTTCCTTCTTCCCCAAATCTGCCGGTGCTTGTTACGCTGCTGCCGCTGAGTAGGTGAAGCTTTCCCTGTTGTGGGGAGAGAAGAACCATTCCTTCTTTTCTTGTTCTGTTTACTCATTCAGCTCAGGAGGGGTGACTTGAGAGTCATCGTTCATCTATCCAGTGCTCCACTCCAGTGAGCAGTGTGCTCACCTCATGTAGGATCACAGCACTATTTCCCGAAGGTGCACACGTGACTTAGAAACTCCTGCCAAGTTGCCCCTGAACTTCCCCACACCTAAAGGCAGAGCTTACTGTGTGATCCTGAGAGCTGGGACGTGTTCCCAGGGAACAGGCTTCCTCCTCCCAGCCCTGCCACTCACCAACCAGGTATTTCCAGGTTTGCCTTGGTCAGGAAGGCAAATAACTAATTGAAATTACAAAATCTATTTTCCGTATTCATGGCAAGTAGACACCACATCTTATTAAGCACACACACACAAAAAATCATGTTGTTTCTAAAGATATCTTTCCAGAACACATATTATTCTCCTGCTTAAAGTCAGTCACTTTCCTCTATAAAGGCAAATGCTCCTTCATGATCTAGTCTCTTCAAGTTTTCTAACTTTCCGTTCTTACTCCATCTCTCCCCGCCTCCATCCTTTCTCTTGTGCACCAGCTGTACTAAGCTCTTTATAGCTCCTCAGATGTGCTGTGCCATTTCTCATGTCACTTTCTCCTCTTTGAGGACTCAGCTCATGAACTTCTCTGGGAAGCCTTCTGTCCACTAGTGACTCTATGCTTCTGCTGTATCCTGCAGATATCTGCAGTAGCATTTCTTCATTTTTGTGTGTGTGTGCCTCTTCATGAGTACAGCAGGCTCTGTCTAGTGAATTATGAATCCTTAGAGGTTGAGACCACATGTTTTCCATCTTCACATCCCTTGTTTCTGGCACCATGTCTGGCCCAGCCTAGGGATTCAGTAAATAATCGGAAGTGAACATCCCTATGAATGAGTGGTCCAAGTCCATTTCTATTCACAAAGTCTTCACTATTTGGCTGTGGCCTTTGGGACCACTTCTTTATCTGAGCTCCCATGACATTTGCTTCTTGGATGCTCACTTGGCATTTTTCCTGTGCTGCTTTGCTTGGTTGTTATCGATATGATCTTCTGTTTCTCCAGTTAAATGCCATCTTCTTTAAAGTAGGGGGATCATGTCTTGTTCTTCGTACCTACAGCTTTATAGCCATTTGACAAATACTTGATGAAATAGAATTTGGTGATTTTTGTTTATGAAAATCTTTTAAATGGGTTATGACAGTCTTGTTTACCAGCCTTACACTATCCAGATTTCTCGCTTATCTACATTATTGTGTAACCCAGATGTCAACTGTGTGCTCCTGCCCCTAAGAGGTCTAACCGAGGTCAGCTGGAATGCTTACCCTCCCCAAGACTTCTGTCAAAATCCAGGGGGATTTATATTCTAATTGTCTCATTGGCCACTGTTGTCTTGCTTACTTAGTTCAGGGATTGTCTTGACACCCAGCTTCTGTAGTCCTGAATTAGGGATCTGATGCCCTTTCTTAAGTTTTACCGTCTTAGCTACATAAATCAATTTATATGTTTAAATGTACTTAATTAAAAATTGGTTGAGGGGAGGAAAAAGAAGATGGTTAAATTATAATTTCAAATTGTACACTAATAATAGCAACCATGAGAATCAGTTCAGTTCAGTTCAGTTCAGTCACTCAGTTGTGTCCGACTCTTTGCAACCCCATGAATCGCAGCACGCCAGGCCTCCCTGTCCATCACCAACTCCCGGAGTTCACTCAGACTCACGTCCATCGAGTCAGTGATGCCATCCAGCCATCTCATTTCTGTCGTCCCCTTCTCCTCCTGCCCCCAATCCCTCCCAGCATCAGAGTCTTTTCCAGTGAGTCAACTCTTCGCATGAGGTGGCCAAAGTATTGGAGTTTCAGCTTTAGCATTATTCCTTCCAAAGAAATCCCAGGGCTGATCTCCTTCAGAATGGACTGGTTGGATCTCCTTGCAGTCCAAGGGACTCTCAAGAGTCTTCTCCAACACCACAGTTCCAAAGCATCAATTCTTCGGCGCTCAGCCTTCTTCACAGTCCAACTCTCACATCCATCCATGACCACAGGAAAAACAATAGCCGTGACTAGATGGACCTTTGTTGGCAAAGTAATGTCTCTGCTTTTGAATATGCCATCTAGATTGGTCAAAACTTTCCTTAATGCCTCCTAAATACTGGGCATTCTTCTTAGTGCTTTCTGTGTATTAGCTTGATTTATCCTCACAACAACCTGTGCAGGAACTTGAGTCCTATCTCATCTTACCAAAGAAGAATCTGAGATACACATAAGCTCACATGGCTGGTTAGAAATCAAGCTAGGATTGGAGCCCATGCAGACAGGCTCCAGTTTCTGTGCTCTTAACCGCTATAAACATCTCCTTTCAGGACTTTCTTGGTGGTTCTCTGGTTAAGAATCCAACTTGCAATGCAGAGGTCATGCAACCACCAGAGATTTCTGGTGGTTGAACTAAGATCCTACATGCTGCGAAGCAACTAAGCCTGCACTCCACAACAGAAGACCCCATATGGTGCAGCTAATAAATAATAAATATTTTTAAATGTCCGTTCTAAAATATCCTTCTGTCTACTCACTCCTGGGAAGTTTCACTGACTGATCACCCTGTATTACACCCTAGTATTACTTCACCTCTCTGGGTCCTCACTTCGTTTCGTTTCTCTGCCCTCTCATTTCTAGTCACCCTCCATCCTTCTTGGGTGAAAGTCCTTCCTCTACTATATGGAACTGTTTATCTATCACCTTGGCTCCTGAAAAAAACCAAGGAGTTTCCCCTTATACTCTGAAGCTTATGGAGGTGGTTTCCTAACCAAAACCTGTACCTTTGTGAGGGATTGAATTGTTATGCTAGCTCTTGAGATTATATATATATTATAAAAGCATACTATTTATCTTTATTAAAATCATAGTGTTCAGCTTTGTTGTTGTTTTGTTCAGTCACTCAGTTGTGTCTAATTCTTTGCGACCCCAGGGACTGCAGCATGCCAGGCTTCCCTGTCCTTCACCATCTCACAAAGCTTCAAACTCATGAGTCAGAGATACCATTCAACTATCTCATCCTCTGTTACCCACTTCTCCTCCTGCCCTCAATCTTTCCCAGCATCAGGGTCTTTTCTAATGAGTTAGTTCTTCACATAAGGTGGCTAAAGTATTGGAGCCTCAGCCTCAGCATCAGTCCCTCCAGTGAGAATATTCAGGATTGATTTCCTTTCTAGTTTTTAAAAGTCCATGTAAATCATTTGTTATTTTGAGCTTAAAGGGTCATTTTATATAGTGATTTAGAGTCAGAGAATCTAGATTTAAATCCTATCTCTATTACTGTTATATAATATTGGGAAAGTCATTTACATTCACCAAACTTTATTTTATTGATATATAAAATGAAATAAGCACGTTCTGTTCATCACACAGTTGTCCTGAAAGAATCAATGAGATAATACATGTCAAGGAACAATAAAAATTATAAAACTTTGTGTTAATAGAACTACAAAGTTCTATAACTTCTTCATTAATATATAGGAATCCCTTTCTGCTTTCTAATGCCATTATATTGAAAATATTAGGGTTCAAGCATAAGAGTAATTTATGGGACCACAGAGGTCTCTGAAATCTGCCTTTATCCTCTGAATTAATAGGTCCAGCTTGATGGTTTCACTGTGGTTGCTATGGTTACTGTGGCTTTTTGGCCTGCTTTCTTGAATTGTTGCTAGCCCTCTGCCTAGTGCTTCCCCCTTGTAGGTATGAAACCGACTTGTAAGACTTTATGAAAACGCTTTGAGAATGTGCATCACCCACAGTAGAAATTTCAAGACAGGTATCCATTTCCAGGCCTGATGTCATTAGACAGACTCATACCTGCAGGTCCCAGGACCTGTAAGTCATGGTTTCAGGCACTCTTTCAGAAGGGGTATCCTCTGCAAGAACCAAACTCCCCCAAATTGTCTACTCTATTGGATTATAGTCAATTCTACTTGATCTGGAAGTCATTATTTCTTCAGATATTTTCTATCCATTGTCTCTTATCAAGTTTATATAACTCTTCTCATATCAGTACAGTGACTGGAATTACTATCTTTATTAATTATTTTTACTGTATTTCTCTTGTTTGTGTTGTGTCTGTCCCGTGGTTTTAGTCTTAATAACTTAAATTTTCTTGTCCAGAGCATATCACGTTTCCTAACTCATACCTCTTCTCGATACTTCTCCAAGCAGACAATGATTAGGGCAAATGATCTCAAGGTTCGTTATTTCCAGAGATGTGTTTTTATCATACTTTGACTGTTGAATCCTTTCCACATCATTATTGATTGTGAAAGAGTTCACTTCATGCATTTTATGGTGGGCTTGTCCTAGATCCTGTGGCAAACCAATGTAGCTAATAAAATACCCAAGGGACTTAGTGCCTACTTATCAGTGGGTTCCTGTGAGTGAGGCTGCCATGGTAACACAGTCTAAATTAAATATACAATAATTTAGGTAAAGAGAAAAATAACTTTGTAGGCTCACATTTACCAGGATGATCACAGAATTAGTGGTGGTTTTCCAATCTAGATTACAGAGTCGTGAAGGCAGGAACTGTAGCTATTTTTCCTGAGTGTTCTGTCACTTCACAGCATGGGGCCTGGAACACAGTAGGACCTCAATACATAGTACTGCACAAAACATGACTTCATAATAATATAAAAATCAAAGAGCTCTTTGCATACCACTCTTAGAGTGTTCTTATGAGATTTTAAAACAAATAATCACTAAAGGTGACTTCAATAACATAAAATTATGTTGAATTTTAGTGGAAAGTACTAAGCAAATATAAGCTATTATTAGGACACAGTAAATAGTATAGGAGACTGGTAAAGCTGTCAGTTTATGAAATAATCATGAGCAGCACATTAAATACGGGCTTTTATCCATAATGCTTATGTTTATTTGAAACACCCTTGGGGGCCGGTGTCTTAAAATACGTTTTCTTGCAGTATTCCTTCTACCAGCAGTTACATGAACAAAAAAAATCGGAAAAATTCTTCAAAGTTCTCTACGACCGAATGAAGGCTGCTCAGAAAGAGATAAGATCAACAGTGACAGTTAACACCATCGACTTAGGTAACAAGAAAAGGGATGATGACACAGAACTGATGACATCTGGCCCACGGATGAGAGGTAAAGGACTAGTTGAGTATTTGGGAGAATGAGTAAGAGAAAAGAGGGTAACACAATTTTTAGAGCTCATTTATCTTGTCATCTCACTTACCTTAGTCTAATTATGCCACTTGTGCCTCTGTGTATGGAACACTGTCCTTGAATTATTGTGGTCATGGTATTGACCTTCAAACAGCTCTGTGGGGTCAGCCTCAAACAAAGAATTATCAGTGCAAAGCAACTAGTGACATGAAAATATTTGATTTCATTGTGAAATTCTTGGTAAAGAACAGCTACCCATCCCTTCTGAATGCTCATGAAATGTAAACTGTAAGAACCAGAATTATAGCACTAAACTCTATGAAAGATTCTTGGAATTTGAAATAACAAAGTCATCAGGATAGTAAAAACAAATTGTATAAATATTTTGAACTTTGTACTATTTTATCACTTTCTTGTATTTAGGAGCTCTTAATTTTATATTTATCAAAAAGACAGGAGCCCTTCTAAAATGGACTAAGCATTAAGATCTTTTTTAAAAAATATCCCAGTGCATATTTAATTTTTTGGTTGCTCCTTCAGAATCTTTTGGGAAAAGTTGTTGCACCTCTTGTCAGGTGATTTGAAATCCAATTGTTAGAGAATTTGGGTAACTGTCTTTTTTTAATTAGCAAATGGAAGTTAATTCATAAATGTAAGAGTACTGCTTTATTTTCAGTAAGGGATTCATCATTACATTTAAAAGAGGGAATGAAAGGGCAGTTAACAGAAGCTTCTTCGGCCACATCCAAAGCATACTGTGTATACAGAAGAGAAATGGATCCAGAAATAGACATCATGTGTGCAGGACCTGAAGCGGGAAATGCCGAGGACAGGTCCACCGAGGAAGTCACAATGAGCCCTGCCATTGCCATCATGCAGCCGATTTTGAGGTTTCTGCAGTTACTCTGTGAGAATCATAACCGGGAGCTGCAGGTACTTGTTCTGTTTTGTGTGAGAGCTGAGCATCCAGCCTATGATGTTAGTGATTAAATTCAGATAAAACTAATAAGTCGTTTTGGAGAGAGAATAAGAACAATAGTGCTTTTCTGAAATGGGAAGAAATTTTGGTATCTGGGTGAAGAAAAATGAGAAGAAAATTGCTTTATGCATTCCTACAGTATCATTCTTTGCATCCTCAACTCACATCTCTTCAGTCTCAGTGGGTATCATCTAACCTTAGGACTCTCAGATTTGTTCAATAAAGTCAGTTTTGCTTCATCTGTACCTTTCAGGGTTTTGTAAGACTTGGAGGGCCTTCATCATTGCCAGCTCAGTTCATATTTCTTGAATGAGGATACAGAGTATCTTTATATTTTATTATAAACAGAGTTAATATATGTCTATTATAAACAGTTTATATATGTTTTTATTATAAACAGATTAATATAGAAGAGGATTTTCTTGCTTTTGAAGTTTAATTGATTTACAATATTGTGTTAGTATCAGGACTACAGCAAAATGATTCCGTTTTTTTAATATATATATATACATACACACATATCTTTAAAAATTATTTTCCATTAAAGATTATTACAAGATATTGTATAGTTTCCAGTGCTATACAGTAAATCCTTAATGTTTATCTATTTTATATGTGGAAGTGAAAGTGTTAGTTGCCCAGTCATGTCCGACTCTTTGTGACTCCTTGGACTGTTGCCCAGCAGGCTCGTCTTCCATGGAATTCTCCAGGCAAGAATACTGGAGAGGGTACCCATTCCCTTCTCCAGAGCATCTTCCTGACCCAAGGATCAAACCTGGGTCTTCCACATTTCAGGCAGATTCTTTACCACCTGAACCACCAGGGAAGCCCTATTTTATATATGGTAGTGTATGTTTGTTAATCCCGTGTGTGTGTGCTCAGTTGCCAACTTGTATCTGACTCTTTGTGGCCCGATGGACTGTAGCCCAACAGGCTCCTCTGCCCATGGAATTTTCCAAGCAAGAATACTGGAGTGGGGTGACATTTCCTCCTCCAGGGAATCTTCCTGACCCAAGGACTGAACCCATGTCTCTTGCGTCTCCTGCATTGGCAGGTGGACTCTTTACCACTAGCGTTACCTGGGAAGCCCTTTAGTAGTTACCTTACCAAATTGCAAACATCTGTTAGATCATAGGAAAAGCAAGGGAATTCCAAAAAAACAACATCTACTTCTGCTTTATTGACTGCACTAAAGCCTTTGACTCTGTGGATCACAGCAAACTGTGGAAAATTGTTTAAAAGGTGGGAATATGAGACCATTTTACCTGCCTCCTGAGAAACCTGCATGCACGTCAAGAAGCAACAGATAGAACCTTCCATGGGACAACAGATTGGTTCAGAATTGGGAAAGGAATACGTCAAGGCTGTATATTGTCACCCTACTTATTTAACTTACATGTAGGACACATCATGTGACATGCTGGGCTAGGTAACTCACAAGCTGAAATCAAGATTGCCAGGAGAAATATCAACTACCTCAGATATGCACATGATACCACACTAATGGCAGAAAGCAAAGAGGAACTAAAGAGCGTCTTGATGAGAGTGATAGAAGAGAGTGACAAAGCTGGCTTAAAACTCAACAATCAAAAAAGTAAGATCATGGCATTGGGTCTCATCATTTCATGGCAAATAGATGGGGGGAAAATGAAACAGTGACATACTTCATTTTCTTGGACTCCAAAATCACTGAACAGTGACTGCAGCCATGAAATTAAAAGATGCTTTCACCTTGGAAGAAAAGCTATGACAAACCTAGAGAGTATCTTAAAAAGCAGAGACATCCCTTTGCCAACAAAGGTCCAAAAAGCAGAGACATCCCTTTGCTAACAAAGGTCCATCTAGTCAAAGATATGGTTTTTCCAGTGGTCATGTATGGATGTGAGAGTTGGACCATAAAGAAAGCTGAGTGCCAAAGAATTGATGCTTTTGCACTGTGGTGTTGGAGAAGACTCTTGAGAGTCCCTTGGACAGCAAGGAAATCAAAACAATCAATCCTAAAGAAAATCAACCCTGAATATTCATGGGAAGGACTGGTGCTGAAATGCTAGTTCTTTGGCCACCTGGTGGGAAGAGCCAACTCATTGGAAAAGACCCCAGTGCTGGGAAAGATTGAAGGCAGGAGAAGGGGACGACAGAGGATGACATGATTGGATGGCATCACCAACTCAACAGACATGAGTTTGAGCAAGCTCTGGAAGATGATGAAGGCAGTGAAGCCCACCACTTGTAGTCCATGGTGTCTCAAAGAGTTGGACATGACCTAGTGACTGAATAACAACAGTTACTAGATTAATTATTACTAAGTTTATACTAAACTATTACTAAATTATATTTATATCAGTACATATTGAAGTACGTCATTTTTCTTTAAGTAGTTGTTTATTTATTTGGCTGCATTGAGGCTTAGTTGCACACAGGATCTTCACTGTATCATAGAAATCTTTTAGTTGTGGTGGGCAGGCTCTGGAGCATACAGGCAATGTGGGCTTCGTTACTCCACTGCATGTGGGATCTTACTTCCCTGACCAGGAATCAAACCTGCATCTCTTGCACTGCAAGGAAGATTCCCAATGATTGAATCACCAGGAAAGCCCCCTGAAGTACCTCATTTTTACAGCTTCTAAGTATTCCAGTGTTTGGATATACAATTATTCATTAAATTGGTCCCATTGTGATTGGTATGGTGTGATTTTCAGTTGGGGCTGTTACAAGCGGTGTGCTCTGGATCTCTTTGTAGTTGTCTGTTACTCAAAATATTGACAGGTCCTCCAAGTTGCCCTTCGCAGCGGTTGTATCATTTGAAGCTGCACTATGTATAAGGGATTGCTTAGTTGACTATTCAATTGCTTCTTTCCCTAATTAACTTCTGGTTTCCTTTTTCTTTTCTCCTTACCTGCTGCTTAATTATTTTTGCCCTTTGTATATAGTTTTAAGATAATGACATTGAGAAATGTTTTTTATGAACTGTATTGATAAATATAGATGCTTGAAAAATATATCTCTCTTTTCTTAATCCCAAGAGAAATGTAATAAATGTGAATACTTTGTTATAAAGGGCAGGTCCATTCCACATTGCCATGGGGATCCTCTTGGGTTGAAAAAACACCCATAGAGAGAAAACTGAAAACATTTAGCATAGTGATTTTTTTTTTAATGCCTTGGGTATATTTTTTTTCTGTTTAGCACTTCCTGAGGAATCAAAACAACAAAACCAATTACAACCTTGTCTGTGAGACCCTTCAGTTTTTGGATTGCATTTGTGGAAGTACAACAGGAGGCCTGGGACTCTTGGGTCTCTACATCAACGAGAAGAATGTAGTGCTGGTCAACCAGACTCTGGAGAGCTTGACTGAGTATTGCCAAGGTCCATGCCATGAAAATCAGGTAACTGAAAGCAGTCCTTCATGAAAATTATTCCGACCAGTTAGCCAAAGGATCAACTTGGTGAAAGAGCCAAGCTTTGTGTGCATTTGAAAGATCTTTCTTTTACTTTGCCAGATATTTTTACTTTCCTAACAAAGCATACAAAGACTGAATTATGGACTAGCAAATACTATGCCATATTTTAATTTAATTTCACTGTAAAAGGAAATTCCCATGAAAACATCCCAGATAAAAATCAGAGTACAATATATTTTTTCATCATTGATCAGTTTTCGTCTTTGGTCAGTCTCTCCAGGATTTGTGGCATTGGCTCCCTTTGGCTTCTTGGGCTCCACTGCAGTGGGTTGTGTATATTACCATCTTTATATTGACAGTAAATGTAGCAAATAGGTCATATTGCTCCCATTTTGCTTATAGCTAGATTGTGACTCAGAAATTAAGTGATGTTCAGGGTCCCAGAGTAATGGAATCTCTTAAGTTGTAGGGCCATTCTTAAAACTCAGGACTTGTGGTTGAGTCTAAACAGTGCACTTTTGACTGCATAACATTTTCCAGGGCAAAGTTTCGACTCCCTCTTCCAGAATGTTTGTCTCTGATTTCATTTTCTTGGATATCACAGACACAGAGAGGGAGTAGAAGATGGAATACTTGGGTTGGTAAAGGGCGGAGGGCAGCCTGGAGTTTATTGACTCCGCATCCACACAGGTGTTATGGAGCTACCATCACAAGCATGGATCCACCCTGGAAGGAACAATTTTCAAATCACAAACATTTCTGGATATAAATTTTAAAGAAGCCACTGAGACCAAATGTCAGTGCTTGATACAGAAAAGAAATGTTGAAAAGTAATTGCTTTTCTATTGCATATTATATGACATACATGTGCAAAGTACACACACATATATGTACATACATAGGTATATAGAACAAAAACATGACAATTATTGGCGTAAATAATTTGTTATGGGGATCTTTACCCCCTGTAATATGCATGTGATATGGTGAAAGAGTTTGTGGATTTTGCGCTCTCTTATATTTCACTCTTCCAGGGCAATAATATAAGAAAACCTAACTATTGATTTTAAGTTAAGGAAATATATGCAGATTCAAAGACTTCATTTTGTTGTTGGTTAAAATAAAGTAAATCTATAATAGAAAGCATGTATTTTCCACTCTTGGTTTTTTAAGAAAATGAAACTAAGTTTTGAAAGTTACTAAATCAAGTTAGCTAAAAACAGAAATTAATAATAATACAGCATGAATCCCATATACTCTAAAAATAAGCTTACTGTGAACCTCGTGCTCTGGAAATATGTGGAAGGAAGGAAAAATGCTAGCAAATTTCAGAAATGATCCACAAATTGATTTCCTCTAAGTCAAGCAACCACTGTCATGATCAGAAGAACCTCAGGAAATGTAGATGAATGGAAGATACCTCTCCTTGGTGTCAGGGGAGTAAAAATTTCCTTGTGTGAAAAGAGAAATGAAGCCCATCCTGAAAAATAACAATCCTTTCAGAATTACCTTGATTTTATTCTTTCTCGTTTATCTTACCTGGGTTTCAATTTTTCAAACCCCTTTGACTCTGGGTCCTGCATGGTAAGATGTAGTTCCACAAATTCCAACCCACGAGTTTCCAATTTTCAAGTTGTATAAAATGAATTAAATTCAGAGTCCTAGCACGGTAGGCCCTAACCTTCAAAATACTGACATTTGTCTCTCAGGGTACTTTATAAACTTTTCCCAAGTCAGATTCCTCTATAAATTGCTTAAGTTTAAGGAATCTGCTGACCTTTTCTCTCAACCAGCATAATTGACACGATGTCTGAAATATCAGGAGGTGACCGTATTCCCAGCACAGTCAACAGCATAGATTGTTACTCATTTAGCATTAAATAGCAGAGAAATGAAGATGCCACATCATTACAGATAAAGTTGACTTACCAACCTTGGGCCTAAGGTTTTTATAAATAGGAATATTCTCTTAAAATTGATAAGATCTTAAAATTCTAAATTTAAAGAATTTCTCTAATGAAGGACATAAAAAAATTTATAGACCGAGTGTTTTACTTAACCATTGTTTTTTGAAATTCTACAAAAATGGTTTGCCTGAAAAGATACCTGTTTCATACAATGTCTTTCTCTGTGTTCTTCATACAAGTCATTTAATTAAGACCAATCAAATAATAGACTCTCTGTAAAAGAATATGTAAAATTAAATCTTTGACTTATATTAGACTTAATCTCAAAGTTAAATCTTAATTGCATTTTAAAGGTCAAAAAGCTGAGGTGATTCTGTTATTTTATGTCATGGCCTCTAGTGCTCTTATGTTGTAAATAGACGTATTTTAAAAATACTTTGTTTTCTAGACATGTATTGCTACTCATGAATCTAATGGAATTGATATCATCATTGCTTTGATTCTAAATGACATAAACCCTCTTGGTAAATATCGAATGGACCTGGTGCTCCAACTAAAGGTAAAGTAAACCCACTGCAGGGAAGGGGAAAGTGACATTCTCTATATAAAACTCACTTTCAGAGTTGACTTTAAATGTTCAAGTAGGTCTTCTAAAAAGCAAGGTGTCATCATATTTTCAAGTAATGAATTGACAGAAAGGGATAGTAAAAGCACAGTGAGCACTGAATTGCTGATAAAGTGTCAAATAAGATTTGAGGATATCTTACTGGAAGTGTTTTTAAGCAGTCACTTTGTTTCACTGCTTTTCTTTTCTATTTTTCATTATATAGAGGAACATAAGATGCTGAACATTCGCTATGCCATATGTTTTTAATTCATCTTGACTATAGAATTCTATCTAACAAGTCACAATTAATGAAACTATGGTAGAAGAGGGCTCCGTTTTCGCTTTATATCTATTTTCTAAAAGTTGTTTTCTTTTATATTAGAATTTTAATTTTTTCCCCAATACGGTAAGCCATTTTCAAGCTTCCTTTGAGAAGTTTTTGTTTAGTTGCTAAGTCGTGTCCGACTCTTTTGCAACCCCATGTTCTCTGTCCATGGGATTTTCCAGACAAGAATACTGGAATGGGTTGCTATTTCCTTCTCCCTGGGGTCTTCCTGACCCAGGGTCCAAACCAGTATCTCCTGCATTGCAGGTGGATTCTTTACCGCTGAGCCACCATGGAAGCCCCCTTTGAGAAGTTGCTTTAGCTTAAATCATGTGCATACTTTATAGCAGTTCCATTTATCAGAAGTCAGGAGCACAATGGCATTTTGAAAAAAATTTCTTCAACTTTTTGTTCAAATGGAAATAGATAAGTGAATATACACAAGAAACTATATAGTTTCAAATAAAAAGACATGATATTCAATTGAGATGAATTTTTAAAGACTGCATATTTTAGGTGTTAGAACTAAAAACATTGCTTATTTAAAATTTTTCCGTAAACGTAGGGTTGATCCAATATCACAGAGGATAAAGTTTACCTTTTATAGGTAAATTTATGGCCAAGAAGGATAGAAATGGTATTTTTATAGTTGTTTCTAAATATAAATTTAGATTACATAATGGAATGCATATGTGTCCTACCTATGTGGAGATTATACTAATGGCTCTTAGTAAGCAAACAGAGTTATGTTTCTGTGTTTTCACTATTTTTATTTGCAATAGGTATCTTGGATCTTTCTCTTCATAAATGAGAAAGAAGGTGATTCTCGGGTAGATTGCACTTGTGTCCTTTTCCTCATTAACTTCATTCTTCAGTTAGCAAAGTCAGCCTGGCCTATATTATAGCTTAATTTGAGTTACTAGAGAAAAAATGATTTTATCTTGAATTCATCTTTAACCATATTTCATAAAGAAACAGCATTTTGAAGCCTTAGATTTTTTTTTTAATCTTTCATTTATCTAAAGACTTACACCTTTAAATCTCATTTTTAATAGATCTAACTTTACTGGGAGAAATACTGAAGGATTCATCAACTTAAACAAAGTGTAGGGGACTTCCCTGGCAGTCTAGTGGTTAAGACTTCACCTTCCAATGCAGGGGTTGTGGGTTGAATCCCTGGTTGGGGAGCTAAGATCGCACGTGTCATGGCCAAAAAAAAAAACATAACACAGAAGCCATATAGTGACAAATGCAGTAAGGACTTTAAAAACAGTCCACATCAAAAAACAAAAAATCTAAAAAATAAACTAAAACAAAGTATAAACATATAGATTATTTACAAATTCAGACCTATGGGGGGGAACCCTAAATGATAGGGTATGACTTACTTGTATGAAGATATTCTTAGCTATTCAAATGAAAATCTGTTTTGAAAAAAGGGTCATTTAAAATTTCATTTATGTTACCTTTTCAAAATATGACAGTTGGATAGGTCAAGGTATGTGTAAAATAGAAAATGAATGAATTTGAATTGAAATATTTATAATATTTTACTAAGAGAGATGAGTGTATGTTTCTAAATAATCCATGAGGCTTTGTACATAATGGCCAATATGAGAACAATGTTTGTAAGACAGAATGATATAGTATACTGGCAAATTTTAGAAGGTGTAGGTAGGATGCTTTTAATTATAAATTCCCTGGAACATTATAGAGATGCCATATGAAAAAAATGTTAAGGTTTTATTATATATCATTTACTCTTTAATTACTCAAACAAGTATATTTTTAAATATATATAACTGTACTCATTTACTATACAATTTCATGAATTTTTTCATATATATATCTTGTCCCTTTTAATTGACGTTTCATAACTGACCTGGACTATAAATTGCTGAATTTTTAAAATAAGTAGGTTTTTTGTTGTTATTGTTACTGTTGTTGTTGGTTTTGTTTTGTTTTGTTTTTTGTCTAAGGACTCTAGCTTCTTTTGGAAGAGAATCCTTTATTAACACATAAAAATTGGATTTCTTAGCATATATAATCTCTTGAACTTCCAAATTGATTCAGCTTTCAGTAGGCCATTTACAAGATTTCTGTTCCCCCAAGATAGTACGAAAAAGATTGGTTAGGAAAAACACCATATTGCCAATATTCTGAAATTGGATGCATTTTTAAGTTGCTTTGTATTGGGCCCGCTGAGTGAAATTCATTAGAGTATACTGCTAGTGTTGCCAGGGTTTTAGCTTTTGATTATATTGGGTCAGTTCAGATTGCTCTAAAGATGTAAGCTCTTCACTAACTCTAGAACCTTACTTTTTAAAAGACATGTTGTTTGTGTGGGATGCTGGATTATAAAAAGGGAATTTTAGGATTTGTGCAAATCTGTAGAAATTAAAAATGGAGCATCATTCCAAACGTTGAGGATATTGTATTTTATGCTATAAGACTTTCTGTAACTGTGTGGTATCCATTTTGGATAATAAATTGGCTGAATCAGAAACATTTAAGATTTCTTCTATAGGTAAACATGTTTGAGATAATATATTTTTAAAACCAAATTAGGAAGCACCAAAGACAACATGAACTGTTTTTATTTCCTTTTAAACAAAAAATAGAAAATATTCTACAATCCGACTTGTTAAAATGTTATATTACCATGTAGGGAGTCTAAACTGTTATTAATAAATTTATATTTTGTTTCTAACTCATGAATTTAGAATTTTGTAAATTAATTCTCACTAAAAATTATTGATCAAATTTATTTAAGATTTTGATTTGCTATGAATTGATCTTTCATATTAAAAACAATTGTGTTAAATTCTAATGAACTATGTGCCATTTTTGTAAAATATGTCATTGATACTGGTTCACCTTACTGTCTTGTTAGGTTGTCTTTATAGAAAGGCCTACTTAGGAAATAGTGAAGGAAGATATGATTATATTTTAATGTATCATATATAAAGTCAATTTTGTGTTTAAAATGCCTTTATAGCAATATTTAAAATTTCCTTTGTAACATATCTCAAATGATTCATTGCTTTTATTTTGTGTTGACAATAAAATAAAACATTCTCTTTTAAAATGTTAATAAGCTAACTGATGAAAAGTAGGAGTTTACAATTGTGCTTGATTTAAAAAATAGTCCTGATAATCTCAATTAAAACACATGCAGGGGATCCTTAATCCATGAAATAGACTTTTCATGTGCATCAACTCAATGTGTATCTTTAGAACAATGCCTCCAAGCTTTTGCTGGCCATCATGGAAAGCAGACACGACAGCGAGAATGCAGAAAGGATTCTTTTCAACATGAGACCCAGAGAACTGGTAAGAAAACTTTTCAAAGTCATGTCAATAATGTGTAACCCAAAAGAGACAGTGGATAGTATACATGTCAGGGGGCTTTCCCTGATCTACCAAGACATGCTGGCACATCACAACCTGCCATTACTGATACCTCAGAGGGCTTATGGACACAAAGGCCTGTGTGATTTGGGTCCTTATGACTTCATTGGTTTATCCACTGTAAATACTTTTCTTAACCGGCTTGTTAACACTTGACTGAACTATCTGCAAATTATTTTTGCCCCCCAAAAAACGTTTGCTTTAGTTTGTGTATTAGGATACATGTGAGGAAGATAAATAAAAATGTTTGTAACCCTCAAAAATTATATTCACACCTCTTTCTGAAAATAAAAGCAAAATAAATATCTTTTGCAGTTGTCGTTAGTGAAACATGACACAGTGTTCAGCCTGGAGAAAATTGCATGGAGGCCTGATGGAAAATCCCCAGAGATCATTAGTGTTGTCTTCCTATTGGAGAGGTTATATTTTCCTCCTCACTGTGACATGGGAATTATGAAGAAATATCAGCATGCTTTAACAGCATCGAGTTTCAAAAGCATTGAGAACATTCTCAAACTGTATAGCCAGTCCCCTAATAACTAAGTCCTAGTTGTTTGAGTACCCCTGTTGGTGCTACGGGCAACTCTATGAAGACACTTTTAATGTGCAAGCAGGATAAGTTCATTGATGTGAAAGAGCATTTGCTACACATTAGAACAAACTGTGGGCCCAGGAGGTACAAGAAAGGGATAGGGAAGCAATGTGTAATGTTAACAGGAAACATGGAAGGTTGGGAGAAGAGCAGAGAGGTAGGGAGGGAAGGGAAATATGACGTATGAAGGACCTCTTTTGCTCTTTTTAATAGTAAGGAACAGAGTGGAAGAATGCAGATAAAGAGAAAGATAATGTGCAATTTGATTTAACATATATTTAATGACAGCATAGTATCTGCAAGGCAGTGGGCTAGGAAGAGCAAGCCACTTCCTCATCCTCATAGTTAAATGCGGGTGGTGAGTTATGTTTTCATTCAACAGCAACTCTGCACAATGGTCCTTTGAAAATACCATTTCCTTTATCTACAACACTATTGTCCCATCATCCACTTCCTCCCTGTGGCCCATCCTCAACCTCCTGCCTGAATTAATGCCCCTGCCCTGTGCTCACTGAGCGCTTCACACTTATTCCTGCTGCAGGCAGGACTGTTATGCTGGCCTCTTGCTGACTCTTCCACTGGATGGTAAGCTCCCTGTGGGCAGGAACTCTGTCATATCCACCACTGGGTCCTCAGGCAGAGGACGGTGTCTGTCCAACACCATGTATTCTTGTTCTTAGTGGACCCTTGATAAATAATGGATGCTTATCAGGGTTCCAAAGTCTAATTCATGGGAACTTTAGCACTGTCAGCGTTCAAAAATCAAGCCAAAATTTCCAAGGAAAACAGAGAATTTTGTAGGAAAATAATTCCATAATCAATTAAATAAAGGTTTCCAATGCCATTTTCATTTAGAATTCTTGTATATTTTTCAAGTCTTAGGGGGCATTCCAGTTTTTAATTATACCCCATAAACGAGGCAAATGCACGTTGTTTGTGGCATTTCAAATCTTGGTGTTCCTTTTGGTTTTTTGATAGGTGGATGTGATGAAGAATGCCTATAATCAAGGATTGGAATGCGATCATGGGGATGATGAGGGCGGAGATGATGATGTTTCCCCAAAGGATGTTGGACACAATATCTATATCCTGGCCCATCAGGTATCACATTTTTTAATCTTTGTATTGTTTTGCTAATCTTATCAATCTCGTCTTATGTCATGGCTTGCTGTCAATACTTTCAAGATCTGGTCCTTCCATTTATTTAGCGCTTGTGTCCCTTGCTGAATCAAGAGAAGGAAAAGCTCCCAGAATGCCCCTAGGGCTCTGGTCAGAGCTAGTCCGCAAGAAAACAGTACTTGGTACCAAAAACTGGGCCAGCAAGGAGGAGAGAATCCCATGTCAGAGCCTGAGGAATAGGTATCCATGGCAACAGATGGAAGTCTGGAAGCAGAGAGGACAGAGGCTCCTGAGAAGACAGAGAGTGTAAAGGAAGGGATGCATTCAGGTCGAAACAGACTTCTGGCCTCTTTAAATTATAGGCTAGCGTATTTCCTGCAGAACCTGTAAAGTGACAGCCTCTAACTGTTTTTTACTGGACTTCTAAAAAATATGAAGCTAAATTCACATTCTTTCAAAGGAAAACCATTTCTATTTTGTGTTAGTATGAAAACAGGTGCTTGGTTAGTGTTATTTGACACATTTAGTTCTTTTAACCTGACGATCTACTTTAAACTTGCATCTTCTAATGCAGAGTTGTTTTAGAAATTAAAAAATTGAGATGTATGTATGTCCATTTGATTCTATCTATATCAATTCGGTTCAGTTGTTCAGTCATGTTCAGCTGTTTGCAACTCCATGGGATGCAGCATGCCAGGCTTCCCTGTCCATCACCAACTCCCGGAGCATGCTCAAACTCATGTCCATTGAGTTGGTGATGCCATCCAACCATCTCATCCTCTGTTGTCCCCTTCTCCTCCTGCCTTCAATCTTTCCCAGCGTCAGGGTCTTTTCCAAGGAGTCAGTTCTTCACATCATATAGTGATTATCTATATAGCTCTCACTTTTTTACAGAACAAAGTCTAAACTTCTAGACTGTCTTGCTAGTCATTTTCCCCCATTGACAATCTCTACCTTTTCTTGCTTCCCTGTATATCTTATCAGGTAATTGAACAAACATTGGTAGATATAAATAAGACTCTGAATAGATTAACTTTCTATTTAAAAATTTTTTTCCAGTTTTACTGAGATGTAATAGACATACAGCACTGTGTAAGTTTAAGGTATTAAAAATTTCCTCTTTAGACGATTCTTACCCATCTCTGTCCTCATACATATCTGCCTAATGTATGTAACCTTGAGTATAATTTTTATAAAAAATTCAGAAAGGAGTCAAATTTTAAAAGATATTAATACAAGAAGCTGCAATAGTTTTATAGTATAGGTGCACCATTGAGAAGATTTTTAGGTCTCTCACAGTGTGTTCTCAGCCACATCCAACTCTTGGAACTCTATGGACTGTAGTCCATCAGGCTTCTCTGTCGGTGGGATTTTTCAGGCAAGAATACTGTAGTGGGTTGTTGTTCCCTTCTCCAGGGGATCTTTCCAACCCAGGGATCAAACCAGCATCACATCTCCTGCACATCTCCTGCACTGTTTGTGGATTCTTTAGCTGCTGAACCATCAGGGAACCTTCTCACAGTATAGCAAAATTCATATATAGAACAGAAAAGGTCAGGGCAAATGGGTTATAGCTAGGAAGACGAGAGAATTTTAAGTATTGAGGAACTGAAAGCCAAGATGAAGAGATACACTGAAGAAAGTACAACACAGAGATTTAAGATGCGGAAGAGGTATAGTTTTAGAGAGAAAGAAATTGGGTGACAGCAATTGAGTCAAGCCAGAGAGGGACTGTCCAGAGATTGAATGAGAGTAGAGAGGGGAAAAAATCACAAACTGAGAATTAAAGTCATATTGGCTTCTACAACAAAGATGGAAATAGAGTGACACAACACGTGTACATGAGCAAGAAGTTATTTCAGAAGCTGCAGCATTGTGGAAGGAAAACAACTAAAAAAGAGCAGAGCAGAGTAAGCAGTAATAAGGTTTAGAAGGAAGTCAGGGAGTACAGCCACCCATTGTGTTCTTTTGACTGAAAGCTAGCCTCGCTCTGCCTTTAAAGGTTATTCCGCTGCCTGAGCAAGCAGCTACACGAGCAAGATCTAACCATGTGTCTTTCAAGTTGGAAGTGAACAACCCGACCAGCCAAGTCAGCTCTGAGAAAAATAGAAGAGTAGATGTTTGAGCCAGATTACCTCGAACCCATTGAGAAGACACTTAAAAATGTAATCTCGTGTTACCAGTTTTGAGTAACAATAAAAATATTGTCAGGAAAGACCCATGTTAGGTCAGGGTCAGTTCAGTTTTAAGCAGATTAAATACAAGAGTAGAGATTAGGTGTGTGTTTTTTTGTTTTTGTTTGTTTGTTTGTTTGTTTTTTTCCGGCCATGCCACATGACATGTGAGATGTGGGATCTCAGTTCCCTAACCCAGGAATCAAACCTGTGTCCCCTGCATTGGAGCTCAGAGTTCTAACCACTGCACTTTCAGGGAAGTCTGAAGAATGCAGATTTTTTTAGACAAGTTAAGGTAAATGTTGAAAAGAGTGGAGAGTAAGAATAAAGAATACAAAAGCTACTCTTAGGTTGAAAGATAATGATTTAAATTATGAAAGAGGTTAAAAAAGAAGACAGCATAATATCAGTGGTTTTGATGGATTTGAGTTTATGAAAGTGCTCAGAGAGAAACAGGTTCAACGATGATGGTGGACTTGTCCAACCAGTGGGAATTCAGAACTACCTGTTAAAAAAAAATAACGAAGAGCTAAAAACTACTTACTGAAACGAAGAGATAATGGATATGAAAATGGCCTGAATGGATATCTAGAGGTTTCTGAATCTCCCCCAAACCAACATGTTAGAAAAGTAGTATGCAGAGTGCGATGTTACAATATCTAGGCACATAGATAAAGCCAGACTTCAGGAAGAGGGAGACTGTCAGACTGAGTGAGGGAAGGAGATCTGGAATCCTTAAGGCCTTGTGATTAAATTAAGAGTGTAAACATGAAACGGGAGTTCACAGGAGTCTAGGACAGGAATGCAAGCTGTATGGAACAGTGTATGTAACCAACAGGGTAGTTAAGCAACAGCCTGCTCACTTTCTTACAATGACACCGGAAGTTGCTCCCTTGCCACTTTATCCATGTGTGCTCTATGGGGTGGCTCCTCCCACTAGATTTAATGAAAAATTCAGTTTTCACTCAGAAGAGAGCCAACCCGTGCTCTTTTGATCTTTCCTCAAGTGACTTCCTTGTCTTTCTCTAGGCCAGGATATTGTACTGGTTTCTTAGGAGGCAGAGATGGTTGCTGAATTCCTTCCTTATGAATCTGTTGTCCAAATAGCCTCCACACTGAGGCACAAATGCCACAGACAGTGGTTGTAAGCCTTGCTTCAGAAGTAGCCATGTAGCTGAGCTCCAGGAGTCTTCTGGGGTCCAGGTTCGGCTGTATCCATTGTGAATGTGGAGTTGTTTGGGTCTGTCATGCTGATGACCGTGCAGATTGGTTTCTGCCTTTGCACAGTTCAGTGATTCCAAAACTGAGGTTCAGCTTCCTCCTTGTTTTACTATAATCATCTTTTGCACAGACAGTCTATTTTGGTGCCCTCAGACTTTCAATTTTTGTTGTTATTCTTTTCATGGTAGTTGGGTAGTTCTGCTTTTTCTACCATGACATCCTTTTTGGCCCTTCCTGTGGTTGGTGTTACCAGAAACAAATAATGCTTCTTGTAAGTGTCTTGTCTGATCTACATAGAACTATCAATACCTGAAAAAGGGAATTTCTTAAGTTCTAATACCATAGTGTCATGCAGAGTAATTTCCTTAAAATTCAGCTCTGTGTCCTTTTACATTTTCTGTCCTTCACGTGCTCTTCTCGTGCATCTCTGCCTCCTCTCTCTGCTCTAGCTTTGGTCTTTTATATTCTACTTTCTTCATATTCCTTCTCTTTATTCCTGTCTTTCTATAAAACAGGCATTGCATGAAATCTAGAACAATGTTCAGTACTTTAGATAAGTTTAACATATATGAAGTCCTATTGTTTCTTTAGGGCTTCCCTGGTGGCTCAGATGGTAAAGAGTCTGCCTGCAATGCAGGAGATCTGGGTTCAAATCCTGGGTTGGGAAGATCCCCTAGAGAAGGGAATGGCTACCCACTCCAATATTCTTGCCTAAAAAAAAATCCCATGGACAGAGGAGCCTGGAGGCCTGCAGTCCATGGGGTCACACAGAGTCAGACACGACTGAGCGACTAACACACACACATTGTTTCTTTGATTCCATGTGGCAGTTCTGTTTTTATGAGACTTTATTTTACATTAATTTTATTTTCTTACCCAGTTTTATTAAGATATAATTGACACATATTGTGTAAGTTTAAGGTGTGAAGACGGAGAAGGCAGTGGCACCCCACTCCAGTACTCTTGCCTGGAAAATCCCATGGACGGAGGAGCCTGGTGGGCTGTAGTCCATGGGGTCGTGAAGAGTCGGACACGACTGAGCGACTTCACTTTCACTTTTCACTTTCCTGCACTGGAGAAGGAAATGGCAACCTACTCCAGTGTTCTTGCCTGGAGAATCCCAGGGACTGGGGAGCCTGGTGGGCTGCCGTCTATGGGGTCACACAGAGTCGGACAGGACTGAAGTGACTTAGCAGCTTAGCAGCAAGGTGTGAAGTATGTTGATTTGATACATTAGTTAATACCTAGTTTAGTTACATGATTGCGATTTTTCTTTTGTGTTGAGAACATTTAAGATCAACTCTTTTTGCAACTTTCAGGTTTATGATACAATATCACTAACTCTAATGACTGGGCTATACATTAGATCCTCAGAATTTGTTAATCTTTCAACTGGGAGTTTGACTCTCATACTTCCCTTTTCCCTCACCTCCCAAACCCTGGTAAACACCACTTTGTCTCTGCTTCTCTGAGTTTGTCATGTGAGATTCCACATCTAAGTGATCTCATGCAGCATTTGTCCTTTTCTGTCTTACTTATTTCATTAAACATAGTGCTCTCAGAGTTCATCCAGGTTGTTGCAAAGAGAAAGATCTCCTTCTTGCTCGTGGTTGAATAAGATTCCATTGTATATCTATACTGGATCTTCTTTATCCATTCATTGATTGAAAGACAACTACATTGCTTCCATGTCTTGGCTATTGTGAATAATGCTGCAGTGAACACGTGAGACAGTTTCTTTCTGTACCTACTAGAATTGAGAAGCATATGGAGAAATGTGAAATGTTATGTGCCTTGCAGGATGTGGAGAAGTATTAGATAGCTTGCCTGTGGAAAGCAAAAATAACTCCTGGCTCTTAAGGCAAGAAAGAATGGATCACTTTAATTGGATATATGAAATTATTTTTAAATATAGGCTTTAAATTTTTTCATCATCATTTCCCCATGTCATTAAATAGTCGTTGAAAACACAGTTTTAATGTCTGCATAATTGTTCACCATTTTATTGCACCATAATTTATTTAATCACTTTTTATTGTTAGACATTTAGGCTTCTAATGTTTTTGATATTATAAATTATGCTATGATTAACATCCTCATACATTAATGTTTGTCTGCTGCACTATTTCCCTAGGATAAATTCCAAGAAGTTTAATTACTAGGTTTCATGGTAGTAACTATTTTATGATTCTTGGTGCACATTATAAAATTGTTTTTCACCATGTGATGGTAATCAACTTACTGAATCCTAAAATTATTACCATTTAAATAAAGATTCACCAAGTTGAATAGTGTCAGGAACACAGTGGCCACTCAACACATTTGTTGAATAAATTAATGAGGTAGATGAAAAGGAATTTCACTTTAATCCACATCTTTTGGATTCCTAATAAAATGAATTATCTTTTAATATGTTACTTGGTCATTTCTATTTATTCTCTGAATTGCTGGAAAATGTGTCTGTCCATTCTTCAGTTGGGTTTCATTTTTTTCTTTGTGAATTTTAATTAAGGGTCAACAAATCTTACTCATAGTAGTTACATCTACTCCATCCTAGTTCATTTGCTTTCTAATGTTTTAATGATAATTTTTTCCACTACCTTGATATCTTTAAACTAGATTTTCTTCTGGTATCTAGGAAATTCAGTTTTTGCTCTTAATTGTTTAATTTTTCCATGTCATAATGCAAGAATAATATAAAGCTACGTTCTTGTGCTAATTTATCTGTAAAGACATAGTCCAAGATTTAGTAATAACAGCAGTCTGGGAGGGCAGGGCTTCTAGTAATTACGTGACCATGATGTATGTAGGACATTAGAGACCAGGGCCAAAACCCAAACCACCTTTAGGGCCAAGAAAAATGGGTGATGTCGGGGCAGGTGAGGCTGGGACTACCTGGTTATCTGGTGAGCTATTACTTACCTCTGTTGACTTTCCAGTTGGGATTGCAGGCACTAAATTTCCTATTCCTCCACTACTTCAAAATGTCTGAATTTTTAAATTTAAAACATTGTAAATCTAATTTTAAAAAATTGACAACTCATTCAAAAATTTTAAAACCATCAAGCATGCCAACCAGAATTTACCAGCAGGCAGAATGCAACTGCCGAACCATAGTTTGCCACTTGTGGGTTTGTTTAGTCACTCAGTCGTGTCCAACTCTTCGACCCCATGGACTGCAGCCTGCCAGGCTCCTCTGTCCATGGGATTTTCCATGTGAGAATACCGGAATGGGTTACCACTTCCTTCTCCAGGGGATCTTCCTGGCCCAAGGATCAAACCCACATCTCCTGCATTAGTAGGTGGATTCTTTACCACTGAGCCACCAAGGAAGCCCACTTGTGGACGAAGGGATCTGAATTTCTCATTCAGTTTTTAATTCAATTATATGGTCTTTTTGAATGCTTTACCAGATGTCAGGTACTGCACTGGATACTAGGAATACAGCAGTGAGGGAAAGCAGCAAGAAATCAGTTCTCAAGGGACTTAGATTCTGACTGGTAGCAGTGATGAGTAGACAAACCAGAGAGAGCAGATAGTCATACAAGCTATGCAGTGAATGAGAAGAGAGTGGGATGAAAGACACTCAAAGGTCTATTGCAGAATGACTAATCAGGAGAGTTTTCTCTAGGGAGGTGAAATTGAAGCTAGATCTAGGTGAAAAAAGCAGAAGTCAGCAGTATGTAGTGGGGCAGTGTGGGGCGCATCCCAGAGATGTCTGGAAAGTGGCAATAAGCTTGACATGTTTCCAGGAGTAGAAGACCTGTGTAGCTGGACCCTCACCCAGCTCCCAGCATTTAAACACTATACTGATTACAAACACTGCACCTGAGGCTCATTTATTATAAGATTATCATTCAGGAACATTTATTAATTAAGCCCCTTTTTTTTTTTTTTTTTTTTGCTTTGCTGGATCTTCATTGCTGTGTGGACTTTTCTTTAGTGGCAGTGAGCAGGGGCTACTCTTGGTTGTGGTGCATGGACTTCTCATTGTGGTGGCTTCTCTCATTGCAGAGCACAGGCTCTCGGTTGCACAGGCTGCAGGAGTTGTGGCACGTGGGCTTGGTTGCCCTTCGGCATGTGGGATCTTCATGGACCAGAGATCAAACCTGTGTCCCCTGCATTGGCAGGCAGAGTCTTAACTACTGGACCACCATGGGCATCCCTTGGCCTTGCTTTTTCCCTCCTACTGAACATCTCGTATATCAGGCATCATTTTAGTTACTAAGGTAGAACATGAATAAAGTTGCCATTAAAAAGCTCACAGTTAAGTGTGTGTTGGAGCGGGGAGAGCTAAGTTGCTTCAGTTATCTCCGACTCTGTGTGACCCTATGAATTGCAGACTGCCAAGCTCTTCTATCCATGGGATTCTGCAGGCAAGAATACTGGAGCAGATTGCCATGCCCTCCTCCAGGGGATCTTCCCAACTCAGGGATCAAACCTGTGTCTCTTACATCTATCTACATTGGCAGGCAGGTTCTTTACCACTAGCGCCACCTGGGAAGCCCTGGAGTGGAGAGAGGGAGACAGATAAATGATGATAATCTAACATACTTTTGTTAAAATGGAGGTATGTACAAGACACACTTCTCTTAAGTCAGGAGAGAATTCATGGAAGTGACATTTGAACTGAGTCTTGAGAAATAGGGGAATTGGAGAGAACATTCCAGCAGAGGCAACAACTTCTGCAAAAATATACCATAGACATTTTAGAGAAAGGAACTCCTTTGGGGAATATTGGTAAGGATTTGGTATGGTATCTACTTGTGTCTTTATTTGAAATGAATTACAATAATTTGAATTGAGTCAACATCTTTCATAACTGTAATGACCCTGATTGTAAGCATTTAACAAATGTTGCATGATTGAATGAATGAATGAATAGGACATGATATACTCTAAAACTTTAATATTTTTAATGTAAGTATTGTAATTAAAAAACAAAGATATTTTCCTGTTCTCATTACCACAATCAAAATTAATGGTATTGCCCCCCACTGGAGAATAAATCCTGTGCACAAACAGTTATTGTTTCTGTTCCTATGCTAAGTATTGTACCTAGCTATAGTAGATACTCAACAAGAGTTTGGGAGAATAATGTTCTGCAAAAATTCATGCATGCTGATAGTGTTTTTATATAATACAGGTACTCTAATATTTATAGAATCCTGCAAAATTGACATTAGCATTCTCACAGTCAAGGATATTACTCAGCTGCTGTGGACTTTCTTTTTAATTTTGTAGTTTATTCTTTACCAGTCATATCAGCAAACTGTACATAGACAGGACTCTATAATATCTTCCCTCATATCAGGAACTTTTCTTACTTTCATTCAGGATACCATCTTTCCTCTGAACTAGCAAAATATCTCTTCTTGTTTTTAAAATTCATTAATTATTACCTTAGTTCCTCTAAAGCTCAAATTGAAACCTGGTTACCCCATTTCCAGTGAACAGTGGTCTTTGTTTTGAGTTATGTCCACCGCCCCACCCCCATACTGCTTACATTCTTTCTCACTAGCTTATGCCGTGTATAATTCTGGAATTGTTCTTTATTTCATGTATGTAGGTCTTCGCTACATTATTAGTAGCAGATTCGCAAAATCTGGGCACCCATGAAGCCTCATTTTAAAACTTTTTTTTCAATGAAGACAACTATCTCAGGGAAAAATGCTTAGGTATTTAACCCCTCAAATAGGCTCCTGCATATCTTTCAACAAGCACCAACGAATCTTTGGATTACTGCCTTTCATATGACCTCTCAGAGTTATAGTTAGTAGGAGCAGTGGAAAAAAAAAAAAAAAGTGTACTCCAGGAAGTGGATTGTAATTGGACTTCTAATTGTTAGTTTAGTGTAAGGATCATCAGGTCAAGTTCAGTTGAAGCAATTATTTCTCTGCTTAAAATTTCATGGCTGGTAAACTTATATTTATTTATGAGTTACATTATTAGAGCGTCAGTCTGAATTCTAGGAATGTAGAAGCCCTTCACTGTGTCTTCGGCCCCTCTTTAAAAATTTTATTATTATTATTATTATTATTATTATGTACCTGTTTTTTGGCTGTGCTGTTTTCATTGCCCTTCCTTGGTGGCTCAGACAGTAAAGTGTCTGCCTGTAATGCCGGAGACCTGGGTTCAACCCTGGGACAGGAAGATCTCCTGGAGAAGGGAATGGCAACCCACTTCAGTATCCTTGCCTAGAGAATTAGGTGGACAGAGGAGTCTGGCGGGCTACAGTCCATGGGGTGGCAAGCGTTTCTCTAGTTGTAGCAAGCGGGGGCCACTATTTCATTGTGATGTGTGGCCTTCTCACTGCAGTGGCTTCTCTTATTCTGGAGCACGGGCTCTAGGGCACATGGACTTCAGTATTTGTGGCTCCCGGGCTCTCGAGCACAGGTCCAAATGCTGTGCTACACGGGCATAGCTGCTCTGCAGCACACGGGATCCTCCTGGGTCAGGAATCAAACCTGCATCTCCTGCACTGGTAGGCGGATTCTTTCCCTCTGAGCCACCAGGGAAGCCGTCTTTGGCTCCTCTTTAGGTTTGCTCTGATTTCAACTATATTCTTGAGTTCAAAGTCTATTAGTAGAGCTAGAGATACCAGGCAGGGCTGTTTCTATATATTTTTTCTCCATGCAGGGAAATACATACATCCCCTAGCATATTTTAACCTTTGAGTTATTACCTTGTCCCCAAGCAAAGCCAGTATCTCTTTTTTTTCCCTTCAGGGGTTAGAGGATTGTGGGAACTGCCATCCTGTTTCAAGGACTAGGGTGCTTTCTGTCATGCTGATGAAGTTTGTTATTAATTTGTCATTAATGAGTTGTTATTGCTCATTAATCTGTTTTTTTCTGTTAAAATTCTAATCTCACAGCTTGAGCTATATTCATTTTAAGATATGCATATACATAACTCTTAAGTAGCTAAATTTTAATTTATACCAAAGTCATATGAAATGTATATATTGCTCAGATTACTTAAAATGTTTTCCCTAGAGATCTAGGCTGCTTCACCTCTCTGACACTTCTATTTTCTTATGCTAATATGTAGTCATCAGCATTGCTTCATTTTATTCATAGAAATAGAAGGATGGGCCTGTAATTGGATACATGACTTCCATCCTTAATATCTTTGAAGGAGTTTAACTAACTTAACAATTACTTCATCTTTATTATTGCCTGTAGTGCAGAGAGTAGAAAACACGGCTGGGTTTTCAACTCACAGTCATATGTTGGCTAGAATATGGTACAAACTGCTTAACTCATATTCACCCTGAACTCTGTGTTCTCTCCATTTGCTGATTATGTCACTCAACTTCTCTGACTTCAGCTTTCTCTGGGGGGAAACAAAAAACAACAACATGAGTATCCATGAGCTATGTTTGCAAGGCAAACTTCCAGAGATTTATTGGACACTAACTAGTACAACAGAATGGGAAAGACTAGAGATCTCTTCAAGAAAATTAGCATACCAAGGGAACATCTCATGCAAAGATGGGCTCGATAAAGGACAGAAATGGGATGGACCTAACAGAAGCAGAAGATATTAAGAAGAATAGGCAAGAATACAATGAAGAACTGTACAAAAAAAATCTTCATGACCCAGATAATCACGATGGTGTGATCACTCACCTAGAGCCAGACATCCTGGAATGTGAAGTCAAGTGGGCCCTAGAAAGCATCACTATGAACAAAGCTAGTGGAGGTGATGGAATTCCAGTTGAGCTATTTCAAATCCTGAAAAGTGATGCTGTGAAAGTGCTGCACTCAATATGCCAGCAAATTTGGAAAACTCAGCAGTGGCCACAGGACTGGAAAAGGTCAGTTTTCATTCCAATCCCAAAGAAAGGCAATGCCAAAGAATGC
>NW_011494942.1:11582323-11605542 GCF_000754665.1 Bison bison bison | reverse complement strand
CTGGGCTGGAGGAAGCACAAGCTGGAATCAAGATTGCTGGGAGAAATATCAATAACCTCAGATATGCAGATGACACCACCCTTATGGCAGAAAGTGAAGAGAACTAAAAAGCCTCTTGATGAAAGTGAAAGAGGAGAGTGGAAAAAGTTGGCTTAGAGCTCAACATTCAGAAAATGAAGATCATGGCATCCGGTCCCATCACTTCATGGGAAATAGATGGGGAAACAATGGAAACAGTGTCAGACTTTATTTTTGGGGGCTCCAAAATCACTGCAGATGGTGATTTTAGCCATGAAATCAAAAGACGCGTACTCCTTGGAAGGAAAGTTATGACCAAACTAGACAGCATATTAAAAAGCAGAGACATTACTTTGCCAACAAGGGTCCATCTACTCAAGGCTATGGTTTTTCCAGTGGTCACATATGGATGTGAGAGTTGGACTGTGAAGAAAGCTGAGCGCTGAAGAATTGATGCTTTTGAACTGTGGTGTTGGAGAAGACTCTTGAGAGTCCCTTGGACAGCAAGGAGATGCAACCAGTCCATCCTAAAGGAGATCAGTCCTGGGTGTTCATTGGAAAGACTGATGTTAAGGCTGAAACTCCAATATTTTGGCCACCTCATGTGAAGAGTTGACTCATTGGAAAAGACCCTGATGCTGGGAGGGTTTGGGGGCAGGGGGAGAAGGGGATGACAGAAGATGAGGTGGCTGGATGGCATCACCAACTGAATGGACATGAGTTTGGGTAAACTCTCGGAGTTGGTGATGGACAGGGAGGCCTGGCATGCTGCAATTAATGGGGTCGCAAAGAGTCGGACACGACTGAGCGACTGAACTGAACTGAACTGAACTAGAAGTAGTTGGACCGTAAAGACTCTTTTACTGAGTTATATTACGTTTTAAGTAATGTAACAAAGTAACTAACTGGACAGCAAGGAGATCAAACCAGTCAATCCTAAAGGAAATCAACGCTGAATATTCCTTGGAAGGACTGATGCTGAAGCTGAAGCTCCAATGCTTTTGCCACCTGATGCGAAGGACCGACTCATTAGAAAAGACCCTGATGCTGGGAAAGATTGAGGGCAGGAGGAGAAGGGGACGACAGAGGATGAGATGGTTGAATGGCATCATCAACTCAATGGACATGAGTTTGAGCAAACTCTGGGAGACGATGAAAGATGGGGAAACCAGGCGTGCTGCAGTCCATGGAGTCACAGAGTTGGACATGACTTAGCATCTGAACAAGAACAACAAAAATAAGCAGCTACTAGATATTTATGTATTTATTTTTACCTTACCTACTTATAAAAGGAATTTGAGGTTGAATAAGAAATGCACTTGTATAATTAGACTGTTAGAATATAAGATCAAAAGGCTTGAAAAGGAAAAGAATCAAAGTATGCTAAGTATCTTACCCAATATCCTTCTTGTCTATCAGTGGTAGTGCTGAGCTTCTTGGTAATAACCAAGAGTGAAAAATAATGGGCAATACAAGTCATATCTATACTATTCATTTATGACCAACTTATTACTGTTATTTAATTCTAAAAGAAACATATACAAGGGCAGAAGACAGCATGGTAAACAATGTTTTCTAAACTGTTGTGCAGAACACACCAGAAAAAAAATGAACATAGCTGTTTTTAGTCTTGAGGGATAAATAATGATCTGTATTTTTGAGTTATAATCAAGAGTTGAATATAAATAAATGTGAAGCATGTACAACAGTCATTCTGAAAATAGGTATGTAAGGTCACTTCATAGAGAGACTTTCATATTGTAGAAACTTTCCAATATGTGAATTTAGTTGAAAATAGCTTTTTTAAATATCGAGAGGTTATTTTATCAAATAACAGAAAATACGCTTATCCTAATTGCCCAGCTACGTGAAAAACCTGCTGTTAGTCTTGGCAGATAGATATGTAGAAATGTAAGCAATTAAAGGAACTTTTTCTGAAAACTGAACATAATTGCAAGTTTTCTTGTCTCAAAGAAATAGGAAAACCAGGATCAGCTATTTTCTCACTACAGTAAAGATGTTTTTCTATGCTGCTATCATATGGCAGTTTGACATAAGAAAAAATATGTTGTTGTTGTTCAGTTGCTGTTGTGTCTGACGCTTTGCAATGTCTTGGACCATAGTCCTTGAGGCTCCTCTGTCCTCCACTTTATCCCTGCGTTTGCTCAGATTCACGCCTGTTGAGTTGGTGATGCTATCTAACCATCTCATCCTCTGCTACCCCCCTTTCCTTTTGCCTTCAATCTTTCCTAGCATCAGGGGAAAATATTACTAACTAATATTATTTTAAGCATTAATTTTTCAATGTTTCTTGGCAACCAAGGCATAGAAAGAAATATTTAAGTTACATGATAATATATAATGTAAAATAACACCCCACCCAGACCCAGACCCCCCCCAAAAAAAACAAAGCCATATGATTTGATCATTAGTGAAGTACAACACTTCAATGTACCTGAGGCATATAGAAACTGATTGAGGGAACCTTCACTAATAGTATTAATTACTATGATATTACATATGATAGAAGTTTAGATTAATACAACTTTGCATTTTAAAAAGGCCTGTCAGATTCTAAATTTTAAAAAGTACTTAGCTGTATCCTGTTGCCATACAGCAAAGTAATAGAAGGCAATTGTATTTTCAGTAACAACTTTAACATTATATAAAGACTGGCAATTGTCTTCACAAATATTCCTACGTACACATCTAGCACCTGGACAGAGCCTGGTGCATCAGAAGTGCTCCATCAACTTTAAGGCTCATCAGATTTATTTTCATGACTTTAAATTCATTCTCAGTTCATTCTTAAGTCAATGTAAATTTATTGATCACATATTATCACCTGGTTATGCTCTCACCAAACAGATGCAGATTCCATGCTCAATGAGCCTGATCCCTGAGATCACATCACCAGTTCCTTTTGGGGAAGCTATTCTAGAGACACCAACTGTGCCACAGATGGAGATATCTGAGGGCATGACAGTGACATATAGTCTCTGCTCTCATGGAATTTACCCTTTATTACTGGGAGACATAAAGACAATCAAGGACTTCCCTGGTGGCAGCAAAGAATACACCTGCCAATGCAGGAGATGCAGGTTCAATCCCTGGGTTGGGAAGATCCTCTAGAGAAGGAAATGGCAATCCACAACAGTATTCCTGCCTGGGAGATCCCACAGAGGATCCTGGCGAGCTACAGTCCATGGAGTCACAAAAGAGTCAGACATGGCTGAGTGACTTAACAACAACCACATAAAGACGATCACAGCATAGCAGCCCTGTGGACAGTATGTCCCTGGGATGCTCTGGGATCTCAGGTTAGGAGTGTGCACAGGAAAGTGAATGTGTGGCTGAGACAGAGAGGGAGAGAAAGTCAGAGGAACAGAGACAGCGCTTTCCCCCTGCTCGATCATTTGCTCAGCATTCAAGCAGGCAAATCAGCTTCTCTAAAAAAAACCCCTAGCCCACTGACCCGTAGCTCTGCTCCCTTTTTTAGCAAAACGATCAGAAGTTGTATACAATTGCTACCTCCATTTCCTCTTTCTATTCTCTCTGAAATCCCTCCCTGTCAGGCTTTCCTCCTGACCATGCCACCAGGACAGCTCCTAACGAGGTCACCAGTGACTGCCACCTGAATAATTGAATGGTTTGTCCTCAGTCTCCATCATATTTCTCCTGTCACTAACATTTGACGCACTGGGATGCTGTCTTCTTGAAATACTTAGCTTTCTTGCTGCACAGTTTTCTACTCTTTCTGCCTTCTTCCCAGCACTGGTTCCTCTTCCTCTCCCGTTTCTATCAGAAGGAGAGTTCCAGGACCCATTCCACGGCTCTGGTTTTCTCAGCGGACACTCAGATGGTCTCATTCTGTCATGTGACTTTAAACACCAGATGCACCATAATCAACTCCCAGTTTATATCTTCAACCTGAATCTCTCCTCTCAACACCAGATTTGTACATCCAGCTGCTTAAGATCTTCATTTGAATGTCTTTTTAGGCATCTTGTGCATGTGTCCTCGGTCACTCAGTTTTCTCCAACTCTCAGCCACTCCATGGACTGTAGCCCACCAGGCTCCTCTGTCCATGTAGTTTTCCACTAAGAATACTGGAGTGGGTTGCCATTTCCTTCTCCAGGGGATCTTCCTGACCCAGATATCAAAACCTTGTCTTTTACATCTCCTGCATTGACAGGTGGGTTCTTTACCACTGTGCCACCCAGGAAGTCTGCATCTGAATGTCTTTTTAGGCATCTCACACTTAACGTATTTGTAATGAAACTCTTGATTCTGCCACAGTCTTTTTAACTTAGACACAGACCCAGACCGTAAAAACATTAGTTTTATTTTATTCTTGAATGCGTTGCCCAGTGCACAGGACTATGATACAGTAAATACTTTGATTGAGTGATTAAATGAGTGACTATTACAGTTAACAAGTGCCACAGATGACTAGAAAGGGAAGCGCTTAGCATTGGTGTTACTGAGGAGGGCTTTGTGGAGGGGCTAACATTTTATTTTACTTTTAAAAATAATTATTTATTTAGCTGTATGGGATCTTCAATTGTGTCATGGAAACTCTTAGATGTGGCATGTGGGATCGAGTTCCCTGACCAGGGATTGAACCCAAGGCCCCTCCATCGGGAGCTCGGAGTCTTAGCCAATGGACCATCAGGGATTCCCAAGGGGGCTAACATATTAGATAAACCTTAAGATTTGTCTTCTTCAGTCGCTAAGTTACGTCCGACTCTCTGAGACTCCATAGACTACAGCACGCCAGTCTTCCCTGTCCTTCACCATTTCCCAGAGTTGATCAGACTCATGTCCATTGAGTTGATGATGCCATCCAACCATCTCTTCCTCTGTTTCCCCCTTCTTCTCCTGCCTTCAGTCTTTCCCAGAATCAGGATCTTTTCTACTGAATTGGCTCTTCACATCAGATGGCCAAAGTACTGGAACTTCAGCTTCAGCATCCGTCCTTTCAATGAATATTCAAGGTTAATTTCCTTTAGGATTGACTGGTTTGATCTTGTTTTCCAAGGGACTTTCAAGAGTGTTCTCCAGAACCACACTTCAAAAGCATCAATTCTTTGGTGCTCAGCCTCCCTTATGGTCTGACTCTCACATCCATACATGACTACTGGAAAAACCATAGCTTTGACTGTATGGACCTTTATAGGCAAAATGATATCTCTGCATTTTAATACTGTCTAGATTTGTCATAGCTTTTCTTCCAAGGAGCAAGTGTCTTTTAATTTCATGGCTTCAGTCACTGTCCCCAGTGACAGGATGCCATGATCTTAGTTTTTTGAATGTTGAGTTTTAAGCCAGCTTTTCACCCTCATCTTTAACCTTCATCAAGAGGCTCTGATAAGATTTAGATAAGCAGAGAAAAGAGAGGAAGGCATTTTCGTCACAGGGAAGAAATGAGCAGAGGAACCAGAAGTAGTCATCATGATATGTGTATGGAAGTGAGGAGCTCTGGGATGTTAGGAGATAGAGCAGCACTGTACAGATGTAGAGGTAGCGGTTGAGGGACATACCTTACGAAATTCTGGAGGGTTTTAAGTGCCAAAAAATAATTCCGTTAGTATTGAAATCAACTGAAATTGATTTGTTGATTCAGTTGATTATTGAAATATAGTGTAAGTGTCTACTAAATCCTTCCTTAGGATACTTGGTTCTTATTTATGTTGCCATAAAATTAATGAGACGTTAAGGATTTTGTTGAATGCTAAACACAATAACACAGAGACAAATGGCACAGAACTTGGCTTTAAATTTATCCACCAACTCAAAAGCATTATTACAAGTCTCCAAAAGATATTTTAATGACTGTACTTTTATTTCACGTGCTAATTTATACCCTGAGAGTATTAAGCAAGTATTTAAAGACAGATCAATTAGATACAAACCCATGAGAAAATATAATTAGTAAACACAGAAGCCAATATAAAAACACGAATGTCCTAGCACAAGGAGTATCCTGAATGTATGTGTTGGTGTGTATGTACTTTCATGTATCTGCCTATGTTTATTGGTTAACTTGTTTTTCCAGCTCAAACGTAAGTGAAGAAAGGTTAACATATAGCTGACACTTTATTCCCAGGACACATTGTAGAAGTATGAGATGGGATGGGCTGTCAGGACAGAAGGATCTACTTTAGGCTTTTAATCAATAGATCCAGTGGTAGAATATTAAGGTGGAATATGAAAATAGTTCTTTTCTGATTTAGTAGCCGAGAGGCTTCTGTAGGTATGTTGAGTATTACTAGTAATGCCTTTGTGTTTTGTGGCTGTTGGTGCATTTGGAGTTTTAGAATTACTTACAGAGGCACAGAAAAGTGAAAGACCACAGTGACAAAATAATGCTAGAAGATAAACTGTTGAACTAAAATGTCAAGTTTCAGAAAGGAAAGTAGTTACCCTCAGCCAGACCGAAAAAGTCCCCCTTCTACATCACAACCAAGTAGTTGTTTGAGATTATAAGAAGGGGAAACTTCTGTAAAGTCCCCTGTTGGGATTTATGTAATCAATGAAGTAATATCAACTCTAGAGGTATAAAGCTCTTTGGTTCCAAAGATACCTTTTCAGCTGGTAAAGAATCCTCCTGCAATGCAGGAGACCTGGGTTCGATCCCTGGGTTAGGAAGATCCCCTGGAGGAGGGAACGGCTACCCACCCCAGTATTCTGGCCTGGAGAATTCCATGGACTGTATAGTCCATAGGATCTCAAAGAGTCGGACACGACTGAGCGACTCTCACTTCACTATGTGTCTATCTCTCTCTCTGATTTTGTCTGCTCTATGAGACCTGCAAAGTATTGGCAAGTTTTTTGGTTTTGTTCTTTTACTTTTATAGGTAACTTTTGGCAAAGGGCTACCTAGTAAATAGTTTAGGCTGGTTTTCAGTTATACAGTTTCTACTGGAAACATTAACTTACTAGTCTAGTGCCAAACCAGCCTGTATTAAAATGAGACTTCATTGATGAAAACAGATGTTAGGCCAGATTTGACCCACAAACCAGAGTTTGCCAAACTCTGCTTTAGAGGATCTGTAGAACCTTCACAGTCTGAAGTTTCTCACATTTGAAAAATCTCTATGAGTCAGAAGTGATAGGTCATTTATTTTTCATCTCTATATTTATAACATTTAATTCACTTTGTTTATGAGTGTAACACACAGGCATACACATACCACAGAGAGACATACACTTAGAATCTGCCTGGATAAAAGTGAAGTCACTCTGCATTGCTGAGATCCTGATTTCAGCCTTCTATGAACAGTGGAAGCCTGATGCTACTAACCCATTGCCTGGGCAGTGTGTGCTGAACCATTAGATTGAGAGTATGAATGAATCAAGTTATGAATGAATGAATGAAACAGGGGTGTGGATGAATCAAGTAGAACAGAAGCAGAAGAGCGGAGCGTGGGGGCACAATACTTGGAATGACACAGACCTAGGGGTAGAGGTGAGAGGGCAAACTAAAGAAACTGCTAGCTGGGGGAAAGGTAATATTTCCATCTCCAAACTGGGGAAATATTGTGTATGGTACTGATGAACCAGGGTAGGAATAGAGACAGAGACAGAGAAAATGGTCTTGTGGACACAAGAGGGGAAGTGCAGGGTGGGACAGATCGAGAGAGTAGCATTGACTTATTTAAAACAGATCGCTAGTGGGAAGTTGCTGTGTAGCATAGGGAGATTGAACTCAGGGCTCTGTGATGATCTAGAGATGTGGGATGGGACTGGCCGGGAGGGAGGTAGGAGAGGGAGGGGAAACACACATACATATAGCAGCTTCATTTTGTTGTACAACAGAAACTTAACACAACACTGTGAAGGTGTTATATTCTAATTAAATTTAAAAAGTGGAGGTCAGAGCTTTGGTTATCACACTGTAGTGTGCATCAGCTCCTTGACCCTGTCCCCAGAGACTTTGATTGACTAAGTCTGGGGTGGAGCCCGCAACTGCCTCTTACCATCCATCCTGGGTATTTTTATTCAGGTTGTCCACAGGCTAGACATTCGCCCTCGCCAGCTTCCTTCCCTAATTGTCCCAGAGCCTGGTCACCTGACCCAGATCCAGCCTCTTCTAATCTGTTTCCTGTCCCTCTCCTTTTGAAATTTCTACCTTTGTGCTATCAAACTAATCTGATTATCACCTAATTTTATTTTACATGAAATTAAAAGAATTAACCTGGGTGATTTATCCACAGAAAGAATCTTTTTTTAAAAAATTTACATCAGAACAAAAACGGTAACTTTCTCCTCCTGGGCATGGATTCTTAGATCCCCCATGGCCATGTAAGAATCCTAAACCTCACCGTGCTTTGTGTATAAAATTCCTAAGAACCAAACAAGAAGAGAAGGCCGGACAGCTGGGGCACAACATGGGAGAGGGCCAGGGATGAGGCTGGGGACATAGGCAGGGTCAGTCAAGGACACCTGGAGAGCTTCCCAAGGGGGTTGACCTTTAGCATCGTCTATATGCAGACTCCACTCCGCTTCTGGGAATGGCGTGAGGAGAACGGGATGATGGGAGATAACTGCGAGGTGTAGAGTTGGTGGCTGGGTAAGATGGGATATAGAGACGACTAGGGGGTAGGATGGGGGGGAAGGAAGCTTGGTTCTGGACCTCTGGTATTTGAGGAATTTGTGAAACATTGGGTCACAGGTATATAACCTGCAGTTTATTATATGTACCTGATTCTTAGGAAAGAGACCTGGGCTTGGAACATGGATGGACAGAAATAGTAGTATATAGATGCTATTTGAATTGGTGGGCATAGATGAGATTTCTCAGGAAAAACAGTTGGAATGAGAGGAGAAAAAGATTAGGAATGAAATGCTTTATTTAAAAAAATTTTTTTTAATTAATTTGGCTGTGGTAGTAGGTCTTAGTTGTGGCACAGTGGATCTTCTTTTATGCAAACTCTCTAGTTATGGTGTGTGCGGGCTCAGCAGTTACAGCACACAGGCTAGTTGCCTCAAGGCATGTGGGATCTTTGTTCCCGGACCAGGGATCAAACCTGCATCTCTGCACAGGAAGGTGAATTCTTAACCACTGGACCACGAGGGAAGCCCCAACAATGGAGCACTTTACAGGAAAGGAGGAGAAGGAGAAACATGTAGGTTGAGAATGAGAGGTCTGAGCAAATGAGGCATGAAAGCAAAATAGGAGAGAGACTCACAAAGGAGCAGGGGACCAGGGACTCCAGCGAACTCAGTATGTAAGTGTTAATCGATCAGTCGTGTCTGACTCTTTTCGACCCCATGGACTGTTGCCCACCAGGTTTCTCTGTCCATGAAATTCTCTAGGCAAGAATACTGGATTGGGTAGGCATTCTCTTATCCAGGAGATCTTCCCAACTAAGGGATCGAACCCAGGTCTCCTGCATTGCAGGCAGAGTCTTTACCATCTGAACCCAAGTGCAGCCCTAAATCCCGACAGGGTTTGGCACTTAGATAACCAACAGCCTCACTAAGGGCAATCCATACTGAGTGGTGGGGGCCCCCAACAGACAGCAGTGAGCAGAGAGGGCTATAAGGTTAGTACTAAAAAGTGGATTCATTCTGGGTGCATATTAGAGAAGGAGTGGTTCAGAGCCGCTTAGCCAGTATATCCTCTTCTGATCCCTGTCTTAAGCATAATGAAAGTGAAATATCCGTTCTAAATCTTTGAGGGGAGGGAGGATGAGATAAACACTGGTGGCATTACAACTCAAATTTTCTCATTGTCACTGAGCAGCTTTTATACCCTCAACACACGGCAGTTGCTCTTTAGACGAAGTGAGTGTGTATGTGTGTGTGTGTTTTGTTTAACATGCCCATCTCAGATTTCCGAAGCCTCCTCAAATAGGTTTGTCTCTGCTCTTAGCACAGTGGCATTATCCAGAAGCACTGCCAGGAAAGGGCTAAGAGGAAATACGGATTCCTGTTTGCAAAAGCAGATCTTTAGCTGCCAGACAAGGCATTTATTTCAACTGGTACCCACCCTGCGTGGTGCACTGCGGTTCCCAGATGGTAACTCACGTGATAAGATAGCAGCGACAGTGCTAATTAAATGTCAGTGAGCTCAGGAGCTGCAGCAAGGCCTTCAGGCTCAGATTGCTGAGACAGAAGTAGGAAGGAGAAGTGCATCAGCCTTCCTGAGGCTCATTAGAGTTGGGGAGGGCTCAAATTCAGACAGTTGCTGGATTCAGATCCTAAATGGACACTGCAAGAGGGCCCACAAATGAACTCCAAAAGGAATAAACAAACATTAGTCTACATTGTTTTAACAGAAAACACATCCTTTGGCAGGTTTTCCTTGACATCATCCATCACCCCCATTTGATTGACTGTAAATTGAATTTAGCTTGTTCTTTTTTAAAAAAACATTTTTTTTAATTGTGAAAGGCTATGCTTCATTTAATAGGTCTTTGTTGGTTATCCATTTTAAATATAGCAGTGTATACATGATCTTCCTAAAGTCCCTAACTATCCCAACCCCCCAACAACCATAAGTTTGTTTTCTGTGAGTCTCTTTCTATTTTGTAAGTAAGTTCATCTATATCATTTCTTTTTAGATTCCACATAAAAAGGATGTCATATGATATTTCTCCTTCTGTCTGACTTACTTCACTCAGTATGACACTGTTTAGGTCCACCCATGTGGCTGCAAATGGCATTATTTCATTCTTTTTAATGGCTGAGTAATATTCCATTGTATATATGTGCTACATGTTCTTTATTCCTCTGTCAATGGACATTTAGATTGCTTCCATGTCTTGGCTATTGTAAACAGTGCTGCAATGAACACTGGAGCGCATATATCCTTCTGGTTCATGTTTTTCTCTGGATATATGCCCAGGAGTGAGATTGGAGGGTTATATTGAGGGCAGGAGAAGGGGGCGACAGAGGATGAGGTGGTTGGATAGCATCATCAACTCAATGGACATGAGTCTGAGCAAACTCCAGGAGATAGTGAAGGACAGGGAAGGCTGGCGTGCTGCAGTCCATGGGGTCGCAAAAAGTTGCACACACCTGAGCGACCGAACAACAACATGGTAGCTCTACTTTCAGTCTTTCAAGAACCTCCATACTGTTCTCTGTAGCGACTGTACCAGTGTACATTCTCGCCAACAGTACAGGAGGGACCCCTTCTTTTCACACCCTCTCCATCATTTATTGTTGTGCATTTTTTGAGGATAGCCATTCTGACCGGTATGAGATGATGTCTCATTGTAGTTTTGATTTGCACTTATGTACTAACTTGCGATGTTAAACATCTTTTCATGTGCCCGTTGCCCATCTCTATGTCCTCTTTGGAAAAATGTCTGTTCAGGTCTTCTGCCCATTTTTTGAGTGAGTTGTTTGTTTTGATGCTGTTAAGCGTCATGAACTGTTTGTAAATTTTGGAGAGTAATCCCTTATCGGTCACATCATTTGCAAATATTTTTTCTGATCTGTGGGTTTTCTTTTCATTTTGTTTATTGTTTCCTTTGCTATGCAAAGACATTTAAGCTGATCCAATTTGTATATTTTTGCTTTTATTTTGCTTTTATTTCCATTGTTCTGGGAGATGAATGGAAAGTTGACCACTTCCACAGTTCAGCATTGATGCAGAGGAAGGGAGAAGTCTTCCGAAGTAATAAACACTCAGCATATCCAGGAAAGATGAGTGCTGAGGCTGCAGGTGGTGACAGGCAACCAGGCTCTATCCTGCTTCTCCTGGGGGCTCAGACGTTTTCTTTTCTTGTGTGTCACGGGCTGCATTGCAGTTCGTGGCACAGAGAAATAGCCACCTTAAAGTCATTACCAGCCTCTACCCAGAACTACACTGAGCCCCCTTTCTTAGTGATGGCACGGTTCTCTAACCAGTTCCCCAGCTGGAAAGCTGGCGTTCATCTCCACCCTTCCCACCCCCCAACCCAGACAGCATGGCTCACCATTTCCTCCCTCTGACATCTCTCAGACCTGCTCAGGCTTCTTCCTCTTCTTGCCGGTTTCCTCCTTCTGCCCAGGCAGCTGTAACAGCCTCCTTCCTTTGCCTCCAGTGAAGTCCCTTTTTAATCCACTTTCCACCGAAGGGTCAGAGGGATTGTTCCAAAATACCCACTGCTTGTGTCTGTCTCCTCGCCAAACTTTTCAGTCATTTTCAATAGAACAGAGCAGGCGGTCAAAAACAGGCTTGGGAGACCTTTGATGCTCACGTGCCTGATTACTTAAAAAAAAAAAGTTGACTCATAGTTATCAAGTACTGAGTGCTGTATCTCATGAAAGCATTACCACTCTGAGATAAATAGGAATAAAGTACTGTTACTGGAGGGCTTCCCTGGTGGCTCAGTGGTAAAGAGTCTGCCTGCAAGAGACACAGGAGACGTGGGTTCGATCCCTAGGTCAGGAAGATCCCCTAGAAAAGGAAATGGCAACTTACTCCAGTATTCTTGCCTGGGGAATCCCATGAACAGAGAAGCCTGGCAGGCTCCAGTCCATGATTTGCACAGAGTCGAACATGACTGAAGCAACTTAACATTCGTGGCGCACTATTAGAGAAGACACTGAGGTAAGTGGAAGTAGGGAAGCTAGTGTGTTGTGTTAGCCACTCAGTCACGTCCAACTCCTTGCAACCCTGTGAACTGCAGCCCGCCAGGCTCCTCTGTCCATGGAATTCTCCAAACAAGAATACTGGAGTGGGTTGCCATTTCCTCCTCCAGGGGATCTTCCCAACCCAGGGATCAAACTCATGTCTCTCCTGTCTCCTGCATTGGCAGGTGGGTTCTTTACCTGCTAGGGCCACCTGGGAAGCCTAGCAGCTTCTCTAACAGCACTGCCCTGAGCCCTTAGGAATACAATGCAGATTATGTCGTCTTTCTGCTCACAACCTTCTGATAATTCTAGTTTCTAAACAAACATCAAATCTATGTCGTCTTTCTGCTCACAACCTTCTGATAATTCTAGTTTCTAAACAAACATCAAATCATTGGCTTCAAAGGCTCCCCAATATGACCTGACCCCTGCACCCCCTCTACCTGACTCTGTGGCCACCTTCTTCCTCCCCTACTTAAGTGACCCTGGTCTTAAGGCTGTGTTTTGAAACCAGCAAACCAACTCCTACTTTCTATCATTGAATTTACTGTTTCTTTAGTTATTAAGTTTCTGTTACAGTGTTCTATTTCATTTGAAATAGCAACCTCCAGCCACTCCCAGTGTTCATTACTCCCATCCTCTGCTGCTTCTCAGCATTTTCCCCTTTTGATTGACCATAGATTTGTTTGTATATGTTTCCACCATGACTGGAAAATCCATAAGGGCAGGAATTTTGTCTGTTGTGTTCACTATTATGCATGCTCCCTATGCTTAAAGAATTACTGGACACACATCACAATTTCATGAAGCATTTTAGAATGAACACAGAAAGCATACACCAGTCATAGTATTTAGCTCATGATTGCTTACATGATGAAGAGAATTTTGTTGTTGTTGTCCTGGATTGAGATAAGTGGCGTTTTTGTTATGTTAAAATTGCGTATGCTGCTGCTGCTGCTACTACTACTGAGCGACTTCACTTTCACTTTTCACTTTCATGCATTGGAGAAGGAGACGGCAACCCACTCCAGTATTCTTGCCTGGAGAATCCCAGGCACAGAGGAGCCTGGTGGGCTGCAGTCTATGGGGTCGCATAGAGTCGGACACGCCTGATGCGACTTAGCAGCAGCAGCAGCAGCAGTGCTTTATGGATCAAACAGTATTGTTTCTTTTATGGATAACTCATGACCTTATCATGTAATACCAAAGAAGCATAAATTGCAGAATATAGCATTGTCTGTAGTATCTATACGTTTGTGTTTGATGCCTATATCCTTAGATATCGACCAGTTAGCCATGTATTTTTTTTAATTTTATTTTATTTAACTTTACAATATTGTATTGGTTTTGCCATATATCAAAATGAATCTGCAACAGGTATACATGTGTTCCCCATCCTGAACCCTCCTCCCTCCTTCCTCCCCATATCATCCCTCTGGGTCGTCCCAGTGCACCAGCCCCAAGCATCCAGTATCGTGCATCGAACCTGGACTGGCGACTCGTTTCATATATGATATTATACATATTTCAATGCCATTCTCCCAAATCGTCCCACCCTCTCTCTCTCCCACAGAGTCCAAAAGACTGTTCTGTACATCAGTGTCTCTTTTGCTGTCTCGTACACCGGGTTATTGTTACCATCTTTCTAAATTCCATATATATGCGTTAGTATACTGTATTTTTTAAGAAAGGAGAACAAGTCTTTCTAATTGAGTTTGTCTCTGAATTTTCTTTCCTCCTTTTCTCTTTTCATTGCATGCCTTCTCTTTGTCTCTTCATTTGCAACCTGGGTAATTTAACTTCTGAATTACTGTATAACTTTTAAAAGGTGTTGGATGTCACAGAATGAACAAGCAACAAAATCTGTCTGTCTGAAATTCTTTGTTTCTTTTCAGTTCGATTCAACTTATCTGAATCCTAACTTAGAGTTGAAATTCACCTTGCCACCTCATTTCCCCCTTTATTAGGTTTCCTTTGAATGCAGAAGTTCACTTGAGCAGTAATTCTCTCACTTTTGAGAACCACTCTGTCTAACAAAGGCCCACCTTTTTTTTTGTTTAAAGCAGCTGTTGATTAGACAGTTAAACATAGAGAGGCACTACCATGGTAAATTTCTCAGTCTGATGTAACTCAAAAATAGAAAGCTGCAGAAACCTGAGGTTGAAATGCTTTCAAGCAATTGATCTTAAAGTTCCTGAAAATTATCTCATGGTGCTTCTGCTCAATTCCCCACATTCCTCCCCCGGTTTTACATCTGACTCATTTGTGCACTTCAGATTAGATTCCTGAGCACGCTGGCAGCGGCAGCACTGTTGTGGAACTCATCATTAGGATTCCAAGCCTTTAATTAGGCCACTTTGAAGTGGCTTTGTCAAGACTATGAGCAAGAGAAAAGCAATTGACTCATTCTTAGACAAGGTTTATCATAATGGAGAGTAGAACAGTAATACTGTGCTCTTCACTAAGCCTGGTTGGTTGAGGAATGTCAGGAGTCTTAGAAGCATAGGTTCTCCAGTAATTCTCTCAGATAGGGTATTGTAGGTATTATTTCACAGCCAGGTAAATTAGACATAAAAAGGTCAAGTAATTGTACATGTCCTGTGAAAGGTCAGGGGCAGAACCAGAGATAATCCCTCAATGTGGATAATAAGCCCCCTCACTCCAACAATTATTTTGAGAGCAAGTGTTCTCTAAGTTTTCCCAGACAACTGTAAGACCCATTTTAATATGTTCAAAGACTTCAGAAAGATGACTGTCTTCATCTCTTAATGCCCTCCTTTAGGGGGGAAAAAAGAATCACTAGAAACAGTGAAAGAATCAGAATACTTTTGAACAGATAAGCAATACTCTAATTCATCAATTCTTTATTTTGTAAGTAAATATTTGCTTTCTTCCATAAAATTGAATTAAACCATCTTTCACGTTTACAAACTATGATTCAATATTTTCTAAAAATCAATCTCTTTTGGAAAATTAAGCACATTTACCATTAAAAATCGAACAAACAAAAACTCTTTATGCCTGCCATCCACCCACCCATCCATCCATCCATCCAATTAATATTTATTAAGGAGTCTTTGTATGCTGGACTCTGTTGATACATGGGACACAATCATGAACAAAATAAAATTCCTGTCCTCCCAGGACCTTACTGTAGGTGGGGGAGATACACTAACATCAGATAAATGATAATTGATAATTCACAGTCATGTTTCATTACTTTAATTACTGTGGAGAAAGATCCTTCTGTTCTGCTAGTGTTTCCCAAACTACATTTGAAAGATCATTAGGGAGGGGACATGATTGTAAATTTCCAGCTAATTTATTTCTAGATGCTTGAAGAAGCTACTAAAGTATTATTATCCTCTTATCTCTGGGTCTGAAGAAATGCATTACTTCCTTTATGGGAATAGTGGTGGTTCTGGTGGTGAAGTCACTAAGTCGTGTCCAACTCTTGTGATCCTATGGACTATAGCCCGCCAGACTCCTCTGTCCATGGGATTCTCCAAGCAAGAATAACTGAAGTGGATTGATATTTCCTTCTTCAGGGGATCTTCCTGACCCAGGGATCGAACCCGGGTCTCTTGCACTGCAGGCAGTTTCTTTACCAACTGAGCTACTAGAGAAGCCCTATAGGAATAGTAAAACCTGGAAATTTCCAAGACTTGTCTTTATTTACAGCAGAAAGAAATAGAGTCTGAAGCAATGTCTGTCTTTCATCAATTCTACAAAGCAAAAGAAAAACTCCTAGGGTATATCATTTGGGTGTTTCCTGGTGATCACTTACTAATGTTAATCTGTATTTTGAACAACTCCACTAAACAAGTAGAATTAATTTTTTTGTGTACTTCTAGCCATGAAAATATTTTATTTGTTTTAAGTAGAACACTGCCAACAATAATTAATATAGAATATTTTTGTGAAATGCTGATTTCAGAGAATATAATCTACTTACATACAATTTGTTTTCATGGACAGTAGTTTTAGTCACTCAGAAAATATTCTTATATTAATATCAGGAGCAGTTCAGCATTATATTGTACTTTTTTAAATTTTCCATGAAAAATGCAAAATGACCGATATTTTCCTTCAAAATTATAAAATTTTAATAAAATACTAACATACATAACTTCTACAGTATTAAATATGAGAAAGTGTGACCTGTTTTAATTGAATAAATGAAACTAAAGAATAAATATGACAAGCAATTCTAGGGAAAAATCTAGCTTTTAGAAGGTAATTTTATTCATCTATTCATGAAAATACATCTATAAACTAATTTTATGAACTAATATGCTTATATAATTATGTAAACCTTCTAATAAACATTTTTTACTTGGATGGGATTTTGGTACAGAAATCTTTTATTTATTTTATTTTTATTGGAGTATAGTTAATTTACAATGTTGTGTTACTTTCTGGTGTACGGAGAAGTGAATCAGTTTTATATATACATATAGCTACTCTTTTTTAGATTCTTTTCCCATATTGGTCATTACAGAGTACTGAGCAGACCTCACCATGCTATACAGTAGGTTCTTATCGGTTATCTGTTTTGTATATAGTAGTGTATATGTGTCAATCCCATTCTCCCTATTTATTCCTGCCTTCTTTCACCCCTGGTAACTCTATTCTGTTTTCTACACCCGTAACTCTTTTTCTATTTTGTAAATAAGTTCATTGATAACATTTTTTTAGATTGCACATAGAAGTGATATCATACGATACTTGTGTTTGTGTCTGACTTACTTCACTCAGTATGACAGTCTCTAGGTCCATGTTGCTACAAATGGCATTGTGTCATTCTGTTTTATGGCTGAGTAATATTCTATTGTATATATGTACCACATCTTCTTAATCCATTCCTCTGTCAATAGACATTGAGGTTGCTTCCATGCTGCCCTGGCTGTTGTAAATAGTGAGTACAGAAATCTTTTTAAAAGAGCAAAGTGAACTCAGAAATTGGAATCTGTGAGTGATAGGTGACCAATTTTTTTTAATTAAATGGAATACTTTTTATATGTCTGATCCCAATTTCAGATTTTTTTTTTTTTTTTGAAAAATGGATTCAGTTGCTACTGTTTTTAAGAGTTTTTAAATGTTTACACTTTTCTCATGTGTGCTCAGTCACTTCAGTCTTGTCTGACTCTTTGTGACCCTATGGACTGTATCCCTCCAGGCTCCTCTGCCCAAGGGATTCTCCTGGCAAGAATACTGGAGTGGGTTGTCATGCCCTCTTCCATGAGATCTTCCTGACCCAGGGATCAAACCTGTATCTCCTGCATTGCAGGTGGATTATTTATCCACTGAGTCACCTCCTTTAAAAACAGAATTGCTTCTTATAAGTTTAATTTTAGATTACAAAAGGGGATTTCCCATCAAGAATATAAGTTGGTCCTGGTGATAAAAATGTATTAAGGACAAGGATTCTCAACTCTTAGCAGCATTGAAATCACCTGGAGGGCTGGTTAAACCAGGTTGCTGGACCCCAACTGCAGGGTTTCTGATTCTGAAGGTGAAGTGGGGCCCTAGAATTTGCCTTTCTAACAAGTTCTCGGGTAATGCTAATGTCACCGGTCGTGGGCCATATTCTGAGAATCTTTGTATTAGCTAAGTATTAGCAGTCAGCAGGAAAGCTAGATTCTTCATCACAACAATTTGTAATGCTTTATGGCAAAACTCTAGTACAAAGACAACTTATTACCTTCAGTCGTTTTAAAGTGCATTGTCTCTTGCCCTTTTCCTCCCTCTCCTTTTTGCCTTGCTTCAAGGGTTTAGCTGTCAAATATTTATTATGATCACTAAAGGTCTTTTATTGGTTTTACTATCATTTTAGAAAGACCCTCATGAATAGGAGTCTAGATCATTTGGAAATTAGGAGTTTTAAAAATTTTGGCAAATTTCTTGTTATTTCCCATTATCTTTAGATTGGCTACCATTGTAAGATGGAAATAATAAACTGATCTCTAAGAAATATAAAGGATTTATTTTAGATACTAGATAAGTAAAAGCTATGTTTCTTTAATACCTTAGATAACAATGCTGTAACAGAGTAATACTGGCTTTGCAGGGTCCCTCCCTCAGTCCTGCACTGAAGGGAAAGGACCAGCTTTACTTCCTTTTGGATGTGTACATGTGCCATGATGAGAGAAAACAGTTTGAGACCTCATGCTTTCCTAGGTCTGGGATCCTTTGGGCTGGTGGTCCACGAATCCTTCACAGCTGCCTGGCAAGGTACTAAGAAATTTGCCCCATCTCTTTCCCAGGGTGCCAAACTGTATTTCTCTGAATGAACGCCCAATCTATTCTCTCCCCTGTTCATTGCCAGCTTTCCTCTTGGTTACACTTTCTTAAGGCTTTCTCTTTGGATTCTCAGGAGCCTATTTGGAAATCCAGAAAAACAAATATTGCCTTTTTCCTCTTTCATTCTGGTTACAGTCCAAATACTGCTCAAGGTAATATGGACAACTGTGTTTGACTGAGTAACAGGAAACCTGAGAAGGAGAAAAAGGGACTTGTGAATTAACTTTTTAAGAAAGACTGAGATTTGTTACTTTTCCCAGCTGATCGATCCCATTATACTATTTGGTGGTGAATCCATACTTTCCTCTGCTTCCCATGGTCCCTCTCTAGTACTCTTCCCGCTTTGTCTCATTCTTACCTGACTTCTCCCCCAGTCTCTAATGTTGTCACCTCCTTCCTTTGCGAAAAAAGCCATCATGTTCTCCTTGTGAAAGGAGCCCTTCACTCCTTAACCTCAAACATGAGCCGAATATTAATGGGGATTTCCTGTGGCCTGGGCTGTACTGCCTGAGGTGGGAGGGGTGTTCTCTTGTCTACCTGGAGGGCCTAAAGCCAGTTCTCCTTTGACGTATCTTAGTACAAACAACTCCTGCCATGGTGACGTGATTGTTCTCTTGCCAAGACCACACTGCTGAACTACCTCATGTGAGAAAACCTTTTCTTCTTGTTGTCATGGCTTTGACCCTATTCTAATAATAATAATTGTGGCATCCATATGCTGGAAGAAGAGTTATTTCTTCTTTGGTCTACTTTCTTTATAAAGGACCTCACAGTCCTGGGAGTGGATCTGGGCAGATGACACCAATCCCAAACGGCTTCCCTCTAATCTCCTGACTCCTTTTCTAATAGAAGCAAAAAGAATAGATAAGGATCTCAATTTATCTTGCCACATTAAGAGAAAAATTCCTTTATGGTTTGTATTTGTGTTAGCTTCTTCTATAGATTGAATGAGTGTGAAACTTATTTCTCCCTGGCAAAAAAGTGTTGATTGTAACGGTTCCTATTTTGATTGATAAAGATGTGTTTGAACTTAGTTATAATGATTTAAAATTCATGGTCCTAAACTGCAATTGTTTGTACCAGCCTAATATCTGTTGCTAAAAATTTTGTTATAATTGCTTCCAAGCTTAAATGGTATAAGAAAAATAATGATAAAGTTTCTGATGACCCCATGCCCAGTCCCCAGATGCGCCCTTTGTCTTGCTTTCTAAAGTCTAGTTTGTCTCTCTTCTTTTAGTGTGTATTTATGTACCTTCCCCCCAGCTTCTTATGTTGAATCCTAATGCCTAATGTGGGGACTTCCCTGGTGGCTCAGATCATAAAGAATCTGCCTGCAATGCGGGAGATGCAGGTTCTATCCCTGGGTCAGGAAGATCCCCTGGAGGAAGGCATAGCAACCCACTCCAGGATTCATGTCTGGGAAAGCTCATGGAGAGGTGCCTGGCAGGCTACAGTCCATAGGATTGCAAAGAATCAACTGAGCAACTACTTTCAATGCCTAATGTGATGGTATTAGGAGGCAGGACCTTTGGGAGGTAATTAGGTCATGATGGTGGAGCCCTTATGAATGGGATTAGTGCCCTTATATAGAAAAGAGGCCTGAGAGAGATCTTTTGCCCTGTCTACCAGTAGAGTTATAATGAGAAGACATCTGACTATGAGAAAGTGAGCTCTCCTTAGACATTGAACCTGCTGGTCCTTGTCCTTAGACTTCCCAGCAGCCAGGAATGTAAGAAATCAGTTTCTGTTTGTAAGCCACCAGTCTATGATATTTTTGTTATAGTAGCCTGAACAGACTAAGACAGCTTCCTCAGGCTGTAGTAATAAGTTACCACAAACTTGATGGCTTAAAACAGCAGGTTTTTACTATCTCACAGTTTCGGGGGCTGGAGGTCCTAAATCAAAGTGCTGGCAGGGCCAGGCTCTTTCTCTGGGTTCTAGCGAAAGATCCTGCCCTCCTGCTGTTGTTAGTTTCTGGTGGTTGTTGGCAGTCCTTGGTATTCCTTGGCTTGTCTCACTCCCATCTCTCGTATCATCAGATGGCATTCTGTGTGTGTGTGTGTGTGTGTGTGTGTGCGTGTGTGTGTTTTTGTCCAAATTTCCTTCTTCTTATAAGGCCACTAGTCAGTGGATTAGGGCCCACCAATATCTGGTATGACTTATCTTAATATCATTATGTCTGCAAAGATCTTACAGTAAGTCCACTACATACAGACCTTCAAGTTGTGAACTTTCAAAGATGCAAATATGCATTCGCATGTCCAGTCACGTAAATTCTTAATGATTCATGTGTCTGGCGTACATTGTCAAGTGCATGTATCCCCTACAAGTGTGTGTAGGGGATGTGTGTACTTTACTGTATGGTACTGTAGCACAGTAGTGCAGTGTCTTTATTTCAAGCCTGAGATGTCCAGGAGCAAGCATAAAAGCATCAGTGATGTAGCTGATACTACTGTACTGTACTGTGAAATTTGAAATGCTTTCTTTATTTTTGTGTATTTGTTTTTTATGTATTATTTGTGTGAAAAATATTATAAACCTACTATAGTATTGCACTATATAGCTGATTGTGTTAGTTGGGTACCTAGGCTAACTTTGTTGGGCTTATGAACAATTGGACATGCTCTGGAAATTGAACAGAACTTGCTGTATTTCCAAATAGGTCAATTTCACAGGTCCTGGGGGTTAGAACTTGAATGTATCATTTTGGTGGATATAATTCAATCTACAGCCATATTCTGGAGAAGGCAATGGCACCCCGCTCCAGTACTCTTGCCTGGAAAATCCCATGGACGGAGGAGCCTGGTAGGCTGCAGTCCATGGGGTCGCTAAGAGTCGGACACGACTGACTGACTTCACTTTCACTTTTCACTTTCATGCATTGGAGAGGGAAATGGCAACCCACTCCAGTATTCTTGCCTGGAGAATCCCAGGGACGGAGGAGCACGGTGGGCTGCCGTCTGTGGGGTCGCACAGAGTCGGACACGACTGAAGCGACTTAGCAGCAGCAGGAGCAGCAGCACAGCCATATTCTCTATTCACACTCCTCATGTGGGCATTTAGTCTGGCTCCAAATTCTAGTCTTGTCTCCTGCTACCCATTCTTTGTGACTTTGTTCATGTGGATCCCTCTCTACACAGAATAACTTCTTTGTGCCATCCTCTCCATCCCCTTCTTCATTTTCTCTATTCTTTAAAAACCTTTATCAGATGCATTTCATGTGTGATTCCTTTCCTAGGATCACCACCCAAATGTGACTCCTTGTATTTCTGCCCTTGTGTTCCCTCTTTGAATTACATTCCTGTAATCATTTTAATTCCTCCAACTAAAAAGTAAGTTGTTTAAAAGAATAAAGTATCTCACTTATCTCTGTAATCCCACACTAGTTCTGTGCTTTGCATATAGTAGAATCACAAAATCAGAGAAAAACAGATAATTTGAAAATATAGGCCTTGTATATTTTAAGCATGTTACAATAGGTAAAACTTTAGTTTATACCATCTTCTGCTGATTTCTAGCTCAAATAAGAAGAGTATTTGGTATAAAAGCAGTGTACCAAACCTGAGCAGATAAGGTAATTATTCTGACTTCAGGCTTCAGCTCACTTTGTGATTTTTGGATAGCTGTGTCAGTTTTACCAATTAATAAAAATGGAGACTACATGAAAAAGTTCACAGATGAGAGGTGCCAAAGAATAATTATTGTTGAATAACATTCAAATGCAATTGCTTGATTTTTTTTTTTTTTTTTTTACCTCATCCTTACTTGGCTCCAAACTAAAATGAACACTAAAATCCTAATGATAAAAATGCAAATGTGAAATGGTTTAACAAGTTCAGGTCAGTTCAGTCGATCAGTCATGTCCAACTCTGCGACTCTATGAATCACAGCACGCCAGGCCTCCCTGTCCATCACCAACTCCCGGAGTTCACTCAAACTCATGTCCATCAAGTCGGTGATGCCATCCAACCATCTCACCTTCTGTCATCCCCTTCTCTTCCTGCCCCCAATCCCTCCCAGCATCAGGGTCTTTTCCAATGAGTCAACTCTTCGCATGAGGTGGCCAAAGTATTGGAGTTTCAGCTTCAGCATCAGTCCTTCTGGTGAACACCCAGGGCTGATCTTCAGAATGGACTGGTTGGATCTCCTTGCAGTCCAAGGGACTCTTAAGAGTCTTCTCCAACACCACAGTTCAAAAGCATCAATTCTTCTGCCCTCAGCTTTCTTCACAGTCCAACTCTCACATCCATACATGACCACAGGAAAAACCATAGCCTTGACTAGACGGACCTTTGTTGGCAAAGTAATATCTCTGCTTTTCAATA
>NW_011494942.1:11582043-11582223 GCF_000754665.1 Bison bison bison | reverse complement strand
GCAAATTTGGAAAACTCAGCAGTGGCCACAGGACTGGAAAAGGTCAGTTTTCATTCCAATCCCAAAGAAAGGCAATGCCAAAGAATGCTCAAACTCCTGCGCAGTTGCATTCATCTCACATGCTAGTAAAGTAATGCTCAAAATTCTCCAAGCCAGGCTTCAGCAATACATGAACTGTGA
>NW_011494942.1:11574507-11581943 GCF_000754665.1 Bison bison bison | reverse complement strand
GCCCTCAGCTTTCTTCACAGTCCAACTCTCACATCCATACATGACCACAGGAAAAACCATAGCCTTGACTAGACGGACCTTTGTTGGCAAAGTAATATCTCTGCTTTTCAATATACTATCTAGATTGGTCATAACTTTCCTTCCAAGGAGTAAGCGTCTTTTAATTTCATGGCTGCAATCACCATCTGCAGTGATTTTGGAACCCCCAAAAATAAAGTCTGACACTGTTTCACTGTTTCCCCAAGAGTTGCTGCTAAAAGTGAAAAGCCCAGGTCCATCATCTTTATTTCCCAATCTTGGACTTTAAAACTGCCCAGTGTTAGTCAAAGACCCTACTGTAGGTTTATGTATAAGGTTTGTATTTAAAGTATGTGTACATACATATACATATTTTAAATTCCATTCAGTGTTGTATATGTATTTAACTAAATTACAAATGCCATAATTAATAATAAGGTACATGACTTTCATTTTTTCTTTTCCACATATAGTGAAAGAACCCTAGCTCTTCTTGGAAGTCTTTTGCTATGAGGGATCTGATTTTTTTATAAGGCTGCTGCTGCTGCTTAGTTGCTGCAGTCATGTCCAACTCTCTGCAACACTATGGACCGCAGCCTGCCAGGCCTCTCTCTCTATCCATGGGATTCTCTAGGCAACAGTACAGGAGTGGGTTGCCATGCCCTCCTCCAGGGTATCTTCCCGACCCAGGGATCAAACTCAGGTCTCCTGCACTGCAGACAAATTCTTTACTGTGAGCCACTGGGAAGTCCTTTTATACGGGTAACTATCCACCAAAGCTTTTGATCCTTTCCTCACTAATATATCTCCCCATGATTGCATTGCAATTTGTTTTAAAGCTTTATTATTGTTATAGACAACAGATTATCTCAGGACTAATTTTTCTGTTTGTGTTAATGAGCTAATAGGAGTTGTTTATTGGTAAAATTATTTGGCCATCACTTACTAAGCAGATATGACAAGTGTAAATCCCATGTCCATATCATATATAAAACAATTGCTACTGTTTTATCTCACATTTATTGCTGTGGATTACAAGTTTTTCTGTTCTCAGAGGTTTCCCACCTATGACGTTATCCCTTTTAGCATTCAGTGTTGTTGCCCATGTTCAGCTTCTCATGATTACTACTACTGATTGTTGGCTGGTTTTCCAGACTGTGGTGTGTCGTGACATCATATGATTTTGAGTGCTGTGGTGAGGGTCTCTGTCAAGTCAAGTTGGATATTGTAAGACGGCTGTCCTTGATTATTTAAATTAGCTGTTTTCAGTTTTTAATTAGGATTTAAATTATATTTCTTACTGTGATGACTCTTGACAGACATACCATACTTGTCCAGAAACTTAGTGAGTGTTTGCACCTTTGGTTTCCAGAGCACATTATACTAAATGATGCCATTGCATCTTCGGATGCTGGGGTCATTTTTCTTTATTTGCATCATAGGAAAAGGTACATGGCTGGTAGAGTGGACAAGATGTGGCTGGAGTAAGAGCCCATTTCTGAGGAAACCCTGATGTCTCTGGTTGTCAGTGTGGCCATTCTGCAGAATATTTTTGATAGAATTGCATAAATAGGGGACTAAATCTTTATTTTAAAAAATTAGGTGTGTGTTCATTGGTCTCTGAGAATTTGTACTGTGCTTTTAGTAAACTATAAATTTGGACCAAGAGAGCTCTAAACTGACACATTTTCACACATTTCAGAATCACTGAGAGAGTCTGCTTTTTTGTATTTTGCCTATGTGATAGGAATGCTATCCTTGCTTCATAAAGGATTCAGTTCAACAGTTTTTGAGTACCCAGTTCCTTCTTCTTCAAATAGTTTACAATCTAGCAGAAGAAATAGAAGTATGTGAACAGCTATGAGATAAGAAAAAATATTAAAATATTTTATTTCTACCAATGCTGGGAATTCTGTCATCTGATATCTAATCATATTTCTTTGTCTTCGGCCTTTCTCATTTATTGAGGAGAAAACTGAGACAATTTACTGAAACTTATACGTGTCTTTGCTCATTTAAATGCATAATGACTGTCACTTATTAACCCATTTCTTTATTTATCCAACAGATATTTATTTTTGTCTATTTGGTGTACCAAGTTCTGCTTTTGGCTCTGAGAATGTAGAAGTGAATAAGCCCAAGCACTTTTTCTCAAGGTTGTTCGCAGCCCATTGAAGAAAAATAATAGTTACTAAGAGGCAATATGGAAAATTATACTCTCTAGAAATGTAAAGGGCAATATCTGAACACAGAACAGTGAAGAAGAAACTAGGTGACTTTAGTCAGGAAAGGCCATCAGTTATAAAGAATGTAAAAGATGTCAAGGTTTTAAACAATGGCAATTACTTCTAATTTGTTTTTATTTTAAAGAATTCTATATTTCAGGGCTTCCCTGGTAGGCTCAGTGTTAAAGAATCTGCCTGCCAATGCTAGAGACACAGTTCAATCCCTAGTCAAAGAGGATCCCACATGCCATGGAGCAGCTAAGCCCATGGAGCAACTAAGCCGTTAGGCCACAGCTACTGAGCCCACATGCTGCGGCCCTGAACGCCGGAGCCCAAGCGCCCTAGAGCCCGTGCTCCACAAGAGAAACGACTGCAGTGAGAAGCCCGCGCACTGCAACTAGAGTAGCACCTGCTGGCTACAACTAGAGAAAAGCCCATGCGGCAACAAAGACCCAGCTCAGCCATAAATGTAACTAAATCAGTCTTTTAAATATATATATATATATATTTCAAAATTTCCAGGAGTTATATAGATTACTTACATATCATGAATGAAGATAAAATAAATGTTTGAACATGTGAAAGGAGGCCTAAGCATTTTCTTAAAGTGTCTTTTTAATGTTCTTATTTATTTGACTGCGCTGGGTCCTAGTTGCAGCACGTGGGATTTTCAGTCTGCACTGAGGCATGCAGGATCTTTAGCTGCAGCTTGCAAACTCTTAGTTGCGACGTGCAACATCTGGTTCCCTGACCAGGGATCAAACCTAGGCTCCCTGCATTGGAAGCGCTGGTGTCTTAACCACTAGACCATCAGGGAAGCCTCTAATGTGCCTTTTAGGGTGCCCCTTATCTGCAACCAAACAAGACAAATGAAACAAAGCATTTCATTAAGATTGAAGGAGAGAGTGGCCCTACCATGTTTCTGTTTATTTCTGGATGAAATAAAAATTATTTGTATAGATTTGTACTATTGATTATTTCGTATAAAATAGCATTAGTGGTTTCCTAAAATAATTATAGCAGTTTTGACACTATAAAGTGACTATAAAGACATAAAAGCTTTTTATTTCTTTTACAAATGAGCTTATTTACAAAAAAGAAATAGACTTTCAGACAGAGAAAATAAATTTATGGTTATCAAAGGGGATAGCAAGGGTTGGGGGAAAGACAAATGAGGAATTGGGAATTAAGAGCTGCACAGTACTATATATAAAATGGATTAAAAAAAAAAAAACAAGAACTTACTGCATAGCACAGGTCAAAATAACTCAGTATCTTGTAATAACCTATAATGGAAAAGACACTATAAAAGAATATACATTTATATGTATACACATAATTGAATCACTTTCCTGTACACTTGAAAGTAACATAACATTGTAAATTAACTCTATGGCAATTTAAAAATAGAAAGACCAGAGAAGAAAAAAAAGTGAAGCATTTTTAATAAATTGAAAAGAAATCATTCATGTTAATGTCTCACCTTGGGAAGCTATCCATAATTTAAGATTTAAAGACTGACATTCAGTTGATTTTTAAAATGTATGTACTGAGCATATACTATGTACCAGACACTGTTCTAAGCCTTGAAACTACAGCCATGAACAAAACAGATGAAAAACCATTTCCTCTGAGAGCATGTGCTTACATTCTTTGCGGGGAGATAGCTAATAGATCAGTGATAAAATATGGTACGTCATAGTATGTGCTATGGAGAAAAACAAAGCAGAAAATGGGGTTAGATGTGTTGAGGGAGGTGAATAAATCGTTCTCTGAAAGCATAGTTATTGATAAGATAGTATTTGAAAGGAGTCCTGACGTAGGTGAGGGAGCAAGCCATGTCGGAATCCAGAGGAAGAGCATCTAGGCAAAGGGAACCACACCTGCCAAAACCCTGCGATGGGAACACACTTCTCAGGCTGAAGGGACAGACCGGAGCCCAGTGTGGCTGGCGCTGTGGGGAGGGTGGCAGAGAGGAGTCCACAGAGGGAGCAGGGCCACGTTCTGTCGTCCTTCGTGGCCTCAGTGAGGACTGGGCTCTGACTCTAGATGAGACCACAGCCATCAGAGGATTTGGGACAGGAAAGAGGCATGATCTGATCGAAAGGACTCTGGCCTTGGATTAAGGTGTTATCTAGAAGACAAAGGTGGAGCCAGGAGACAGTTACGGGGCTGTTGTAGAATTCCAGGCGAGAGGAGATGGAGCCTGGGACCAGGGTGGTGTGGAGGTGCGAGAGGTAGGAGATAGAGATTAGATGGCAGACACTCCTGAGACCTGGTCCTGGCTGATCCCTGCTCCCTGCTCTCTGTCAGTCAGCTCCATTCAAGGATCTCACTCTGGTGAGATCCTACCTCACACCAAACTCCCAACACATTTTTAAAAACCACATTGGAAGCTACAATTTGTTGATCCTGTCACTTTTTCATCATTCCTCCTGGCTTCATTTCCTTCCTTATTCAGCTGAGATTCCATGATCCTATATACATTCATTGCACAGACTCTTAAATTCCACCTCTCTCTGTCTCTCTCTCTCTTTTTTTTTTTGCGCATGTTGTTAACCCAGCAAAACCACAGTCTCATTAATGGCAACTCTCATGGTAATTCCCTTTCTCTAGCTACCACCCTATTTCTTGGCTCCCCTAACAGCTGCAGTCTTCAAGATCTGCCTACACTCGTCGTTTGTACTTCCTCTCCTCTCATTCTCATCTAAACTCAGGACGACTAGACATTGGTGTGCACTACTGCCTGAACTGCCACTCTGTAGGTTACCACGACTTCCAAGTTGGTAACCCCAGTGACCAATTCCCCCGTCCTCATCTGATGTGATGCAGATGATCATGCCCTCTGTTTTTGAAGTTCTTTCTTCCTTTGGCTGCCAGGAGACCCGACTTCACTGGCTTTGTTCCTACTTCACTGGCCCAACTTTCCCAGTCTCCTTTGTTGGTGCCTCTCATCTTTCTAACCTCTATCAGAGTTCCTTAGGTCTCCTTTCTCTGGCTAAGCTTACGGCAGCTGGTCTCTTTAAGGGTCATAGTTTTAAATATCGGCCATATAAAACGCCTACCATATAGCTCCATCCCCAACCCCTGCCTAGAATTCCTGACAAACATCAAGAGCCTGCTCAGTCTTTCCTTTTGAATGATATCTGAAGCTTTCTGTGTCCAAAACCAAAGTCCAGATACTGACCCCCTAAATTATGCTCCTCCTGCATTTTTCCTTAGTAAAGGGCATTTCTAGACTTTCACTTGCTCAGGTCAATAATTTTGGAGTCATCCTTAACTCCTCTCTTTCTCGCATACCTCATATCCAATCGATAAACAAATCATGCCGGTTCATGCCTTCAAGAACTGGCCATTTCCTAGAACATATGCTAATGTGCCTAAATGATTACCATAATTTTATCTTTTGAAACTCATTTAGAGTTTTAGAAACACCTGCAAGTCACAACAAGTTTTATGACTATGGTTTGTAATAAAATCTGTATAATTCACATTTCAGTCAAAAATTAAATATAAATATAAAACAGGAATGGATTTCTTGAGTGATTTATAAATGTCCCTGAAAGCCAATTCTAAAATAATAGTTTAATAAAAATGAGGAGCAGCATCAATGGAATGAATGTATAACTTACCTTATTATCACTAACAAGGATGATATTTATTTAGTTTCATAGATTCAGGATTATTGTTTAAAATTTATTACTATTCTTCATACCCATAATTTATAATAGCATTTAATGAATAATACAAACACTTATCTATTGCTCTTTCATGTTGATGAGAGTATTGATTCTGGAACCATCCTGCTTGAGTTCAATACTGGATCTATCATTAGCTCGAAAGCTATGTTCTCATAGACAAGTTCCTTAAATATTCAGTACCTCAGTTTTCCTGTCTGTAAAATGGGGATAATAGTGCTTACCCCAGGATTTCTTACTAGGTTCACTTGCATTCATGTACCTAAATGTTTAGGATAGTGTCTGGCACAGAGTAAGAGATAGGAATGGTGCTAGGAATAAAATAATTTTATGTCAGAGTTTTTGTTACCAGAAGCCCTCAGGCAACTTAGGGCTTAATAGAAAATCTGAAAGGTTAAAGACATTATGAGGTTTTTAGAGATTGTTCAAGACAACCATAAAAGAGCTATCTGAAGGCAGTGTGTATTAGTTATCTACAAAGTGAGAGAACTGGCTAACAAATGCCATAGACATTCAAATGAGAGAAAAACATTAGTTCTATTGACAACCATTTAAGATAATTTGTAATGAAATTTTTGTGTTCTAAATGTTCGGCTTCAATTTTAATAAAACCGAGCTCTGTACTCATAAAACAGCAATTTTGACATCTGACTATGCAGAAGCATAGGATTTTAGTACAAACTGCTAATTGTAGAGCTTTGATTAGATGCTATAGGAAATACAAATACCTATTTATGTGCATATAAGAAGCTGCCATTTATATTGGTACCACTACCCATTGAACTATCACAGTATTCATCAAGTTATTTTATGTGTACATGTAGTCTAAATTTATTATAAGGAATATCAATTATATATCATTGTGGGCTTTTCTTCTTGGCACAATTGTACATTTATTGAAGATATATATTTAATCAACAATAGTAACTGAATACCTACTCTGGGCAAGACATGGTCATCTGCTAAAAACATGCACGCATGCATGCATTCTCAGTTGTGTCTGACTCCTTGCAGCCCCATGGATTATAGCCCACCAGGCTCCTCTGTCCATGGAATTTTCCAGGCAAGAACACTGGAGTGGGTTGTCATTTCCTACTCCAGGAGGTTTTCCCACCCAGGGATGAAACCTGTGTCTCCTGCATTTGCAGGTGGATTCTTTACCACTGTGCCACATGGGAAGCCCTTGCTAAGAACCTATATCACCAAATAACAATGCAAGATTGCTATAGTGATGTCATTGTTTATACCTTTCAGATAGACATGCTTTCCTGAAATGGAATTAATTGCCATTAGTCCCAGAACTGTGAAGCTCTGTATTAAAGTGGATAAAGTACTTTCAAAGCCTGTCCTCAGTAAAGGAGGGAAAAAAGAACTAAAACATTTTTCTCACTTTTCCCTTTAGTTGGCCCGCCACAACAAACTTTTACAGCAGATGCTCAAACCAGGATCCGATCCAGATGATGGCGATGAAGCCTTGAAGTATTATGCCAACCAT
>NW_011494942.1:11571366-11574407 GCF_000754665.1 Bison bison bison | reverse complement strand
ACCATACTGCACAGATCGAGGTAACCATCAATGGGTCCAACCGTGAAAAGATATGTTTACTTTCTCTTTCAGACCATTTTCATAATTGTTTCCTAGAACAATGACGTAGAATTGGGTGATGTAAACTGTCAAAGTGTCAACATATATACCAAAAGAGGAGATGTGAGGGGTGGTCTATAAGAAATCAATGTGCACATCTTTCAAAATTGTCTTTCTTTTTTGACCAGAACTATATGCAAATTCTCCTTTGTAATTAGTAAAGTTGTTTTTGTTTTCTTTTGGTTCCGGAAGATATTTTAGAGACAGGATTATTATAATAGATTCTATCATTCAAGAAATTTTATCTTTTAAAAAAACTGTGGAAGGCTTATTAAAGAAGAGCTCTCTGTGTAAGAAAGTGTATGGAAGGGTGGGGAAAATGGAAGGCACTAGTAAAGTTTTCATATTGATAGCATGGACTTGAAATGGTTTAACAGTTTCCATTTCAGTCTGCAGCAGTTGAGCCCCACCCCCATAAATGAGACCTTATTTAAGGGCTGGTGGCAGTTCAGGAGGTGTGGATCAACATGGCCTTAATCATTATGTGTTGTGAGACCCATCTGGCTGTCATTTCCTAGCTGTGGTATCATTTTGACACTGGTTGGCAGAGATGATCAGGCAGAAGTGAATAGAATAGTTGACCTGTCAAGGTAATTTACATTCATGCATTCATCCATTTCAGCAGATATTTTTTAGTTTTTAGCAGAGTGCACAATGGCATTACTGCTGTTAACTCTCAGGGTACATAATCTCTGTACCTTCTTGTTTACTGTTGCCAAACCTTTGCAGTAACGATCATTATTACCTTGTGTTACATTGCTCACATTTATGAACATTAATAGCTTTGGTGGGAGACTTGGCCTAGTGCAGCCCACGAGCTGGGGTTTTTGCACCCACAGCAAGAACATTGCTCACTATCTCAGGTGCTTAGGGGCTGAGAAGCTGGCAAAGTTAGGAAGCCAGAGAAATTGATACAAATAGATCATCAAACCCCCAAGGTTCTATGGACGGTCCCAGAGGCCAAAGAACAAGGTTAGTAATTAGAAGAGAATATCAGGAATAGATGGAATAGCAGGTGGGCCAGAGGTAGGGATTGAATTAATACCTCTCTGTGAGAACTGGGGACTGCGGTTGGAGTTGGACTTCTGTGGGTTCTCAGGGGTGAGGAGAGATTTAGCTGTGAATACATACATTCTGTAAATGTTTACTGAGCCTTTACTCTCTACCAGTTACCTACACATAGAGAATATCATTCTGTGTAGTAATTGTATAAACAAAGGCCAAGGATATTTAGAGAATACAGTAGTTAACTATGCCTGGGGTATTTCAGGGTAGATTTCACAAAGAAGGTTGTCATAAAATATATATTAAAGGATTGAGTAGAGATTTGTTTCTACTAAAATTTGGGCATGGAATTCCAGGTAGAATTGAATGAAGGGAGAGAGGAAGAACATAGGAAAGGGAATGATTCTTTTCAAAGATCATTCAAATTGCTATTTGGAGAAAGGACCGGAAAAGGGAATGAAGCCAGGAAAGCAAGTAGATGAGATAGGAAGATAGAAAAGAGAGAGACAGTGGTATTGAAGATGACAAATTGGAGGAAATAGAGACACTGTATGTTATATCACTGGAAAAGGCAATGACACCCCACTCCAGTACTCTTGCCTGGAAAATCCCATGGACGGAGGAGCCTGGTAGGCTGCAGTCCATGGGGTTGCTAAGAGTCAGACACGACTGAGCGACTTCACTTTCACTTTTCACTTTCATGCATTGGAGAAGGAAATGGCAACCCACTCCAGTGTTCTTGCCTGGAGAATCCCAGGGACGGGGAAGCCTGGTGGGCTGCCGTCTATGGGGTCACACAGAGTCGGACCCTACTGAAGTGACTTAGCAGCATGTTATATCACACACATATACATATACACAGGGCTTGATGCTTGATGTTGGATTCTGCATGTAAGGTGAGGGAAACACTGGGGAAAAGGATGCCCCCTGGGCTTCTGCTTTGAACACATGGACAGAAATTGGTGTTATGCACAAGGATCCTAACTTTGGCAGTTAAAATGTTCTGGAAGGTCATTTGTTGATTCTTGGATAAATTGAATTTGAGGTGACTTGAGGAATGCATGAAGCTGTATATAGAAATTAAGGGTTCAAAGGAATAATCTGGACTGATGATCTAAATTCTTCATGTTGACCAACCTCATGCTCATTCAAAGACCAGCTTATATCACCTCCGCATTCATTTATCTTATCCCACTATACTCCCACAGGCATTTTGATCATTCTGTTCTTTTAAGGTATCATGTTGGAATACTGTTAACTTCTTCTGGGTCACTGGCCCCCTACTTGAGGCAGGGGCTGCTCTTAATCACCCCTTTGTTTCCAATACTGAACACTGGTTTTGAAGCATAGCCTCAGAATAATGAATATTGTTGCAAATAATAGTTTGTCTATATGTTATAGGCTCAAAGACCCTGGGAAATAGGAAGGACCTTACAGGTTACCTAATCTGTTCACCAGTCCAAGGATGAATTGCTTTGCAATGATCCTGTTTCTGCTTTAAATTCTTCCTGTGATAGCCATCTCACTACTTCAGGAGGAAACATCTGATTTGGAATAGCTAATAATTAGAAAGTTATTTTTTGATAACACATGCAATCCAGCCCACTTTCATGTTTGCCTACTGTTCAGAATGTTTGCTCCCCTGTCATCATGATAGCTTGGTTCAGACATTTGAGGTGCCATCGTAATTACAAAATTGCAAGCCTTTATAGATTGGGGTTCATGCTTTTTCATTTTGAATTTCCCAGGACTCCTCACCTAAGGCCTGAATAAGCATGTGTGGTATAAGTGTATTGAAAAGTATCCCTTTTTTGGCTTTTTGCTGTTAACACATCCCCATCTCTTTCAGACACTCCAGTCTGCCAGTGTCCCTTGTGAAATGTAACAACCAGGATCAAACATCACATGTCACAAAGGGGCTGGAAAGCTTGGCTTAT
>NW_011494942.1:11531561-11571266 GCF_000754665.1 Bison bison bison | reverse complement strand
CTTATAGTCATCAGGACATTATTTCTTAAATGCATCTGGAGATTTTTTTTTTTTAATGTTTGGCACTGTTGGAACCGGTAAACCATTTTTTCCCATGTAGTTGCTTACCATACCAAATACTTCCAATTTTTATTTTGTATGATTGATTTTTTTAACCTATGTTCTAAGAATTTTTATCTACTGCTACAGATTTCATCTTTGTTTTATGATAGTATGTGGTTTGTGTATATAACATATCATTTAGGATAGTTTCAATTACAAGTAACAAAATACCAGGCTGCTGCTGCTGCTGCTAAGTCGCTTCAGTCGTGTCCGACTCTGTGCGACCCCATAGACAGCAGCCCACCAGGGTCCCCCGTCCCTGGGATTCTCCAGGCAAGAACACTGGAGTGGGTCACCATTTCCTTCTCCGATGCATGAAAGTGAAAAGGGAAAGTGAAGTCGCTCAGTCGTGTCCGACTCTTTGAGACCCCATGGACTGCAGCCCACCAGGCTCCTCTGTCCATGGGATTTTCCAGGCAAGAGTACTGGAGTGGGGTGCCATTGCCTTCTCCAAATACCAGGCTAACAGTTTTTAAACAATAAAAATATTTGATTTTCCCTCATAATGGGAAGTCTGGAGGTACCAGTAGTTCTATAATTGATTCAGTGACGCAGTGATGTCTTCAAACACTCCGACCTTTTCCACATTCTCAGCTAAGTCTTTCTTATTATGTGGGTGCTGTCTCACCTCATGGTTGCAAAATGGCTGCCAGAATTTCAAGTAGCATTATCAGCTTTTTTTCTAAGCAGGGAGAAAGAGGGTACTGATGAAAAAGAGCTGTTGTGTTGTATATTTGATCTTTTGTTTGTCTCACATGGCTTCTGTCTTTTCTAGAGGGAAAATCTCCCTTGAGAACACCTCCAGCCCCAGGATATTTCTCCTTATGCCTCATTTTCCAGAAATAGGTCAAGTGCTCATCACCATACCAGTCAGTAGCACAGGGAGATAGAATGACTCTTTTAGCTTAGACTAATTTCTGATTAATTTTTGAGGGCTAGATAGAGTATATAAATATGAACCTTGACAGGTAGTCTGCACGAACCCTTGTGACATAGGGACTCTATATTAAATCATTTAACTTGTTGTTCTGTCTAAAGCTAAACTGTGATCAGGGCTTCCCAGGCGGCCTAGTGCTCCTGCCAGTGCAGGAGATGCAGGTTTCATCCCTGGTCTAAGAAGATCCCCTGGAGAAGGAAATGGCAACCCACTCCTGAATTCTTGCTTGAGAACTCCATGGACAGAGTCCAGGGGGTCACAAAGAGTCAGATATGACTCAGCAACTAAACACAAACTGTAACCAATACCAAATTAGAGAAGTTCAAAAACAACAAATATTCACATCTGAGTGTATGCTTGAATGAATATTACACATAAAAATATGTTTGCCATTATCAGGAAAACATTTTAATGACATAAAACATTTTTCTCTGTAGAACACAGGGAACATTATGTTGAATATGTCATTTGTTCCCCAGTAGCCATTTTTAGGAAGAATAGGCTAAGAGCAGGATGAAAATATAACAAGTGCTATGCTTAAGGTTACATAGCCAGCCACTTCCCAGTGAAGACCCTCTCAGTTCTCTGATGTACTTCATGAAGATCAAAATGGGTGGCAAGAGTTTAATGTTAATTGAGAAAGAATAGAGATTTTGGTTTTTGTTATTTACAGTGAAGTATAATACTTATGATACATTAGTCTGATTAATTTCTCTCATTTAAGAGAATAATATACAGGACTATTTCAGATATTTCAAGTTGGCATATTTTTTCATAGCTGCATTCATAAAGTATCATTATTGAAGTCATGCTAAAAGCAGAAAGTAGTCTAAGATTCTCCAAAGCTTAAAACAAATGCAAATTAATGTTTTTCAGATTGTTCGACATGACAGGACAATGGAACAAATAGTATTTCCTGTCCCCAATATATGTGAATACCTCACGCGAGAATCCAAGTGTCGCGTATTCAACACCACGGAGAGGGATGAACAGGGAAGTAAAGTGAATGACTTTTTCCAGCAAACTGAAGATCTCTACAATGAGATGAAGTGGCAGAAGAAAATCAGGAGTAAGTACAATGAACTGAAATGATCTGAGCATAATGAAAATGTTTTGAGCATAATGATAGATACACTAGTACTTTGGGATACATGACAGTGTTCGTTTCAATTGGCTCTTAATTTCTTGCTGTCTGATGTTACTGAAATCACTTATAAGCTTAAGCATGTAAGCTCTGTCTACAGTTGGAGCCAAGACACCTGTGGCTTAAGGAACATAGAAGGTTCTGACTAATTAGATCATCTTTTAGTACTGATCCTATAGTTTTACAAATATTATGACATCCAAGTTTGCAGCTGTGGGTTTCAGCTGTGGAGCAGCTGCAGGTTTGAAGTCCATGAATAGGCCTTGACCGGCCTTAACAATCAGTGAATGGAGTGGAGAGATCCTGGCATAGAAATGCCTGTCCTCTTGTATCTGTGATCTTATAATCAGGTAGACTGTTGAGTGTTTTTTCTGAGACTCATTCCTTTTTTCAACATATCTGAATCTTGCCAAGTGGAAGTAAAAATTGTGTGACACTTGTATTCAAATCGGGCAAGGTTATAATGTAACACTTAAAAGTTACCGTCTTATAGTTCCTGTTGCATATTTCTCAGGTTTAAGTCTATTTGGAAATATTATGTAACAACCAAAATGGGAAAACAATCTGAAAAAGAATAGATACGTGTATATGTATAACTGAATCACTTTGCTGTGCACCTGAAATCAACACAACCTTGTTAATCAACTACACTCCAATAAGTTTTAAAAAGTTTTTAATCAGACTGTGAAAGGATTGAAAATTTTTCAATTCTAAAATAAACTTTACTTTCCCAGATGAAAAATATCATGAGTTTTTAATAAAAATCGTTGGGGTAAAACTTTTGATTAGGTCTTTTCTGACTATTGGAGAGATTTTCCAGACAACAGGCGTATGTTCTCAATACTTCTGTTCAACAGTGTTGCATCATTTTAGTATCCTGGGAATGTCAGTGATTATGGTTTATGAATTTGGTTGAGCTTGAGACATAACATCCTTGAATAAAGACTGTAGCATGCATTTTCAGACTTTCTTAGCAGGATATTTGAAAAAAAATAAAGCAATTACTCTCCCTTAGCACTTTCCTATGAAGAACCTTATGGAATTCAGAGAAACTTAGGTATTCATAGTACATAACAGAAACTCAATTTGAAAATCATTCATTTTATTCCTGACAAAAAGTAAATTGGATAATGAGCTAGTGCTTGTGGGGTCTGTGTTTTTGAGATAAATATTTTGTCATTTGTAAAGAAAAAAAAAACCCTTAAAATAATTTCCAATATACAGTTTACTTTTAAAATTTGGAAGTAGCTTATGATGAGGTTTTAGACAGAATCTAATTCAGTTGATGGATTTGTTGTTACAAATGTATGTATCAACATCTTCTAATTTTGTCTTAATATTCTGCTTTTTAAAATGAGGACTCCTAATTCAGGAGCGATGAAAATGCAAATGCTTACAATTTATGATACATTAGTCAACTAAATGCCGCTAATCATAGCCTACTCCAGTGTTGGAATGCTCTATTCCAAGAGAAAGAAAACAAGATGTACTGAAGGGAAGTCTAGTTTATAAGTAAGCGGCAGACTTGAGATTGGAATTCACAGAACATACTTTGAAAAGCTTAAAATTTCTATTTGAAAATTGAGATGGCTTTTCTCCTCAATTGACTCTTAATATTTTAAATCTAATGTTAAACTATTAAAAGTTAGACAGTGGACAAGACCTGAATATGTTGTGTGACAAACTTGTATGCATGACGTGTCTGTTCAGTTTTTTAGGAGAGGTGAAAGAAACTGAGTTTTGGCTTATGTAAATTTTATTCGGTAGATGCATCTATCAATTCATTTCTGGTGGCAGATACAGAATCCCATTTCTGAAAATATTCAGCAAAACCTCTCCCACTTATTGGTAGTTTTTGTTGTATCTTTCACTTACTTTTGCTGTTGCAAACCCAACAACTTCTTGGGAAGCATAAAGGTTTAAATCTTAGGTAATATTATAAATCACTAGTTCCCAGTAAGCAGTGCTGTGCCATGCTATTAAGTTTCAGAGTTTCAGGTAACTGTGACTGTGATTTGAAACTTTCACCAGAGATACATCTGTGCAAAGGGTAAGGGTGTTATTTTACTTTAAGACAGGGGAGTGAGACCAGTTAATTGATATTACTAAATTACACAGCAATGTATACCATTCCATTAAAAGGGGCTCCAGGTGACTGCTAAACTGCCTTCCCTCAACCTGCTCTAGGGATATAGTAAAGAGAATTAACCCAGAGTCATCTTTTCTGGCCAGAATTAGCAGTTGCAGAATTACTCACCCTTCTACAATAGCTTAGGTGTAAACTGGCTAAAGAAAAGAAGGAATCAAATGGAAAACTCCTTTATGGTATTGATGATAAATATTCTAAAATAAGTTGCATTAAATGTTTGTTTATATATGCTTTTATAGTAGTTTGCAAAAATGTACTTAGAAAGATGTTATTTCAGTAGGGCTCTGGTATTGAAATCAAAATTCATTTTCTGTTCTGTCCCACCGTGCCTCTTTCTTACTAGGTAATCCTGCCCTGTTCTGGTTCTCAAGGCATATTTCTCTTTGGGGGAGCATCTCCTTCAACCTGGCTGTGTTCATCAACTTAGCTGTGGCTCTCTTCTACCCATTTGGGGACGATGGAGATGAAGGCAAGTGCTTGTCTGTCTTTAAATGATAAGTATCTTAGAGTCTAAAAACAATACTTTTGATGCATGCCTCAACTATTTAGACCTTCCCAGTTACAACAATTTCATTCTTGTTAAATAGCTTTTCTCTATTCACTGGAAACAGAATTATTGTAAGTAGAATAGGCAGAAAATGATGGTCAATATAAATATTTTTCAAGAAGTTCATATACAGCAGAGCTGTATTGATAAATAAGGCAAGAAAAATATTTCCACCTTACTTTGTGAGCAAAAGCATTTTATGTATCATCTCAATCTTATAAATACATGGGAAAGTGAGAGATGTATGCCAAAATGTTGATTGTGATTATCTTAAGTAGTAGAATCTCTATTTTACTCTCTTTTCTTTGCTTTTGGTATTGTCTAAGGATTCTACAGTGAGCATGCAGATAATTTGAAAAATAATTTTAAATGTATAGCATAAGGCAGATTATAATAATAGAGCACAAAGGATATTGACCATGAAGTTAATATTATCAAACTGCTGATACATGCGAAAGCAAAGACAAGAAAAATTATCCCATGTTAAGTGAAACGGAAAATAGGAGGAGGATACACTAAAGGCTGTGGAAATTAAGTTTTCTTTAAATCTGGCAAAAGAACGTGGGAGAATATGTCACAATCTGTATCCTGATTGGGATACAATCAGGTAGATAACTTTGGAAGGGGCATTGAAAGAATGGCTCAGAGGACAGGATGAGAGATACCAGCAAATAATAACCACAAGATGCTTTTGTATCTCATCAGTTTATAGGATTATGTGAGAATTTAATGAGATGTTGTAGGTAAAGCATTAAGAATAGCAACTAGTAATAATATACCAAAAAATAAAACTTGAATTTGCCACTCATCTTCAACTATTTACATAGCACTTACATTTTATCTGGGCTTCCCTGGTGGCTCAGACAGTAAAGAATCTGCTTGTAATGCAGGAAACACAGGTTCAATTGAGGTTGGGAGATCCCCTGGAGAAGGAAATGGCAACCCACTCCAGTATTGTTGCCTGGAGAACTTCCTGGACAGAGGAGCCTGGTGACCTGTAGTCCATGGGGTCACAAAGAGTCAGACACGACTGAGCGATTAACACTACTACTACTAATCATTTGATAAAGCTTAGCTGTTGTTGTTACAAGATGAATATTAATACTACAAAGGGAAGCTCAGTGGAAATGAGGGTAAGAGAAGAGCAAGAGATATTTAAACCTATTTCAGATGTGAGTAGGAAGAGGAGTGAGCAGGAAGGGAAATGGGAGTGCAGAAGTAATTTACTATTTCTAAGGTCTGTTACAGATGGCAGATAGTAAAGTTCTAGCCTTTGGGTATAATCTGAGTAGTTATAGAAAGGTTTGATTTTTTTTAGAAGGTACGCCAGTGCTAATAAAAGGATATTTGACAAGGGAGTAGATGTGTGAGTTAAAAAAGCAATGAAAACATAGCAAATATTTGGCCATCCATTGTGGGGAAGTTGTAAATACAGCAGGAAGTGGAAACAGCTCTCTTCACTGTGTTTAGTCTCATTTAGTGATGATAGCCCTCTTGGCACAAAAGAACCTAACTTTCCTAAGGAGAGAAGTCCAGCCTGAAATGATAAATTAGTATCATCTGCATAAGGAATGCTAACTAGATTGTAGCATCCGGGTAAATAGAGCATAAAGTCTTAGATATAGAAGCAGTTCTGGAAATTAACTAATATCAAATCATCATTGACACATAAAGAGATGGAAGCCCAGAGAACGGCAGATCTAAGACTAGATGGTTAAAGCATTTGTTTGTGCTCTCAGACTTTTCTGCAGGATGATTAGGTTAGAAGCGTGTCAATAACAGGTGCCCCTTTATACAGGGGCATCATCTTCCCTAAGTTCTATTCCATCATATACCTTACAAGACCACCAGAGCCAAAGTATATAGCCTGTTCTGCTACCTATTATACGGTAAATATGATGGCGATGGGCACAGGTACCCCTCTGTACATCTACACTTTACTCATTCAGGAGAAAGTAAAGCATCTGATATATTTTTTCATATTTGCCTAATAACAGTTGTAACAGTATTGCTAATGATGATAATAGCAACTGTTATTGTTTGCTGTTTAAATTGGATCAGGTAAAGTGCTAAGCACAATGCATACATAATTCCATGTAATCTTCCAGACAGTTCTATAAAGTAAGTACTTCATCCTTCTGGATGAAGAACTTGAGGCTTTGGAAGATTTGACCAGTAATTCGGGAGTCTGGAAATACATACTTTTTAACAAGTTTCTGGAGGTGTTACTAATACAACTGGTCCTTGAACAAGAACTTGAAACCACATATATTGGTAAAACTGGGAATGAGGCTCCAGCCTCAGAAAGAAATAGACCCCATAGACTTAGCCTGCCAGGCTCCTCTGTCCATGGAATTCACCAGGCAAGAATACTGGAGTGGGTTGCCATTTCCTTCTCCAGAAGATCTTCCCGACCCAGGAGTTGAACCCAGGTCTCCTGCATTGCAGGCAGACACTTTAACCTCTGAGCCACCAGGGAAGCAGAAAGAAATAAGACCAACAAAGACAAGGCAGGAAGACGAGGTATGTCCTCTTCAGGTGCAGGTGTGCACTGTACTCTTCAGATGGGACTGAATAGAGGTGAACAGCAGTAACCAAGGTGGAGGCTCACTCCTAAGTATCTGGGTGTGGGTATGGCACTAAGGGGGAAGGGAAGGCATGAGCTGCCATTTTGGCAGTATGGAACCCCAGGGTTATATTTGGATAATCTGATTACAGTTCTAGATGAGTTATTTAATTATAGCTCCATGAATAAGGTTACAGTTTTGATCAGGATTAGCTGAGCCTCAAACCTTCAGTTACATGCTGTGCATAGCTGGGAAGGCTGAGAAAGCAAAGTTAAGACTGATTACTATACTTGGCCATCAGAACTGGCTGGAGAAGGTAAATTCTGTGCTGGACATGCAAGTCTCTAACGGTGGATTTTGTCAAGCATAGACTGGATGACTCCTTGGCTGGGATGCTTTGAGATGATTTAAAGATGAATTAGTTGATCATCAAGATTCCTTCTAAAAAGTGCTACAGAAAATAATGGGAATGTGTCAAAGAACACAGGATTCAACTTGAAAGGTCTCCCAGTGGCCAAGTCTGTGGAAATTTTGAGATAAAAATGGTTACAGTAATACATAATAACCCACAGAATAAAATAAGAATCCGGGAATCCTCCTGGTAGAGGTGAAAGCTCTTCCTTACAATAGTACTCCTGTTAATCAGTGTAGGAAGAGTAATAGAAATAGAATGTTGCTGTTTGGCAAATACCATATAATAGCAATAACCATCACTGGATGCTAAAATTAATAGAGAAGTGTTAGATGAGAAAGTATAATGAGAAACAGGATATTGATGTAGTCAAAGTATTTCCCCATAATATACTTATTATGAAAGAGAGTGACTTTAAAGTGGAGAAATCACTTTAATTATGTGATCAATGTTAATGTCACCAGTGAAGAGACAGCAACATCAGGTGCCTCTTGACATGATGTGCTGATAAGGATATGGCATCTTGGACAAAAACGCGTAAAGTGAGGAAATTTCAGACAAATCCAGAATGAGAAATATTCTACAAAATAATTGGCCAGTACTCTTGAAGCTTGTGAAGTCAAAGGAGTGCTGAGGAATTAAAAGAGACTAAGAGACATGACAGCTAAATGTGATGTGTGATCCTGGTTCAGAAAAGAAGACATATTTGTGCAGTTCATGAACTTGGAATAAAGGTCTGTAGATTAAAGCGGTTGCTGTTCAGTCACTAAGTGTCCAACTCTGTGACTCCATGGACTGCAGCACTCCAGGCTCCTCTGTCCTCCACTATCTTCTGGGGTTTATTCAAATTCATGTCCATAGAGTCAGTGATGGTATCTAACCATCCCATCCTCTGCTGTCCCCTTCTCCTGTTGTCTTCAATCTTTTCCATCATCAGAGTCTTTTCCGTGAGTCAGCTCTTGACATCAAGTAGCCAAAGTATTGGAGCTTCAGCTTCAGCATCAGTCCTTCCAATGAATATTCAGGGTTGATTTCCTTTTGGATTGACTGGTTTGATCTCCTTGCAGTCCAGGGACTCTGAACAGTCTTCTCCAGCACCACAATTTGAAAACATCAGTTCTGTGGTGCTCAGCCTTCTTTATGGTCTAACTCTATTAATGTAATATATCATATTAATTTCTGGACATTGATCATTGTTGTGTGATTATGTAAGGTGTCAATATTTGGGGGAGCCAGGTAAAGAGACAATGAGAATTTTGTATTATATTTGCAACTGTAACATTAGTCAGAAAAAGTTCTAAAATAAAAAGTTAAAAAAGAAAAAATAAGTAAATATGAGGATTCCATCCAGCTCTGAGGTTCCTGGATTCTGGGTAGAATTTGATCACAAAATCACCTGGTGAATCCTGAGCCAGAAAAAAAGACCTGTGGTCCAAACAGGCCACCTTTTCCAACCCCAGATCCTAATACAAGCTGCTCTGGAGTCACTTTGGCTTATGTGTCAGGTGAGGACAGAGAGGCTGGCAGCGGGGGGAATGGGCTGTGTATGCTGTCTCCAAGGGTATTTTCCAGCCTGAACACACAGTGAGTTTGTGGGAATCACTTGTGTCCAGATACCTGGTTCATGCTTAGGTTATAATATTAACTGAGGGAACAGTGTCTGCCTTCAACCAGGGTAGTAGCGTACGATAATAAAAGGGAGATACTTAGTGGAAGGTGATTCTCAGAGTACCAGCTTGTAATACGTCCACCCTCCCAACCCCTACTGCAAATAACCTCCTTCCGTAGTCAGGCTTTGCAGAGCTTTCTTTGAATGCCTTCAAGAATCCAGGGCCTATTGGTGTGGGTTTTGGTGTGGGTTTCCTTGTTTGGTTGATTAGTTTATATGCTTAAAATGTGCTTCTCTAAAAATGAAACTTTTGCCAAAGTTAGGGAATGAGGTCATGCTGGTTGTGGCTGAAGCCACAGCTATCGATGCTAGGGAATCTCCTAGATGTCCACTCAGAAGTTGAACATTGCCATGCCAACCATCCCTGCCCAGTTTGGCAAAGGCAGAGGGGTTAGCAGAGAACTGTGCCTTCTTTTATCCATTTAGCCGAAGAAGGCAATGGCACCCCACTCCAGTACTCTTGCCTGGAAAATCCAATGGACGGAGGAGCCTGGTAGACTGCAGTCCATGGGGTCTCTAGGAGTCAGACACGACTGAGCGACTTCACTTTCACTTTTCACTTTCATGCATTGGAGAAGGAAATGGCAACCCACTCCAGTGTTCTTGCCTGGAGAATCCCAGGGACGGGGAGCCTGGTGGGCTGCCGTCTATGGGGTTGCACAGAGTCGGACATGACTGAAGAGACTTAGCAGCAGCAGCAGCAGCATATCCATTTAGCATGTGATTTTTTAAAAATACTGTGTTCAAATTTGGAATGTCATTCTTTTTCCCTCAAGTGCTTTGTGTTAAAGGAAATAAATCTTCAAGGTGATTTTAATTCATTCACCTTAATAGCAACCACTGATAGAGTGTGGCTGGATGCCAGACACTGTGGTCGACCCTAGAGATACAAACACTGGGAAAACTGACCTTGTCCTCAAGGAGCTTATAGTCTAGTTAAAGGATGAAGAAGGGAATGAGACACAGTAGTAAAGAACACCCATAGATTTGTCTAATTGCATTAGCCAGATTGAGAAGGGGGAAATAGGAAATTCTTACAAGTCTCTGCTGGAGGCTGAGGAGTGGAGAGAGGGGAGTAAGATGCAGCGTGTTTTATAAGTTAGCAGTACCCAATCTTTTTGGCTTCCCTGATGCCTCACAGCTAAGGAATCTTCCTGCAGTTCAGGAGAAATAGTTTGATTCCCAAGTTGGGAAGATTCCCTGGAGGAAAGCATGGCAACCCACTCCAGTATTCCTGCCTGGAGAATCCCATGGACAGGAACCTAGTGGGCTACAGTCCTTGGGGTTGCAAAGATTTGGACATGACTGAAGCAACTTAGCATGCACACACAACTTTTTGGCACCAGGGACCAGTTTCATAGAAGACAGTTTTTCCCTAGACCATGGCATGTGAGCTATGGAGAGTGGCTGTAAATACAGATGAAGCTTCACTCGCTCAGTACTGGTTTGTGGCCCAGGGATTGGGAACCCCTGCTATAAGTAAACTTAAAACAAGTCAGTGTGAAGTAGATAGGAGAGTAGAATTGAAGTCTCCAGTGTTTCTGTTTGAATTTTCTTTTATTACGGACAAGTGTTATACTCTAATATTTTAAAATGTATAAAGTGAATTCTTAAATTTTTTTCTATTATAAAATAAGGCACGATCATTATAGAAAATTAATACAAACATCAAGAAGACAGTCCCCTCTTTCCACCATTAATGGATTAAAAAATGGCTTTGACAGTCTACTGTTTTCTAAAGTTTGTCAGAGGATTTCAGTTTATTTTTCTAGCTGAAGATCAAATCTTCAGCTAAAAACCAATATGATCATTCTTACAAAATATAATTACAAATTGTTGTCAATTGAAAATAGTGTAAAAAGCCATTTAAGTAACTTTTATATTTATTTACCCTTCACAAATACATACTTAACATTAAACTATATGCAGGAGCCTGGTGGCCTGCCATCTATGGGGTCGCACAGAGTCAGACACAACTGAAGCGACTTAGCAGCAGCAGCAGCAGCAGCAGCAGGGTACTAAGCTAGACACTGTTTGAGTTCTCTCTACAAAGGGATCAAATGTCCAGTTTTAAGTTCATGGTTATAATTTCTCATTGGATCAAGAGGAAATCTCAGCAAGCCAGGTCCTGTCTGAGAAAGGGTGGTCAAGTTGTGGTTAGCTTCTCAGGCATTAGTGACCATGCACAGCGTGACTGTCAGTGCCAAAGTTGGGACTTTTAAAATAAGAATGTCACACCAAGACGTTGCTTATGAATTATACCGAAGAATCTAGCGATTGGATGAGAGTTAAGTGTGCAAAGATGTTGGCAGTTTTACTAAACTTAAGAGTGAAGCTCCACAACTTGGGGAATTTATAACTAGAGATGGACTTACTCAAAACGAGCTCACAGGTTATGTTTCTATTTGTAGTCAACAAATAATTGGTGCTTCCCAGGTGGCACTAAAGAACCTGCCTGCCAACGCAGGAGATGGAAGAGACTTGGGTTCGATCCCTGGGTCAGGAAGATCCCCCAGAGGAGGGAATGGCTACCCACTTCAGTATTCTTGTCTGGAGAATTCCATGAACAGAGGAGCCTGCCATGCCCATGGGGTTGCAGAGTTGGACACGACTAAGCAACTAACACTTTTACTTTCACACACACATATATATAAATACACTTATGTGTTTTAACAGTGAAAGTTTAGGTGTGTTTCATTAAAAAATGGGTATTTTACATTCTGAATCTATAACTTAAAAACACTTTTTAAACTTTATTTATTTATTTTTGGCTGTGCTGGGCCTCCGTTGCTGCTCACAGGCTTTCTCTAGTTGTGGCGAGCAGGGGCTACTCTTCACTGCAGTGAGAGAGCTTCTCACTGTGGTGGCTTCTGCTCTTGCAGAGCACACAGGTTGCAAAGAGTCCTTCAGTGGTTGCAGCACTTGGACTCCCAGACTCTAGAGCACAGACTCAATAGTTGAGGCACAAGGGCCTAGTAGCTCAGAGGCACGTGGGATCTTCCTGCATCAGGAATTGAACCCGTGTCTCCTGCATTGGCAGGCAGATTCTTTACCCCTAAGCCACCTTAAGAACTTGATAATAATTTAACAGGACAAGACATGAGTTCAGTGCTTGATTCCAAATGACTTACCTGAACGAGTGGAAAATCCCTGTTTTGTCATCTCCCCTCTGACTTCATCAGCCTAAATCAGGCCAAGAGTGTTCCCCCTTAATTTACTTCTGCAAATATAGCATCGCTTGACCATCAGAGGGGGATTCCTTGAATACACATGTCAGTGCAAACATTAATAAATTGTCCTTTTTAAAAAAGGAAATGTATTTATAAACCCCTTCTGGGGCCATTTCTAAAGAAACTTTTGTTGCAGTGGAGTTTAGTTTTGAAACATTTGGAGTTTTGTTTTCTGATGAAGTAAGTAGCTGAACATTATTTTTAGAAGTTGAAAAACACACACATATACCTATGCATTCGTACACATAAACACACTTGTGTGTTTTAACAGTTAAAGCTTAGGTCTGTTTCATTAAAAAGTAGAGAGTGTGCATTCTGAATTCTTTAATATAATATAAAAACTTGATTATAATAAAACAGGACAAGGTACGAGTTCAGGGCCTGATTCCATTTGATTTAGCTGAATAGTTGATGGCCATTAATCATGCATTTTGAATTAAGATTTCCAAAATGAGAAATCCCTATCCAAAGCATCTAGCATGACTCCCTCTGGAAAGAAAGACACACAAGTTTCAGAACTAATGTAAGGAGCATTGACTAGTGAGTATTTTAGCAGCCTGGGATTCATCACAAGCTTTCTGGAAATGTAGGTGGTGCTTGTGGTAAAGAATCCACCTGCCAACTCAGGAGACTTAAGAGATGGTGGTTCAATCCCTAAGTCCAGAAGATCCCCTGGAGGAGGAAATAGCAATCTACTCCAGTATTCTTGCCTGGAAAATCCCATGGACAGAGGAGCTGGGGGTGGGAGGGGGCTACATTCTATAAGATCATGAAGAGTCAGACACCACTGAGTGTCTGAGTACAACAAATAATGAATAATGTGTACAAAGACATCTCCTCTAAATATACAGTGTGTTCAGTTCAGTCACTCAGTTGTGTCCAACTCTGTGAACCCATGGACTGCAGCACACCAGGCTTCCATGTCCATCACCAACTCCCAGAGCCTACTCAAACTCATGTCCATCGCGTCGGTGATGCCATCCAACCGTCTCATCCTCTGTTGTTCCCTTCTCTTTGCGCCTTCAATCTTTCCCAGCAACAGGGTCTTTTTCAATGAGTCAGTTCTTCGCATCGGGTGGCCAAAGTATTGGAGTTTCAGCTTCAGCATCAGTCCTTCCAATGAATATTCAGGACTGATCTCCTTTAGGATGGACTGGTTGGATCTCCTTGCAATCCAAGGGACTCTCATGAGTCTTCTCCAACACCACAGTTCAAAAGCATCAATTCTTCAGTGCTCAACTTTCTTTATAGTCCAACTCTCAGATCCATACTGACTACTGGAAAAACCATAGCTTTGACTAGACGGACCTTTTTTGAAGTAATGTCTCTGCTCTTTAATATGCTGTCTAGGTTGATCATAGCTTTTTTTCCAAAGAGCAAGCATCTTTTAATTTCATGGCTGCAGTCACCATCTGCAGTGATTTTGGAGCCCCCCAAAATAGTCTGTCACTGTTTCCATTGTTTCCCCATCTATTTTCCATGAAGCGATGGGACCGGATGCCATGATCTTAGTTTTCTGAATGTAGAGTGGGTTACTTTGAAATTCAGTGTTTTACAACTTGTCTTGCTCTATTATATGAAATTGGTTCAGTTCTGTCCCTCAGTCATGTCCAACTCTTTGTGACCCCGTGAACTGCACCACATCAGGCTTCCCTGTCCATCACCAACTCCTGGAGCTTGCTCAGACTCATGTCCATCAAGTTGCTGATGCCATCCAACCATCTCATCCTCTGTTGTCCCCTTCTTCTCCTGCCTTCAATCTTTCCCTGCATCAGGGTCTTTTCCAATAAGTCAGTTCTTCACATCAGGTGGCCAAAGTATTGGAGTTTCATATATATATATAATATATAAAATAGAGTGGCAAATGATTTAACATGTTCCAGTTCTGCTCTTAGTAAAAATAAACTCCTTCCACATTTTACAGGTACTCTTTCACCGATGTTCTCAATTCTGCTTTGGATAGCAGTGGCAATCTGCACATCTATGCTGTTTTTCTTCTCCAAGCCTGTGGGTATTCGGCCATTTCTTGTGTCAGTAATGCTCAGATCAATATATACAATAGGTCTTGGGCCTACATTAATACTTCTTGGTGCAGCAAATGTAAGTACTTTATTTAGTTTTGTACTGTTTTAGATTAATTAAAAGTGTACTAAATATAAAAGCATAACTCTATGCTTTAACTCTGTAAATAAATTCTAATTTATTGTGAATCCAAATTAAATTGAGTTTAATGTGTACCTTCTTCACTGACTTTTTAGAGAAAGAAAAAATGGCAAGTGAAAATTTTATATATTTAGGATGGTAGCATTTGGGGCATGACCCAGTTCTGCACTCAATTTAACCCAATCCAATTTTAATGCTTTCGGCATCCTATATGGGCAGCTATTGACAAAAATGACTCCGAATGACTGTTAACATTCTAAAGTAACTTCTAAATCATCCAAGAAAGATTAAATTATATTCAGTAGAATTTTAGAAGTGAGTATCTTTTATAAAATGACCAAAGGAAAAGGATCGCTACAAGAGAAAATAGGAAATTGGGCTTTTTTAATGTGAACACCACCTATTAACTTGTGAAAGACATAGATGAGATTAAGTTTTTTTTTTTTTCGCTGTATTTTAAAATATTAGAACAAGGGAGCACATTTCACAACCTTACTAGGTAAGTTTAGGATAAGTAAGCCAGACTACTATTGCAGATAGCAGTAATTTTGCCCAAGTGATAAAATTTTAAAGGGACGAAACAACTTTCTGTGTGGCACAGATGAAAAGGGATATTAAGAAACAATAAATCACCAGGTTGATGAAAGAACAAGTTGCCATGTAGGCAAATAAATCTTGCTAATATGTCCACTGCATGCCTAAGCACTTTCTATACTTTTAACTGCATTTCTAGCATAATGTCCTATATTCTGGTGTCTGTGTATCTGTATCTGGTATCTCCCCTTCTACGTAAGTTTTTAAGAAGAATGAGTAATCATTCAAAGTCTGGAACATGATTGGTACTCAACAAATGTTTCTTAAGTAAATTAAGTAATGAGTGAGTAGATGAATGGGTGAAAGATTATCTTTGTATTCTTACACAATTACAGTGCCTCGCCATAAAAAATGTGGCAAATATATATTGAAAATGAAAAAATGAAATAATCAACTGAAGTTCTGAGAATTATAAAGCTGAGCTAGTATGGCCAAATCTATGTTTGTGATCTCTATTATAATTCTTCAAAAATTGAACGTGATATATATGACAGATACGTACATATATATGTGGTGGATACATATATACATATATGTATATGACAGATATACTTTCTGTCTGACCTGGCATGCTATAGTCCATGGGGTCGCAAAGAGTCAGACAGGACAGAATGACTGAACTAAACTGAACTGATATGACAGATATATTTATATGTTTATATATATTAAACTAGAACATTCAGGTCACCATATTACCAATTATTCTGCAATCATTGTGAATAAAGTGAAGTATACTCTACATACAAAGAGTTTATCAGTAAAAATTCTGTAAAGTACCAAATATATTTTTCTATAAGTTTCTTGAGGGCAGAGGTTGTCACATTCGTAGATATAATCCTGTCCACCTCAATCCTTGCCCCATTTTACTTTACCTTAATACCTAGTACTTAAATATTCAAAAATGGTTTACATGAATTGAACTTGTACTTTTTGTGCTTTGGAAATAAGCTAATTTTGCAATATTTCTAGCAGGTGAGTTAAGGAATCTTCATGGCTTTGTCTGATTTTTTCTAAGCCTATTACTACTTCCAGCTTATTATTTTTTCTTTAAAAAACACAATGACTATTGAACCCTATTATTTGAAGAAGCAAATAATATGCATAAAGTAATAGCTGATTCTCAGTAAGACATTAATCCAAGTGAGAAAATTCAAATTTGATCAGTGAAATAATAGCTAGACAGAGTTTGACCCAAAATAACAGCATATATTGGGTCTCCAATAGAGGGTTTATGTTCTTGTCATCCAGAATTTCAAGAATATATAAAGAAATAGGAATAACATTTTATAGTCTATTGGTAAAACCGAAACCATTAGGAATATTTTCCCCCTCGGGAGACAGGATAAAAAGATAACTTCTGCCTAGTTTGGTGAAAATAGTTCCAATATAAGAAATGACTGTTTGTTTGACTGACAAGTTTTATACTTTAATTTCTTCATGAGAAGAAATCTACCTGGAGATAAAACTTTCTTATTAACTTTGTCAATCTGTGGGTACTCTGAAGCATTCAGAGCATAAAACACTTATTTGCACAACCCCTAAATAATGCATTATTATCTGCCTATCTAGAGCATGTTGACTGAAAAAAAAATAATCAGCTTTCATTTGGGACAAATTAAATGGAATAATTGTAATTTTGATATGATAAATATTGATAGAGTTTTTATCTATAGTTTTGATATTATACAGTTAAATAGAAATGTTTTAGTGAATATCATTTATTTTAACATTTAACGTACAGGATCATTACAGGAACTATCTGTGGTTTACCATTTCCTAGGAGGTAGGGGGAAAAAAAAAAATCAATCGTGTTTGTACCTTAGATCTTAACATATTTAGTAACTTAATTTGCACTTAAAACGTTGCATTGTATAACACGTGGAACTGTAATTACTAAAGTTATAGGTATGAGAAACAGGAAAAAAATGTCTACCTGAGAGTCAAGACTTAGTGAGAATCAGAATTTCAGACCTTAGGCAAATAGCATGCCTCAGAATTTCATTCTTTTCATCAGTAAAATGGGTTTTTGAGAAGATCAGTTCAGGAGATTAGTGTGAAGATTTAAAAAAGAACAGCAGCAGTAATAATGATAAAACAGCAATAAAGGCTAGTGTTTACTAGGTACCTAATATGTGAAGTAGCATTTAATTGTAGAATGTTGCTGTCATGATCCTTAAAGTGTTTGTGTTTTGGTTCGCAGGAACTTGTTTGTTTCTGACTCAGTGTCTTTCACAGTTTTAAGCAAATACAGAAAGTTCCTTTTTTTGGAAAACGAATCAAGTGGGAGGAAAAGCCTCGATCTGTGTTATGAGCACTTCATATTATCAGTTTCTGCTTATTATGATGCTTCATCTTTACTAGGTTCTAAAAAATGTTTTATTTAGTTTGCAGATAGCTTCTCTTGTCTTGTCACAGGGGTTAGTTATCTCACTAGTTGAGATGCTTAAAAAATTCAAATGTTTTTCTCTGTTATAAAAGCCTATCTTATAACCCAATACAGTTTTCTTCCCACCCTCTGCATTACACTTTTAGCTATGGGTACTGGAAATTAACATTAGTTTGTCAAATATAAACAGTTTTTAACAATTTGGGATAACTTAATATTTTTTCATGCCATTAAACTTATTTGTAAATCTCATTTTAGTAATGATAATATTTCCAGTTGTATGGATATCATATAATTTATTTACTGCTACTGCTGCTAAGTTGCTTCAGTCGTGTCCGACTCTGTATGACCCCATAGACAGCAGCCCACCAGGCTCCTCCATCCGTGGGATTTTCCAGGCAAGAGTACTGGAGTGGGGTGCCATCGCCTTCTCTGATTTAACCATCCAATTAATTTATTTAACCATCCCATTAATTCTTATTATTCATATTTTTGGATCATTTTTATAATAATAATACAGTATATATCTGTGAAATATGTATTCTGAGTCAAAACATTCCTATTCTCTTCGTTTTTCTCTCTCTTTGTCTCACACACACACACACACACTCTCACACTGTGTGTTTTTCTTGTAGTATACTCACTGAGGAACCTACTTCTGATATTCAGTTGCAGAGACAGAAAACTGCTCCAGTGCTGGGAGAATACTATTAATCGCATGTGTTGAATTTAGTAAGAGACACTACTGTTTATACCACCCTTGTTTACTGTACTGTTTTGTTGACAATTTAAAAGTTTTCTTGGGTGATTTTGACTACATAACAATTTTGCCTTAGGCTTTGACAAATGGGCAACCTTATCCTGCCCATGTAACATTACTGAAATGGAAATTTTTGAATCAAATAATCTCATATTTGAGTTAGAAAGTTGATGGTTGATGAATATATGGTAAAATAGCTATATTACCAGAAGCCCAGTTATCAACTGGGCTATAAGCCCAGTTGTCAAAGTCAAAATTATTATGTAGTCAAAATCGCCCAAGAAAACTTTTAAATCGTCAACAAACAATACAGTAAACAAGGGTGGTATAAACAGTAGTGTCTCTTACTCAATTCAACCCATGCTATTAATAGTATTCTCCCAGCACTGGTGCAGTTTTCTGTCTCTGCAACTGAATATCAGACGACGAAGAATTGATGCTTTGGAACTGTGGTGTTGGAGAAGACTCTTGAGAGTCCCTTGGACTGCAAGGAGATCCAACCAGTCCATTCAAAAGGAGATCAGCCCTGGGATTTCTTTGGAAGGAATGATGCTAAAGCTGAAACTCCAGTACTTTGGCCACCTCATGTGAAGAGTTGACTCACTGGAAAAGAGTCTGATTATGGGAGGGATTGGGGGCAGGAGGAGAAGGGGTCGACAGAGGATGAGATGGCTGGATGGCATCACCGACTCGATGGACATGAGTTTGAGTGAACTCCAGGAGTTGGTAATGGACAGGGAGGCCTGGCGTGCTGCAATTCATGAAGTCGCAAAGAGTCAGACACAACTGAGTGACTGAACTGAACTGAACTGAACTGATAGTTCAAGACAATAAGTTTAGTTTTGCTTTTCAATAAACAGTAGACAGTCTTCTTTTACTATAATTTATTCCTAGGATATAAATAGGAACAATGTAAGATGGGGATGGAATTACTGATCAGGAATACACAGTCAAATAACAAATAGGGTAATATAAAGGCAGCCGGAAATTTCTGGGATCACATAAAATAGCAAAATTTAAAGAACACCACTTTGAATTCTAGAGCTATGAGGCACCTTCAGGCTTATTCCCTTCTAGTCATTTCATTTTAGAAATGAGTATATACATATCCTATAGAGACCAGGAGGATTTACCAAAGTAATTAATGACAGAGACTGGAACCCAGATGGCCCAATTTCTAAGCCAGGGTCTTTCCACTATACTGTGCTGTTAAAAGTTTTGCAAAGACATATCAATTAAATGTAATGTATCTGTGAAACTATTGCTATACTGTATAATTAATTTACTTAGTTAAAATTAATGAACTTATTTTAGTGTACATTAATTAACAAATGAGCATTAATTTTGCTGTTGTAGAAGACATTCATAAATCATTTGGATGATGTGCCACTTTTAAAAGGCTGTACAGAGAGCTTACATTACTACTCTCTCTCTCCCTCACCCACCACTTTTTCTTTCCAATCTTCACATAATTTACCCCATTCTTAATTGAAAATATTGTTGTTGTTATTCAGTCACTAAGTTGTGTCTGACTCTTTGTGACCCCATACACTGCAGCACGCTAGGCTTCCCTGTCATTCACTATCTCCTGGAGTTTGTTCAAACTCATGTCCATTGAGTTGATGATGACATCCAACCATCTCATCCTCTGTCACCCCCTTCTCCTCCTGCCCTCAATCTTTCCCAGCATCAGGGTCTTTTCCAGTGAATCAGCTCTTCACATCAGGTGGCTGAATTACTGGAGCTTCAGCTTCAGCATCATTCCTTCCAGTGAAAAATGTTGGGTTAGCTAAAAAGTTTGTTTGGGTTTTTCCATAAGATCTTACAGGAAAACTCAAACAAAACTTTTCAGTCAACCCAATATATCAAGGGCAGCTTTGAAGAATAGAGAACAAAAAAATACATGGGATATTTATGGTCATTTATATTGCATTTGTGTGCTGACTGAAAGGTTCTTTCAACAGCAGTTCAGAAGAGGATGACCTTTTTAAAATTAATTTTTATTGGAGTATAGTTGCTTTGCAGAGTTGTGTTAGTTTCTGCTGTATGCAAAGTGAATCAGCTATGTGTTCACGTATATGCCCTCTGTTTTGGATTTCCTTCCCATTTAGGTCATTGCAGATTGAGCTATCCAGTAGGTCCTCATTAGTTATCTGTTTTATGCAGTGTCAATAGTGTGTGCATGTCAGTCCCAGTCTCCAATTCATCCCACTCCCCCTTTCCCTCCTTGGTGTCCATATGTTTGTTCTCTATCTCTGTGTTTCTGTTTTGCAAATAAGATCATCTATACCATTCTTCTAGATTCCACATAGATGTGTTAATATACAATGTTTGTTTTTCTGAGGATGGCCTTTTAACCACCTTGCCCAGTTCCCATACTCCCCATTTATTGTTGCCCACATGGACCCTTGCCATAGAAGCAATGATTGCCTACATAATGGTATTGATAAATGAAGGACTAGTTAGACAGTGTCCAGTAGTCATGATATGAAGAAGGAGAGTGTTTTTGTAACTTCTTTATTTCCCAGCTTTCCCTAATATTCCTAATATCCTAATATTAGGGAATTCCTAATTCCCTAATATTCCCAGCTTTCATGGAAAATGCTCAATAAGACTAGTTCACAAATTTCAAGGTTATGGGCAAGAAAAACCAGCGTTCAAGTTCTTTCCTACCCAAATCATTTATACTTGTACTTATTTCTTCATGGTATGAACACTTAAAAAGACCTCAAATTCCTTGTTTCTATTCTGTGAAGAAATAGGTGGCTGTCATTACCAGTACCAATTCCATCAAGAGAACAGGAGCATGTCCATCAACATCAAACTTTAGGTCAAAGTTCGGAAGAATTAACTTGAAACCAATAAGGCTACTCTTTATTTTTCATGCAAAAATGGCAGAGGCCCTTTCAGGCAGAAGTGTGTCCTTGCTTTTGCATCATTTGAGAAGTGAAATATGTTGCTCTTTTTGAGAACTTGAATTCAGTATATCCCTTTTACTTCGTATAAAGGATGTGTACATAGTTTTCGTGCCTGACTTTTTATGACTCAGTTTAAAGACACAATATATAAATAATTTGTGTGCAGCATATCATTCATCCTTATGAAAAGTCATAATTTAAATCTTTAATTTCATTTTTATTGAACTCCTTATTTCTGTTTCATATTAACGATTTGGGTGAGTGAATTAAACTTGCTCTTGGATAGTAAGCATAAAGACATCCATTAATACTGTTGCTATATTTAATAGTAATGTCAAGATATGATGATGTAACACCAGTAAAGTAAAACTTCATTTGACACTATTCAGGTTGTTAGCAAGATGATGAAATTGATAAAGTTGATTGTTGAGAGGATATTTAATTAACATGGAGCACACTTAGGAAAGGTTTGAAACTTTTACTTGCCATGCTGTTGGTTTGGTTAACTTCACAAGGTGCAATGATAAGCCTTTTCTCATTTTATCTGTATTGATTTGGACTTCAGAAAGTTGAAGGGAAGGTTTTTCAACTTCTCAAATTTTACTTCTGTCCAAAATGTTGTTTATTCTCCTTATGTTATTCATAATCATTCCATAAGACAATTTTTTTCATATACATTGAGAAATTTATGATGTTGCAAAGAGCAAGCTGTCTTCCTAAAGTTAGGTCTGGACACATAAAGACAAATATGGTGCCATTAGAAAATTTTTAAGGACTCAAGAAATGATCTGAAAGAACTAACTGAAATTTTGAAACCTGTAATTCTTTCCTTGATAACTAAATGGGAAAATTAGTCTTTCCATTGATAATGCAGTGATTCTAGAACCAAAGAGATGGCACCAAGTTTATGATAGCCGTGTTCTTTGGAAATCATTGCATGGGTCATTGTTATTGCCCCAAAACCTCAGTATAAATTTCTATATTCAAAAATTATGCCACAGAAGGCAATTTTAAATGTAGTTTTAACTTAAATATTAAATATTCTGTATGATACAAAGCATAATACACACTCCAAAATGCTTACTGAATAATTACCATACATACAGCTTAGAAGATACATGCAAGTATTATATTTATTTTAATATAGATAGATAAAAATATTTATTTTTTATGACTGCAGAGTAAATTTTTAAAAATAATTTTTAATTGCTTACTTGTTTAAAATAATATTCAGTGGAGAAAATCCAGGATAAAAAAATCCAGGACAAATCTCTGGTTGCTTTCTGGAAATGTATTTTTCTGTTTCATTTACAGTATGATTAAAACATTGCATGTATTACTTTTAATATGGAAGATATAATAAGTAATATTTCAAAAGTCATTGTACTAAGGACTTCATATGCGTTATGTATTATTTAATTCTTTGAAGAGTTCTCTGAGGTGGGAATTCCTTTATTCTAATTTTTGAGAAGAAACAAGCAAGGCCTACGGTTGCATGGCCTGGATCAGATAATAGTAGTGGGAAAGCTAGGATTTAAATTCAGGTCTTCTTGATTGCAGAGCTGCGTCTCTTAATCACTCTTGCTCCCTTTTCCTGGAATTGCAGAGAATACAGGGTTTGTCTGTCTGGTGTTTACATGTAGATTTGTAAGCAGTGTTGAAAAATTGCAAAATGAGAAAATCATCAAAGAAAACCACAGACTTTGCAAATAATAGGTTTTGTCAATGACCTGCTGTTTTTGTGAGCTTCACCAGTATGAATAAGACAATAAAATCGAATCTTTTCCTCCCTTTAGCTTTGTAATAAAATAGTGTTTCTGGTGAGTTTTGTTGGAAATCGGGGTACGTTCACCCGAGGCTACCGAGCGGTCATCCTGGATATGGCCTTTCTCTACCACGTGGCGTACGTCCTGGTTTGCATGCTGGGCCTCTTTGTCCATGAATTCTTCTATAGCTTCCTGGTGAGTACATCTCTATGTGGACAGTCACTGCTGAAAAACATACACAATGCTGCTGCTTCTTATGCTTCTCTCTTTGATTTTTTTAAGCAGAGTCTGGCATTGAGGACAAATTATGTTATTTTTAGACTTGCCTAGGAAAATCATGCATTATTATTATTTTTAGTCTTTTTCTCTGAGATACTACATAGGTGGTGCGATTCTTTATGTACTCTCTGAGACCCAGCTCTTGACCCAGGCTGCTTTGGGTTTTAGCCACATCATATTAGCTTAGAGATTCTTGACCAAGAAGAGGGATTTATTTTCTTGATACTGAATTCATTGTATTTATTTATAATCCCAAGTATTTTGTTTATCTTTAGAATGGCATATAAATAAACTGAGAGGGAAAGCTAACAGTTAGCAAAAAGACAATGAGTTGTTTTAAGGACAGTCTTACAATTTCAGATTTAACATGGCATTGTTGTTAAACTTATTTACATATGTCTATTCATTGGATGGACTTGCAGATTTTTTCTAAAGTTGGATTTTGGTTTTGGTTTTGTTTTTTTGTTGATTATCAGTTTTCCTTCCTATGTATATGCTCTCTAGCCATAAGCCAGGAGAGGAGTCAATACAAGTATATGATGTTTTGAACTGTAGAGCATTACCAGGTTAGCATCATGATGCCATAAGAGCAATTTCTTTATATCTTTAGCTCACAACTGATGTACAGAGGAGAGCACTACCCAGTAAAATAATTCCTAATGAACAAGCTGAAGATCTAAAAACATTATCTTGACTGGTTTGCTTACATCATGAGAGGCAAATCCATAGTCTCCTGCTGCCCTGTTATCCAGAACAGCCATGTAGGAGGATTCAATAAGATGCTACATTTTCATTTACCCTAAAGCAATGGAAAGAGCCGCAGTGAAGAGTGGATTTGTCCCTTATCAACATAAGGATACAAAATTACATTCAAGGCAGTTAAGTTAGATTAGTATTCAGCAATCAAAAGTAGATTTTTTTTTTCTAATCCAGGGATGCAAATGAATATCTTCTCTGCTCTGATTCACCATAAAACTTCCATTTAAAAAAATCTGCCTATGATATTTAATAAACAAGTTATATCATGTATTATATATGATATAATAGGTTATACCCAGAACCTTTCCCTGACTGTAATATGTAAAATTTATGACAGTGTTTTTATAAAAAACACCTCCCTGTTTATAAAATGGATAGGTTTAGTATGAGAGACTAATAATATCAAGACCCATTAAAGAAATAATATGAAAAGCATGTGAAATGATGTATGTAACTCTGCATTATTGAAGGAAAGGTTTTTGACAAAATAAGGGTATATTTGAATTATTATATGAGTTGTTAGTAGTAATGTTACTTTTAATTTGTGTTAACTTATTTTCTTTTTGCATTTTCCTCATCTTTCATCTTTGAAATTGTACAACACTGATGCTAATTTGTCTTCATTGGGTTGATTATAAAAGGATATATTTCATTTTCATGTTTAGAGTACTAGAAGGACATTTTATTGAATATAGTGCTAAAATAGTATTTCAATGTATTTTTAAATATTTTTATATTTTTAAAAAATATATGAATATGCACTCTCAGTTATGTCCACAAATGCCCGGGCATCCTTTAACCAGTAATAAAAACCACACTCTAGATTTTCCTTTCAGAAATAGAAGGAACCATTCATCTGTCTAATGTCAATACCTTTGCCTTCTCAAACTTCTGATTCCATACATATGGAATGGGGTCCCAAAATATGTATTTTTTAGCAAGCATCCCATCGGCTTCTGAAAACTAGAAACTTTCAGAAACTATCCAGAAATGAACTGGATATTTTGCCAGACCTTTTCTTTCAGCCACTGTTCAACTGAGGAAAAAATCTCCTTTCTGTCAACTAAATGTTTAAATCAGTTAAATAAGCTGGGTCAATAATTTGGAAGCTGAATAAGCATTGCTTAATTTGTCTTTATGGAAGAATATGGACTTTATTTCTAAATGTTGTAGCTCCCTCTTGAGATAAACAGATAGCAAATAGTTAAACATATGTTTTTATATTTGACCATCATAAAATATCAGTGTCTTAAAGTGAGCAAACAAGTTAATATCTTTACAGCAATTATTTGCACAGCTGCAGTTAAATTGGTAAGTCACCATATGAGCCTCAGCACTTAGAAAAACAGTGTACAAAACCCTGGTGTTTCTGAAAGGATGAGTGACACTGATAATCTTAACCAGTTCAGAAATTCTAATCATTGCCCACAGGTGGTAGAAGACAAAGCCAATTATTCCAGTGTTAAAAATACTATTCATTTCTATACTGCTATTAATGCCTTCTTTAAAGTAACTGTTAATTTATTGCTTTTAACTAGCTTTTGATAATAAACAGGTACTTTCTGATGTTTAATTTCAACATTATAACAATAAGTAAAATTTTCCTTAATGTTGACAACAGATAGCAAACACATACCTAGGTTCTTAATTAGAGCATAGATTTTCTACTACTAAATACAAAATAGATAGTAACTCATTAGAGGAAATGAATTAGCACTGTGTATTAGACTTTTGTTTCCACAAGTATATACTAAAGTAATAGATTTTGCCCTCATTCTACCTGTTTAACTAAGAAAGATGTTTACACATCTCAAATATTTTTAAATTGCATACTTTTTCTATTAATATTATAGTGGGCTCATAAAATTGAATTCTTGTCATCTCACCTCTAATCCCTTAATTAAACAATACATTGAATGAATCTGTCAATTATTCATCACGTAGGTGAACATAATTCAGCATTTTCACATTAGCTATTTTACTTATTCCAGAGGCAACTGCAGAATATTAGAAAGATTAAAAAGAGGGAATAAGCAGCTAAGTTGATTACTTATAATATTATAATTCTAAATTCAAATTTGAATTTTCTGTGCTATTTCCATGTCTTAAAAAATTGATATTTTGTTGGTTAGGAAATCAACAGATGCACATTATATATTATGTTAGAGTTATCTTTATTGAAAAGCAGTTTATTAATACATTCCAACTAGAGAAGAAATGCCTATCTTGGTTCATTTTTAAGGTCTTATTTATATTGTTATTCTCTCATGGATAAACTGAAATGGCTGCATTTGTATTTGTGATTACCCTGGTATTTGTTGCTTCATTGTATTTTTTTCCCTGCTTTTGTTTTCTTTTCTTTTTTTTTCCTGTAGCTTTTTGATTTGGTATATAGAGAAGAGACCCTGCTCAATGTCATAAAAAGTGTCACACGGAACGGCCGATCCATTATTCTAACTGCAGTTCTTGCCCTCATCCTTGTCTACCTGTTTTCCATTATTGGGTTCCTTTTTCTGAAGGATGACTTCACTATGGAGGTGGATAGGCTGAAAAACAGAACTCCCATCACAGGTAATGCAGTTAATATCCTTACAGAACTCGCAGGTTTGATCCCTGGGTTGCAGTGATCCCTAGAGAAAGAAATGACAACCAACTCCAGCGTTCTTGCCTAGGAAACCCCATGGACAGAGGATCCTGGTGGGCTGCAATCCATGGGATGGCAAAGAGTTGGACATAGTGACTGAACACGCACAGCTTGTACATAGCTTGTTAAGAGGATCACAGATAAACACTAATGGAGGCAATGTTTTCTTTCATTGCTTTGAAAACATTTTCTTATTCACTAAGAGCTCATGAGTGTGAAATACCCATAGGCTGTATGTTAGCTGACAGTGTATACTATTTAGGAAAATCTTTGTACAAGAAGCATCACATAAGCTCAGTCTCAGAACAGAAGTTTCAACAGTTGTTGACTGTACTCCAGGAGACAGTTGACAATTTCAATTCAGGGTAACTGCTTTGAGATTCTTTTCCTTGTTTCCTACTCTTTTTCCCATTGTGGGCTATCTCTCCCAAGAATATCCAGCATCATTCACAACCATTATTTCATACATTTTTCTTACAGTACATTATATTATACTTGAATAATTGGAAAGTATAAATGCTCAAAGTATTGTCATTAATACTATCAGAATTAAGACTGTCCATGAGTCTGTGGCTGTCAGAATTTCTGTGTGATATTTATTTTTGTTGTCTGACTGGTTAGCCATGCCCCATTTATACTCACTGTGATTCTTGAGATGTGAGGGGTGATTCTTTCTGTCTTACTTTGGATTTTTTATTTATTATTTTCCCTGATGATTTCTTTTTTCCCTTTTGCCTACATTTGTTGTTTTGGTTAAATTTCATTCTTACTCTCGTTTCACTCTCCTGTTTTGCTAGATGGACATCATAGTTACTGCACTTTGCTAACAGTTTCTCTGGGTGATTCCACTGCCTGTGGATTGCAGGGAAGGGAAGCCACAAAATAACACTCTCTTTCTTCAAACCATCAAATTTAAAAGCAGGATTGAATTAGTGGTGCTTTTAAAATATGGGATAATTAAGTGGCATTTAAATCTATTAGAGTCTAAGTGATCAAAGCGTAGAATAGAAACATCATATACATAAGTTGAAAGTTATTAAACTTGAGACTGAATTTCAGACCTAGGTAGTAGTCTTTGTTCACAGCCACATTGTACATTTTCTGCTATGACCTTTCTTGTTCTTCCTTAAATGTTTCTTTATCCAGAGATTTACAGGTAAAAATATTTATAGGAAAACCTCATCTGTACAAATACACCCAAAACTCCACTTGTACTAAACTGTGAATTCCTATTCTCAAAAATCTTTGTCTTAAGTATTTACTAGGCTTAATCATATTGATTTATTCAATACAGAGTAAGTCTGACCCTTGAGTGAAGTTGTTCAGTTGTGTCCGACTCTTTGTGACCCCGTGGACTGTAGCCCACCAGGCTCCTCTGTCCATGGGATTCTCCAGGCAAGAATACTAGAGTGGGTAGCCATTTCCTTCTCCAGGGGATCTTCCCAACCGAGGGATCGAACCCAGGTCTCCCGCTTTGCAGGCAGATGCTTTAACCTCTGAGCCACCAGGGAAGTCCAGGAAGCCTGACCCTTGGGCATCATAATTTCTGGATTCAAATGTATATAGTCATTATTGTTTTATGAATCTTGTAGTAAATAATTTTAATTGTGTTGTTTTAAAAGTAGGTTAGTGTCATTATATTATGGATATATTTTCCTTAGAAATATTATATTTTAAAGTCTTTTATGTCTTTTTTTTACAAAATAAGTAGCACTGAAACTAAAATGTCAAGATCATCACTAAAAATAATTATACGTTTATATGAAAACTGTTAAATAAAGCATTTGTAAATGCTATACAAATCTAGCACTCAAAACCAGCTAACTAAGTTAAACTTTTGATTCTTCAAAGACTGAGAGCTTTTTGTTTCATAGAGAGTGTGTGTATGTGATACCATTTCTTTGGAAAATCACTCATATTTACGTTGTTCATTGTTCAGTCACTCTGTCATGTCCAACTCTTTGCGACCCCATGGACTGCAGCACGCCAGGCTTCCCTGTCCTTCACTAACTCCCAAAGTTTGCTCAAAATCATGTCCATTGAGTTGGTGATGACATCCAACCATCTTATCCTCTGTCTCCCCCTTCTCCTGCCCGTAATCTTTCCCAGCACCAGGGTCTTTTCCAATGAGTCAGTTCTTCGCATCAGGTGGCCGAAATAATGGAGCTTTGGCTTAATTTCTAATTCTGTATATTATGGCTGCTGATACATAGCATAAAGTTTATCTTTCAGTTATTAAACACTATTTTCTCCCAGAGTTGAGTGAAATTGTCAAAGATACACATCTGGAGAGCAAGTGAAATTGGGAGTATATAAATACACAACCCTTCAGGGAATGTGAAGAGTCAGGGAGCAAAGAGGAGGTTGAGATTCTAGAGTGAATGACAGGAGCATCACAGGCACGTGGGAGAACAGGGGACCGATAATTTGCCAATGGCCTTGGGAATTCAGCACAATGCAGATCCCACCTTTGGCACCAGTAGAATCTGACTGTCTAGGTGCAGGAGGCTCCATCTGACAGTGTTCAGGGGAATCCACATGTTAGGTGAGCCCAAGGAGTTGGAGAGTAAGTGGTGTTGCCAGGTGGAGGGTCCGGAGTCTCCCCTGCTATCCCTCTTCCCTCTCCTCAGCACTGGCCTCCTATCTCTCAACCTCCTTTCCTCTTCCCAGAAAACTGTAGAAACTTCCCAGATGGCTTCAGATGGCATCCTCTCTTCTGCTCGTCCATGTCATTCATTGCAACCATGGCTCTGGTTCTGTGTCTTATGCATTCAGAACCTTGCTGGATCCTGGGCTGGCTGTGGAATGCTTTGTTTAAAATCCTTAGCCTGGAAGCTCTGCCTCGTCTGTGCCTTTGCGGTGCCCCTTTTCATAACAGCTTGTTCCCGGAACTGCAACCTTTGCTCTCTACCTATGTAAATCCTATCTCCTCGAGATGGATCTTTTTCTGAAAAGCTTTGTATTTTCCTTTTTAGAATTCCCTTCTCCCTCTCCTGATGTACTCCTTCACTTCACCTGTACTTCACTTCCTTTATTCAGCTATAACTATGTCTGTATGTCTCTGTGTTCCCTAATGTGGGTTCTTCAAGGCCCCAACTCTGAGCCCTCAGAGCCTAGCACAAAGTGAGTAAATATTTACTAATTTAAGGGAATGGCTATAAGGGACACTCAGGAACCTCACCTCTCTTTCTCTGACCACCTGACTCACACTACACCAGTGATACACCTGCCAAGCTGCCCCAGTCAGGGTGCGGGGAGAGACAGAGGTGAAATCGGCGACCTCCTTCCTCATAGACCCCAGCTCTCTCATCTCCAGGGCTTGTGTCAGCAGCAAACCCAGGCCTAGTCCCTCTCCTCATCACATGACCGAACTCCAGCCACCATTCTCCATTTCCACCCTCTCCTCATTAAACAACCAGGCTAACCTTGCGGGGGTGCTGCCCTGAAATGCACTTGAATATTTTTTCAGTGTATGAAAATGAACGGATGGAAGAGGAAATGGCAGCCCACTCCAGCATTCTTGCCTGGGAAATCCCCTGGACAGAGGAGCCTGGCAGGCTACAGTCCATGGGGTCACAAAGAGTTAGATACAACTTAATGGTTAAACAACCAAGAAGACAATAAACGAAATGTGCTTAAAGGGCAAAAAAAAAAAAAAAAAGTGAACCAAATCCTCTCCCTGTATCTTCTGGACTTTCCTTGATGGCTTCATCAAGGAAAATAAATGGGTTTGAGAGGAATGAACCTCTTCACTTTGTTACTAACAGCAAACTATGTGAAACTTTTTTATGTGGAGAAGAAGGTTGCTATTTTCTGTTACATCTGGGCCAGGGAGGTAGGTGGTAAGCCAGCAAGCAGATGGATCCTTGGGGACTAAGGACAAAAAGGAAGATCCGGAAAGGGATCTGGCAGATGATTCTCGCTTCCTTCAGATACTTTATGCCCTGTGCCCAGGAGCCCACATTTTACAGTTAGAGCTGCCACCTCCAGCCATGGGCATCAGTGGCTGAGAGCTCATGGGGGTGCCAACGACCCTGGGGGACCGTGTTGCTGGCATTTCCAAGTCACAGCCCTGAATGCATTTGGCCATGGGAAACTTGTTATACAGGGTGGTTAGCGCCTACAGAATTATTAATACTTTATCTCAGCCACTTTAAAAAGACAGAAAAGGCTTTTAGTGGGTTGGTCCAAGAACCTATTCTCTATTTATAAAATTGCTTCAGTAGGCAAAACTGTATTCAGAGTTCCACACTAACTTAACCAAAACCTTTAGGAAGGCAGCTAATTTGGAGTAATAGTGCCTTTTATGTGTGTGCCTTTGTAATTTATGCTCACTTCTTGTCACTTGTATATTCACCTCTTTACCCTGTCTCTGCTATGTGTTCTCAGGTAGCAATGCAGTTCCTACGATGACTTTAACTTCAATCCTGAGTACGTGCGAAAAGGACAACTGCTCACCTACAATACCAGCTTCAAATACAGGTTTGTAAAAGGGGCTCCAGGACAGCATGAACTCAATGATTCTGAAGTTATGTTTAGTTGATTAAAGTTATTACAGCTTGAAGCTTCCCTGATGGCTCATTCGATAAAGAATCCACCTGCAATGCAGGAGACCAGGGTTCAACCCCAGGGTTGGGAAGATTCCCCTGAAGTTAGAAAGTTGCTCTGAAAATTTCATGGTGAGTTGAAATAGAATGGAGGGTAAAAGAACCTAAAAGTTTCAAACTAGAGAAAGGATTCTCATATCCAACATTTTGTATTCTCACCCTGTTCTTTATATAATTTCTAATCATGAGAATTTTTCAGATTTACTCTGTGGTACATACTGCTAAAAATGCTGTTACTATATTGCAAAACCATACTGCACTAAGCAAGACCCTTTCCACTGTTTAGCCTTTCACTAAGAGTGTATTACCTTTAACAAAAGAATCCATCCATTAACAAAGAATGGAAAAGCATGGGTTTAGAACTCAAAAGGCTTGGTTATAATTCCTGACCTGTCGCTTTCTAGATTTAGGTCTTGTATATATTATGTAAATTTCCTAGATTTTGTTCAGATGGCTTGTCCTAACAGAGAGGAAGGAAGGAAGGGAGGCAGGCAGGGAGATAAGGAGGTAATAGATAGATATATAGATAGATAGATAGATAGATAGGGCTTATGATATTTTCTTGCCTGCAAGGAACAAATGTAACCATACATACAAAAAATTTTTTAAACTGTACATTGTCCTCTTAGGATGTGGCAGGAATTTGGAAACTAGGGCATATGTGAAATTTAATGAATTGTAGAAGGAATTAGTGATCTATTTCCAGAAGCAGCAGAGATTTAGGAAGTGTTTAGATATTTCAAGAGTTCTATATATAAAAAAGGAATGGATTTAATCTCTGTGATATATACAAAAGGCAAAATTGGACTCAGAGAAAGTGAGGGAAGCAAGAGTTAAACACAGCATAAGGATGGATTTCCTCCCTTCCATCCAGAAGGACATTGTTTAGTCATAACAATAGAGGATTTTTCCCCAAGTTGCTTCTTACCATATGATGTCGCACTATTGCTTGAAGCCCAACAAAAACGAACAATCCCTTCTACTGACTGAATGTTTCATTCTCTATGACCTAAAGGGCGAGTTAAACACATTCATATGTTCCATTGTGCTTTGAAGGTGGCTCAGTCGTAAAGAATCCGCCTGCCAGTGCAGGAGATACAGGAGATGCAGGTTTGATCCCTGGGATGGGAAGATCCCCTGAAGGAGGGCAGGTCCCTGGGTTGGGAAGATCCCCTGGAGGAAAGCATGTCAACTCACTCTAGTATCTGTGCCTGGAAAATCCCATGAACACAGAAGCCTGGTGGGCTACAGTCCATAGTGTCGTAAAGAGTCAGACGTGGCTGAGCAAGCACGCACGTGTATGTTCCATTCCCATGTGCCAGCAGCTCTAGGCACTGTGAGCAGAGACCACTCGGACTTCTTTTCTCCCTGACCTCCTGGGTACCCAGTTCAGGCCTATAAACCACAAACCAGTTTGTTCTCTCTTTGTGTAGCTTTACTGTGCTCTGCAGTTTCTGAAATCCCATTACATGCCTCCTCAGGCTTGTACACCTCCAGTCTCTTCATTCTTGCCTATGTATTATGGCCATGACTCGTCATGTAACACTCCAAGGCAAGAGGTTGAATGGGGTGATCATTTTCAGGATAGTGCAATTTGCAGTCACACCACACTCTTGACCCATATTTGACTGACTCTCAGTTAAAATGCTGTTCTTCAGTGTTTCAGCTATAAAGCCATAAATGCCTATTCTGTGGTCACGTAATTGGGAGTTTGGGATTTCAAGTATAAAACCATGCATTTATATTTATATATTTCTGCCAACCCATAGCCCCAGGCTGTCCCAGTTTTCCCTGTGAATAGAGGAGGGGCGTCTTGACCAGATGGTCTCTAGGTTTCAGGTCCCTTCCAGTGCTCACGTGCCATGAGCTCATGGTGTCCTAATGAATCGTGATTCTGTTAAGCAGTATATTCATTCTCTCTCGTGTCATCGTCAAGTCTGATAAGCTCTAAAACAGGGGTTAGCAAACTTGGCCCATGGGGAAATCTGAGAAAAAAACATGTCAAATGTCACTTGTTTCTGTACAGCTCTCAGGCTAAGAATGTTTGCAACTGAATTCATTGACTTTATTTATAGTCTCAAATATTGTTATGTGTCTTTAGAATGGCATATAAATAAAATAAGAGGGAAAGTTAACTCAGCAAAAAGAGAATGAGTATTTTTAACGACAGTCTTAAAGTTTCATATTTAATATGTAGCTTTTGTTAAACTTATTTGCATTAAAGTTTTTTTTTTCCTTTAAAGAAAAAGATGCATTGGAGACTATATGTAACCCACAAGGCCTAAAATATTTGTCTTGTGGCTCTTAATAGAATAAATTTTGCCAGCCTCTAGAAGATTTTCACAAAAGGTGCTAGAAATGTTACATGGAGACAATGCTAAGAACAGTCCTTGGCATGCAGCCACTGAAAACAAACTTTCAGATTGTTGTAGGCACGTTTTGTGCATCATTCACCCACAAAGAAATCTGTCTTAAATAAACTACCATTTAGCCCATGTTCCTCTGTCTTTAAAAAAAAATATATGACATGAGGCTACTTCTTAATGCCTCCTTGCCAAAGCCTGGATACGTAAAATCTGCCAGTATTCTCAATTTGAGGTTAGTCAGAACCCATATTGTCTTTCTTTTGATCCTGACTCCTTCCCACATTATCCTTTAAATGACATCCCTTATCTGGGGGAATCAGCATTAATCTTATTTGTCATAGTTTGCAGAGTTTATCATAATATCAAGTTCAGGTCTGTAGATGTTTCTCTTCTCTTGCCATTATCCATGATTCAAAAAAATCACAGACAGCTATTTCAAAGATGTAGACCTAGTTTAAGTAGCTGGCTAAATTTAAATCGCTCTTGGGATCTTTCGGCTACCTTGAACATCAATTTATTGTCTTAAGTAGTTGTTACTTCTTCAATTCAACATTCTTTCTCCTTGACCGAATATGAAAACAAGTATGTTAAAAAATTTACTTTCTTGTTAGCAAAAGTATTTTAACAACATGATCTCAAGTAGAGTGGCCAGGCAAGAAAGAATACTGGATTGGGTTGCCATTTCCTCTTCTAGAGGATCTTCCTGACCCAGGGATCGAACCCACTTCTGCTGCATCTTCTGCACTGGCAGATGGATTGTTTACCACTGTACATTGGCACAGGGGGCTGGAAAATTCTTTGCTGTGGGGACTGTCTTGCGCATTGCAGGATACTTAGTAGCATCTCTGGTCCCTACCCTCTAAATGCCAGTAGTATTCCTGCCTTGTTACTGTTGCTATTCAGTTGCCAAGTCGTGTCCAGCTCTTTGTGACCTCATGGACTGCAGCAGGCCACATCTCTCTATCCCTCACCATTTCTCAGAGTTTGCCCAAGTTCATGTCCATAGAATATGATGCCATCCAACCATCTCATCCTCTGTTGCCCTCTTCTCCTTCTGCCTTCAATCTTTCCCAGCATCAGGGTCTTTTCCAATGATTGGGCTGTTTGCATCAGATAGCCTAATTATTAGAACTTCAGTTTCAGTATCAGTCCTTCCAGTGAGTATTAAAGGTTAATTCCCTTTATGAAAAGGAAAAAAAAAAATTTTTTTTCCTTTTTTAAAAAACAAATATACTGAAACAGTGGTTTGATTTTAAGAGGAAAATATTGGTTTGTCAGTAAACCAACAAAGAAACTGGTGTTCCTCCTGCCAGAGTTTATAAGGGAGGCTGACCCAGCACAGCAGCTGAGCATCAGTGGTGCTTGTCCACCACTCAGCATCCAGAAGCTCTAAGGTGCAGTGTGAGAGCCGTGGGAGCCCACTTGCCAAGAATGAGGTCCTCCAGGTCATACATGGGCGCACACATCCCAGGATGTGGCTGTCCAGCTCTGTGCAAGTCTGCGAATTTCAGGCTTTTGTCTGTTCCCCAGGCCTTGTTGTAGATGCTCAGCCAAGTATTCTGGTGTCATTGTTTCACATATTCTCACTAAATGTGATATTTTGACCTTAACATTTAACACAATGAAGTGTTTTTGTAAATTAGAAATTAAGCCAAATCAGTACAGATCCTCAGTGATGACAGTGATATATTAATAATTATGAAAACCTTGTGTATTCATTCATTTATCCATACAACAACATTTGTTGAGTCTCTATTATGGGCCAGCCATTGAATAAAAGATAATCCTGGACATTATGGAATTTATAAAATAGTGAGGGAAGCAAAGTTGCAAAATATGGAACTATGTATGGTGCTATGATAGGTAATCACAAGAGAGCCTGGCTGTTGACAATCAGAGAAGCCCTTCTGAGGAGGGATTATTTACACTGAGATTTGGAGGATAAAGGGGGCCAGTCAGGCCAAGAGGAAGAAAAAGCCATCTAGACTCAGGGAACTGCATAAATGAAGGCCTTGAGGCATGTTCAGGGATAGAAAAATGCTACTAACTATCCTCATATTATAGGTAGAAACACTGAAGGACAGAGCCATTCAGTAAGATCACAGCTAGTAAATCAATTTAGATCTCTGATTCAAGGCCTATGTTCCAGCCTTCTAAATTTTATCACCTCCTAATTAAAGGATTAATCTCTACAAATTATTTATTTCCTAGCCAAAATTTAGAGATTGTTATAATTCTGCCTACCATATTGCCTTTCCCCTAAGAGTGCTTAGATTTTCTTTATGCATATTGTCTTCTGAGGCAATTTCTTAAAAAATAAATCTTCTCTCTTATGTGTTTATCAACTGGAGTTAATGCTCTCACCTGTCCCCCTGGCCTGAGGATGCTTGGCAATGTCTGGAGACATTTCTGGTGGCCATGACTCTGGGAAGAGTCCTACTGGCATTTAGAGGGTAGGGACCAGAGATGCTACTAAGTATCCTGCAATGCGCAAGACAGTCCCCACAGCAAAGAATTTTCCAGCCCCCTGTGCCAATGTACAGTGGTAAACAATCCATCTGCCAGTGCAGAAGATGCAGCAGAAGTGGGTTCGATCCCTGGGTTGGGAAGATCCGCTTGAAGAGGAAATGGCAACCCAATCCAGTATTCTTTCTTGCCTGGAAAATTCCATGGACAGAGGAGCCTGATGGCTCCAATCCATGTGGTCGCAAAGAGTTGGGCACAACTGAACACAGCACAAATGTCAATAGTATTAAGACTGAGAAACCCTGTTCTGTCATAAATCCTGTTTGGATACTGGTTTATATTATAGCTCTGAATGCACATGAATAAAAGATTTCCCACAATACCACTATAACCCGTCACTTTTACCTACTACGTTATACAGAGAACAGAACTTCCTTTTTCCCTATGGACAGATGGGGACAGTTCTTCCAGGCATAGCACCCCAGGGGCAGAGTCTCCATTTTTTTAGGCTGGACCTGAGCTAGAAGTTGTGGGGAAAGCTGGGTATGATTTTGCAAGGGAAGCTCCCAGAGTAGGGAGGAAAGAATCCTGCAGGGATTTCAGCACTGGAGGTGTGATAGAGAGGCCGGTGGGAGATAGAGTTGGTGGCCATAGCTGTTCATCATTAGGGATCATTCCTAAATGAGTATTAAAAGCTACAGGAAAGCTTGTATTAATCTCCTTTTCCTTCTGTGCCCTTTTTACATTTGACATGGTAAGTGATGAAATCCATTTGATTGAAAATGGATTTGATCTTGGAGCCCTGGCCACCTTGAAATTTTGGCCACATGTGTTTAACTGCAAAAGTAGAATGAAAGCTAGAACCTGGGGTTTGTTGTCCAGCATGTGTCACTTAGATTTAAAAATAACTTTGTTATGTGTTTAAGACCAGGATGAAATTTTAATTTGCAAGCCCTAGTGTGCATTTGTGAAGGTTTTGGTTTGTCACCTAGTGGAGAGCAGGTCCACATTACAAAAGACCCGGACACACACAGAAGCGTGATAACAAGCCTCGCGGGGAGTGGGAGGCTGAGCTGCCAGCTCCTGGGGAAGCTCCACGAACGTGGGTAGGGTCATTGTCCCAGAGGCAGCAAATCCTTGTGGCAGCTGGCAACCAACTGTGATGGAATAAAGAAACAAAAAACCTTTTATTTGCTGCAGACCTCCCTGACTTCCTGGAAAAAAAAATATTCTCTTTAAAAAAAAAAACAAACTGATTTTCAAAAAAAGTAAGATTTTTTTGAGGCAAGAGCTGGACATGACTGAGCATGTGCATATGCATATTATATATATAATATGCGCGTGTGGGTGTTAAAGCCTCTTCAGTAATGTCCAACTCTGTGCAACCTATGGACTGTGGCCTGCCAGTCCCCTCTGTCCATGAAATTTTCCAGGCAAGAATACTAGAGTGGGTTGCCATGCTCTCCTCCAGGGAATCCTCCTGACCTAGGAAACGACTCACATCTCCTGCAGCTCCTGCATTGCAGGCAGATTCCTTACTCCTGAGCCACCAAGGAAGCCCTATATATGACATATATTGCAATTATTTTCTAAGTTCAAATCATTTGAATAGACAGGAAAAAGAGGAAGTTAACAGATGTCCAACATCTATGGGTTATTCACATTGAATATATTCTGGTATTTTACTGTAATAAAAAAGACTGATGAATAGCAGAAACCAGTCAGTCTTTATATTGCTCTACATTTTGTCTTCCTACTGGGTGTCCAATGTTTTCATTTTTTTTCCCTAATAGTTTTTTTAAATCAGCAATTCCATATTGAGTTGATTGTGATTAAAGTTCAAGGCCAACACACATGAAGTTCTCAATTGTACTCATAGTTTCAAATATATCTCAATGGCAATCTGTTGCTTTCCAAGAAACCATAAAAAAGAAATAATTGTTACAGCAGAAAAATGGCATTAGTAAACACTCTTATTCAAGCATGTCCAGTATTAAAAAAATTTACAGACTAACACCTCAGATCAGGGGAATTATTTCAGAGTCAATAGGATATATTTTTATTTCTTTTCTCATATGAAACATTCCTATTAGGAATTTTAAAAAATCCTTCATAATACTACTAAACTGAAAATGAGGATAATTTAACCTCATATTATTCAAGTACAGAATTTGTTGATTGTATTAAAACTATAGCTTTGCATGAGATTTGACAGCCATCTATCAATAAGATTGCTAATTATGATACCTAGAATTTATTACACCCTAAATACACGCCAAGCAGTGTTCTAAGTTACTTACATGAATATACTTAGTTCTTAAAATGTATCCACGTGAAAGTCTATTTCCATTAAGTTTTCCTTTCTGCATGTAAACAACTGTGTCCTCTCACTTCCTTTAGAACCATCTCTGTTTTTCATCATTCCCCCTTTGCCATCATTAGTTCGATCATTGTTCTTATAACTGGAATCTTTTCCTTATTACCATCTAGTCTCTTTTCTTATAAACACTTTTGGGTCTTAATTGAATCTTCTTTAGCATTCGCTTATTCTGCCCCCCCAAACTAATATCCTATTAATCTCTTTCCTTGCAGTACCTACTTTTTCTCTAAAAACAATTGATGTACACTCTCTCCTTCAATTTCTGAATCAACTCTCTTCTCTTCCACTATTTGCCATCTTCCTATTGTTTCCTGATGACCTAATCGTTAAATCCAGTGACCTTTTCTTCTTTTTCCTTGCCTTTGACCCTTGTGTAATTTTGATGTTTTTTGTTATTCTCTTCATCTTTAAATTAGTGTCTTCCTTAATTTTGAATCACAGTACATCATAGCTCTCTTGTCCTCTCTAGCCTTTTAAAATGTTTTCTCATTTTCATATCCCATAAACAAAGATCCTCTTAGATTCTTCCCTTGTCTTCATCAAAACACAAGCATCTAATTCCTCCTCCCAAAGTTTCTGTTTCTGTGTTTAATGAGACCATCCTTTCCCAAGTGACCGCTGGCTGGAAGCTTCAGTCTGGTGCTTAACATTGCCATCTCCTTCCTATCAAGTCCCACTAGTTCCTGTTCTTTCATCCTTTTTATTCTCACAGCCATTACTCCAATTCAGACTCATAGCACTTCATGCCTGAATTATTGCAACTGCCTCTTAAGTGGTCTTCCTGCATCTAGTCATTCTCTCCTCTTCAGTTCACCCACTATATCACTGCTAAGACCACTTGTCAGAAATCACTGCTTTGA
>NW_011494942.1:11490553-11531461 GCF_000754665.1 Bison bison bison | reverse complement strand
TTTGAATAGTTTCTCCCCTACCCCAACTTAAGATTGCCACAATCCTCCATTGCCTGCCAGCTAAAATCCAAACTCCTTAGAGCTTTCAGAGAGCTCCCAGTTTATCTTCAGCCATATCTTACACTCCTCTACATACTGCTATTCATTTTTAAGCAAATTTTTTTTTTAACTCTGGGGCTCTCTGTCCATGCCTTGTGAAATGCCAATCTCCTGCTGTCTTACTCTATTGAATAGTCACGGCAAACTCAGTATCTGCATTAATTAAAAGGGCTCCCCTCTCATTATCCTTATTATTAAAAGTTCTCTCTCTGTTTTGATCTCTTTGTGCCACTCGTGTGGCTTTTATCATGTGTTAATTTGTCTGGTTATTTAAGTCCATATTTTATCTCATACTATTTTGCCAACTAGATGGTAAATCACCTTCCTTCTGTATGAAATTCTCCAGTGCCTCCTCATAGCTTTCTGGATAAAGTTTAAACTCTTCACCTGGGTGTATGATTCTTGCAGTAATCTGGCCCCTACCTGCTTCTCTTCTTACAGCTCCCATATTCATCTGTGTACCCCAAAGGCCCAGCCATTCCTGGTCTACTATGTTTTTTGGGGGGTGGGCTGCACCAGCAGCATGTTAATCTTAGCTCTGCAATCAGGAATGGAAACCACATCCCTTCCATTGACCGTACGGAGTCTTAACCACTGAACCACTAGGGCAGTCCCAAAGCCCAGCCATCCCAATCCATGTGTCATTCCGCAAACACTCCAGATACTTTCATGCCTGTTTGCCTTTGCTCATCCCATTTTATGTGCCTGGTATGTCTTCATTCATCTTATTGACGAAGGATGCCCCTCTTTCAGTAGTCAACCCAGGTGCCACCTTCTCTAGGATGCTGTCCCTGACACCCCCGCCCATGAGATGCATATCTATCCTGCTTCCTTGGTACCCAGGCCTTGCCTTTGTTTGTATGCTGACCTGTGTTTCCTAGAGGACCATGAGTTTCCTGGGGGTTGCAACACTTTCATCTTCTCACCTATATTTCCAGTGCCTAGCCCAGGGGCTCTTGATGAAGTGAAATGAGGCAGGCTTGGCATGGGGAAAGCCAGCTGGTTATGTAGGTAAGTCTCCACCAGGTGGCATTTACTTAGGTGAGTTCACCATGACTCAGGGCCTGGCTCTCAGCCTGAATGCCTGGGAGCTTGGCTCAACAAATCGTGAATAGATCCATCTCATAAAGGTAGAAACTTATTATCCACACTCACAGAGCCTGCTATGTGAAATCAGCATGCTTATGCACTAGTTATGAAGTGAGTGGACTGGGCTTTTGCTGGCATTGACCCTGACCTGGGCACTCTGCCTTTGTTTGCATGTCACACAGGAAGCCAGTTCTCCTCATGTGTTGGCGGCCAGTCTATTTTACTTCACAATGGCTAATCACGTGAGTTGCATGTGGATTGTACTGGCTCACCTCCCAAAGAACAAACAACCTCACTTCTCAATTATTGGGGAGAAATGGGCGCACTTTCCTGTAGCTTCTGTGAACTGATTAACCTACATGTAATAAGTCTTTAGTAAACACTGGTGTCGTATGATCAGGCAGTTGCTGATTAGATAAATAAATGCCACTAGATAGAAAATTATTTGAAAGTCTAACCGTGGCAAAGTAGCATAAGACATACTACACAAGATGGCACTGCTGGAAAACCATATTTCTCTTCAAAATTTCCTTTACCTCTTTTACATGTTTCTAACTGTTTTCTTCACATGCCTCTTGCCATCACCACCACCAGGCACTGGGACCTAGCCAAGCACTTTGCACACTGAGCTTTCTCTCTGTCTTCTCTGCCTTGCTTGTCTCTTCTGCTGCTCTGACGACTGTCACCACAAGCTTCCCCTCCTCCACATCTATTCTGTCTCCAAAAGCAGTTTCATTTCTTCTACTTTCTAAGTCAGAATATGCCTTGATGCTCACCTCTGAGGTTCACGGTCCAGCGCAGGCTCTGCCAGTATCTTCAATGCCGCATTTAGTGCTTGCCCACCTCTGACTTCCACCCTTCTCTCAAGGTGTATGTTCTGCTTTTTTTATTTTTATTTATTTTTTTGCTGTTCAAAGCAAATTTATTTATTGTTCCTAATCAACACTATTAATAAATCCAGGATTCTGTATGTTATGGATTTTTCTTAACCACTAGATAGGTCAGAATTAGAATAAATGGTGAGCAGTGGGGTATGAAAACATTTGATTTTCAAGGGAGTCATATTTTTCCATCAGTTCCACTTCAGAATATTTTACAATGTATTTTTCCCCTCATCTTTCTGATTTTGAATTTCACTATGTAACTGATTTAAAAAAACAAATGAACTGGTATTCCACTATGGAGAACAGTATGGAGGTTCCTTAAAAAACTAGGAATAAAACTATCATATGACCCAGCAATCCTGCTACTGGGCATATACCCTGAGGTGTATGTTTTAGAAAGAAACAACTCTGAGTAAAGGGAAAATACCAGATCCGCCATCCATGTGATGTTAAAGTCAGCTTACAAGAAGAAAGCCAGCCTTTCATAACAAAGTACCAAAGAAACTATAATGGATCATGTACACAAAATTAGAAGGATTCTTTTCCCTTTGGTAGTGGTGATTTTTACACTCACACCATAACATGCAGACTGGCTACATAATTCCAAAATTCAGCACCATTATGGTTTTTTAATCTAACAAGAAAAATACATTTCTTCTCACTTCTCAATTTAAGACATCTTGATTCTAATTCCCAACTTGGTGTGAACTTTTTATTATTTTAAGTGACTGAGAGATTACTACCAATTTTAGTAATTTTATCTTAAAAAAAATAAAACTAGAAATTTTTCTGTCACATAGTAATTTTTTTCCTCTCTCTATTTGTCCCTAAATATTTTCACATCTGGAGGAGGACTTGGCAACCCACTCCCGTATTCATACCTGAAGAGTCCCATGGACAGAGGAGCCTGGCGGGCTATGGTCTCCATAGAGTCACAAAGAGTCAGACATGTCTGAAGTGACTTAGCATGCACATGTTCGCATAAACACATTCACATAAAGTAAATTATTCACATGAAACAAATTGTTCACATCAATGCATTGTAGCACTGTGCTAGTCATTCAGAAAGTGTAGTCACTTACCAAAGAAATGAAATAATATCTGCCCTCAACTTGCAAGCACTTACTATGGGTATGCCAATCTCTGTGCCAAGTCTTTTACATACCTTAAATAAAATCCTTAAACAACCCTCCAAAGAGTTTAATCCTTAAACAGATTTCCCCATTTTACAGATGAGTACACTGAGGTTAATAACTTGCCCAAGTCCCAGTTCTGGAACAGAGTAGAGTTTGAAGCTAGGCTCGCCTAGCTTTCTTTTACACATTCTTTCCCCTGGGTGAGTTGATTGTTTTCAGAAGGTTTTATGGAACTCCCCCCACACCATGACAATGCCCAATGAATAGTAACTTTCTTATATTTCATCCTTTTCATTCTGTCATTTTCCACAGATGGAAGAAAAAGTGATTTGGGGATATTACACATGTGGCTTTATCAGTCTATATCAGTCTTGGGATGCCATATAGAATGTGTATTATTAATATATGACTTCAAGAAAGTGTGTCCTGGCACAGTTATGAAGAAATAGATCTTTAGATGTCAAAAAGAGTGTTTAAAGACGTGAGTTTGCTGTACAGTTTGACTTTGTGTTTTTATAGCTGATGAGGAATATGAAGATGGGATTGAAAGGACATGTGACACTCTTCTAATGTGCATTGTGACTGTCCTGAACCAGGGCCTCAGGAATGGTGGAGGCGTGGGCGACGTGCTGAGAAGACCATCAAAAGATGTAAGCTGGAGAAAAATAGTTTTTCACGGAGCACACGATCTTTTTTTTAGCCTTTCTTAACAGCATTTACAACCCAGTTTTTGTTTATAGGGTACTCCATTTTATGTTGTTTGCTATAAAAATATAATGGTAGCTCTTGAAAGCAACCCATTGTATAATAGAATTCCATAGAAATGGCAAATGTCCTAAAAATCTATATATGTTAGTAGGTCATGACATCTTACCAACTTTGAACTGTATATTGTATGACAGCAACAAAATCATGACTTCTGACTTTATGGAGGAGTTTGATTGTTACATAAATAACAGAAACCAGGCTGTCTCTTGTCTCTCAGTTTTTGCAAGCATGGAGATTTACTCTTTGCCTCTGAATAGGGACAACCTCCATTATTTGTCCACAAGGAATATCCAATCTGAATGGATTCTAACAGGATTTCATATATTAAAATGGCAAGGCTGAAAAACTTCTCATTGGTGGCAGCATCTCAAGTCCCCCACTGGGAGCTTGAACAAGTTCAATCCTCTAACTGGCCAGCCACATCACGTTGTCCATCCATCTCATGTTTCTTCATCTATTAAACACCTAGATTATCTGATCTCTAATGTATATTTTAATAACATTTATCAAGTAGAAATATGCTTGAGTTGAATGTACTTGACCCTATAAGGCCAAGAGCAAAATCTCCTTCAGAAATGGACAGACCGTTAGATTATACTCAAATTTCCAGTCTCTTTGACCTTTGGAAATGGCATTTGTTTACCTTCTGGGTAGCTCCTGGGATAGGAGCCTACTGCACCAAAATGCATGTAGCATAATTACATGTAAAGTGATTTTTAATACATGATAAATCCCTCCTTTGGAGAAGAAGAGTAAAAGTGCATGGAAGGAGTCTAGGGACAGACTGGAAAGTTTTCCTCACAAAACTTATAAAGTAAATGAAGATAAAAAGTGGGTCTTATTTTTTTCTAACTTGGAATACTATTTATAGTCATTGAGCAAACAGTTATTGAATATATACTTTCTGCTAGACAATATGCTAAATCAACATGCATTGAAAATGTGAGTTTGTATACATACATGATAGAAGGTTTTTTTTTAATGTTTTTAAAATGTTTTATTTCAGGAGCCCTTGTTTGCTGCTCGTGTGGTTTATGACCTTCTTTTTTATTTCATTGTCATCATTATCGTTCTGAACTTGATTTTTGGGGTTATCATCGATACTTTTGCTGATCTCAGAAGTGAAAAACAGAAAAAAGAAGAAATTCTAAAGACCACCTGCTTCATCTGTGGTAAGTGTTCTCAAGATACTAAAATAAGATTGAAAGAAACTGCCCAGTAGAAAGGAGGGGATGGAAGGATTTTTTGTTTGTCATGCCTTGGGAAAAATTATTTCAAAATGAAAGCTGGACAAAATTCAGATTATGTAACTGAGCATTGGACCGGGATACTCTGCTTCCAGAAATAGAAGAATCACACCCCAAAGCTCTCTTGTCATTATTTCTGCCATTTGTATGATTCTCTAACTATAGCATGTGTTGCAAAATGCCAGAAGGTTCCACCAACTGGCAAACAGATTTTTTATCACAATAACATATTGATTAAACAATAGAATGATTTTTATTTTATTCTGTTAGATTATGAATCCACAGATGAGTTTTCCAGCAGCTTGAACTTCTTACTCCCTGGCAGCACTTTGTCTTCGATTCTGAGTTGTGCTTTCTCCCAGTTTCTGTCTCTCTCTCCCCATCTCTCACACCCTGTGCTTTTCCTCTTCCTCTCTCAGACCCACCCAACCTTGCTTTCATCCTCATTATGTCCTTTGGCTCTACCCTCTGCTTCATAGACCTCAGCCCTTTCTGGTTTTAGTTGTCTCTATAGCTGGCTTAGTCACCCTAGGATCCTTTCCCCTCCTTTTCTTTTATAGAAGCTATAACATGGATGTAGTTTTGCTTTCTTTCTTTCTTTTTTCTTTTTTTTTTTTTTTGGCCTGCTGCACCATGTGACATGCGGAATATTATTCCCCAACCAAGGGTTGGATCCAAGCCCCCTGCAGTGGAAACACAGTCTTAACCACTGGACTGCCAGAGAAGTCCCCCTTTCCCCTCCTTGAATAACCACCAACTCCTGGTGATACTCAACATCTATTTTTCCATATTGAGCTGAAGTCACAAAATAAGTATAAGGGCTTCAACATTCATTATATAGTAGATAACCTTTATTCTATGTAACTTAAACTGCACCCTCAATAATCCCTTTCCTTCCTCAGTTCACCTTCTGTCACCTGTCTCTTTTCCCTGAATGGCTCATCCAAGCGTTCCCAACATCACTCCAACAGGTGGAAGTGTGCCAGATGTTAACCTGTAATAATGAGCTGTCTTCCAAGGAAACAAGCACAAATTCAACATGCCCGTCTCCAGGGTATCCACAATCTATTGTGAAATACAGAAAAGAAAAAAAAAATACCATTGCTGTCTAATGCATTAAGGGAAATGATAGATAAGTTTAAAGGTTGTTAACATTTCATTGGTCTTTAGTAGAGGGCAGATGAGAAAGTTAGGAAAAGTTTCCTGGAAGAGATGGTGATGGAGCTGATGGTAAAAGATGGAAAGGAGAGAGCCATATGAAAGTGGGTAGAAGCAGAGTGGCTAGCATAAGGAAAGGCGTGGAGAGGAGAACAGATGAAAAGAATCTTCATTTCCTATAAACAGATGAAAAGAATCTTCATTTTATAGTTTGGTGTTGCTAAAGTGAAAGTTTCAGAGCAGGGTATGCCAACAAAAGAGACTGGCCAGGCTATGCGTGACCTCTTATATTAAAAAGTTTGGACTTTATCCTTATGCTTTTATTATAGGTGGTGAAGATGGTGAATCATTATAGAATTTTAAGTAGAAGATACAGGGTGTAATTATTATTTTCAATCACTGGGCAGCTATGGGAAGTTGTTCATTGGGAAACAATACTGGAGGCAGAGGAACAAGGTAGAAGTTTATTGCCATTGTCCATAAGAGGTAAAGAAACCTTGATTCAGGATAGGTACCGATGGCAGTATTCAGGGTAATGGACAGAGTAAATATTGGAGAGGTAGACTCTGCCTGCCAGTGCAGGAGATGCAAGAGATGCAAGTTCAGTCCTTGGGTCGGAATATGCCCTGGAGGAGGAAATGACAACCCACTCCAGTATTCTTCCTGGAAAATCCCATGGACAGAGGAGCCTGGTGGGCTACAGTCCATGGGGTCACAAAGAGTAGAACATGATTTAGCGTGCATAAGCACACACAGAATCCTTAAATCTCAGTGGTTTGTAATGGATATGAAAAAATGTGAGTGCCTGGGTAGATGGTAGTACCAAAAGTTGAGTCTGAGAATGGAAGAAGAAAAACAATTTTAGGTAGGCATAGGCTGAATTTGGCTTTGAAAGTACTGAAAATGAGGTGTGTACTAAGTTGGACCATAAAGAAGGCTGAGCGCTGAAGAATTGATTCTTTCAAACTGTGGTGTTGGAGAAGGCTCTTGAGAGTCCCTTGGACTGCAAGGAGATTAAACCAGTCAATCCTAAAGGAAATCAACCCTGAATATCCATTGGAAGGACTGATGCTGAAGCTCTAATACTTTGGCCACCTGATGGGAAGAGCCGATGGTCTTTTCATTGGAAAAGACCCTGATGCTGGGAAAGATTGCAGGCAGGAGGAGAAGGGGACGACAGAGGATGAGATGGTTGGATGACGTCACTGACTTAAGGGACATGAGTTTGAGCAGGCCCCTGGAGATGGTGAAGGACAAGGAACCCTGGCATGCTGCAGTCCACGGGGTCGCAAAAAGTTGGACGTGACTGAGTGACTGAACAACAACTGAACACCCCAGTGGGATACACCCAGCACAGAGGTGAAGATATATGCCTGAGCCTCAGAGAAGGAGACAGTATTGGGGAGTCCTCAGCCTGAATGGGATAGAAAAAGCTGGAGTGTGGAGAAAGGCTTCTAAGTAAGAAGAGGAGACAATGGGATTCAAGTGGAAAACATCAGCATTGAAAAGCTGAAAGAGAAAGGGGATCACGTACACACAAGAACTATCCAGTATGAACGGTGTGAGCACAACCAGGCACAGGTGGCACGTGAAGGTAAAAGGAGAAAGTAGCCTTGGGGGGAATATAATAGATTGTCAACTGTGCCCAAGCAGAGAAGGCCAGTAACATGAACTGAAACACAGCCTTTGAATTTCTTGTTTAGGAGGTTTTGGAATCTTAGGAGTTTCCACGCGGATAAGGGCAGGGACCAGATTGCACAGTGCTGGGGAGGGACTTGCTGGAAGGAAATGACACAAAAAAGAGTCTTCTCTTTATATGTCTAGATTAGATGGAGGAACGCAAGATTGACATGGCGTCAGGAAGGTGTCGTACAATAATTGGGGGATTTGAGAAGAGAGTTATTATATATTAACAGAAGGGTGAGCCTCACAGAGGAAGAAAGATAACTGCCTTTGAAGAGTTTCCTGTGTCTCGTGGTCTTGCATTCACCCTGCTTCCTCAAAGCCTTTTTCTTCACAATCACAATGACTGTTGTGTCAGAACCCTGCCTCCGAAACATGGGCTCTTTGGGAAAAACCTGTCAGTAGAATGTGAACCTCATTCTAAGGCATGATCCTGTCTCCCCTATTCTAACAAGAACAAGCATGAACAGCAAAATAAGTGCATCACTTCACCCCCATTCCTGCTCCTCTGAGCTTTTCCTTCAATATCAAAGTCCTCTCTGGCTTTTCAAAGTGATCAAAAAGCTTGTAACCTATAAATTCCTTAAAATATCACATTAAGCTTCTTCCCCAAATTGAAGTGTTTGTCTCAAACCTCATCATGAATTTCCTGCTGACCTTTTCTTCTAGCTCAGGTTGCACATTCTCTGGGTCCATCACAAGGTCTCAGACTTTCTCCCAGCCCATGATTTTATCATTGACTCCTTGTGTCTTCCCTGTGCTGACCTCTTTAACACTGCTCTATGCAGTTTATTGCCAAATATGTAGCCAAGGCTCCAGCCTCTCTCCAAACTTTTATCCTTTGTTTTCCATGGTTGATTGACATTTTAAAAGGTATGACTTCCTGGCAGCCAATTTTACCATGTCTGTGAACCAGTACATCACGCCTCTCCATCTCCTTCCTCTAACCCAGCCGCTTATCCTGACTTCCATATTGCAATTAATGACAGCCTACTGGGCTGGCAACTTCTCCATCATTCTAAGCATCTCCTTTTTCCTCTTTCAGATGCACTACTTACCACGTGCTAATGAATCTGTTTTCACAATCTCACTCACTTCCTTCCACATATTCCCACAGCCACACCTTGGTTTTTCAGGCTTACCCTGGCTCATACCCCCAAATGACCTATTCAGTGCTGCCAGACAAAATTTTCCACATTGAGCTCATCATTTCCTTATTCAAAAGACCATCAATAGCATTGTACAGACTATAACTCAAAAACTCTGATTTTCCTGGCATGTAGGATGCCCCACAATTGGGCCTCTTCTTTTTTTGCCTGTCTTTCCTTCCACTGTCCTCCCATTTATAGCTCTAGGTCTGGTTCAACTGATTACTCATCTTTAACTCTTTCTTTCCCTGTGTTCTCAGTTATGGTGTTTCTGTTTAGAATGCCCAAACTCCTAGGCTATTGAACAACCACCCTCTCTCTGAGACCCAGATGTAAAATCGTTATTGCATGAGTTCAGCTTTCTCTGGTCTTACTAATCAGAAGCAAACACATTCACTCCTAAATTTTTCAATCACGATTAGCTCTAGGGTACTATACACGTTTTCCATAGTCTTATCTCCTCTGTTGGATACTATGCATTGCCATATTATTGAAACTAAATGAACTTTACAGTCAGATATATGTGGGTCTACAATGGTTCCCCATCCTGGCTTTGTGATCTTAGCCAAGTCTTCTTTCACCTTGAAAGTGAAGAATATGCTGCCATGTTTGGGGGTTGTGGTGGCTATAAATGAAATCTTGTACATAAAAATCCCTAAGTCAGTGCTTAGCTGAAAGTAAGCTTTCAATACATGATAACTTCTCTTCTTTAGGAGATCAACATCTACATCTTATCCATTTTTATGATTCCAGTTATTGGGTTGGCCAAAAAGTTCATTCAAGTTTTTCTGTAAGATGTAATGGAAAACTCCCAACGAACTCTTTGGCCAACTCAGTATGTATTGGGAATTATTCATAAATATTTGCTTGATGAATGACTATCCAATTAGTCACCTCCAAATTAACATTGTCTCTATACTTATGTGGCTTTTTGCTTATAAAGGAAAATAAAGCAAGTAGGTCCTAAGTTATTATATACGGTAGACAAAAACCTTAATTTCACTGATTCCAAGTTATTCCAAATTTTGTTACATGTAGGGTATAGTTTCTGTGGCATACACATATCCACAGGGATATATAGTGTGAGATATCAAGAAGTATTGGCTTCCCTGGCTCAAATGGTAAAGAATCCGCCTGCAGTGTGGGAGACGCAGGTTCAATCCTTGGGTTGGGAAGTTCCCCTGGAGGAAGGAACTGGCAACCCACTCCAGTATTCTTCTCTAGAGAATTCCATGGACAGAGGAGCCTGGCAGGCTACAGTCCATGGGGTCACAAAGAGTCGAACACAACTGAGCAACTAACACACACACACATCAAGAAGTATTAGATCAATGTAATGTATTTTTCAGAAACTTCATATTTATTCAAATATTTGAGAGGCCATTTAGGTAAGTTAACCAGACAGCAAATTTAAATAGTATTTTTTTATATCGGAACAACTATTTTGTAAAGTAGAACAAATTTAGTGTGAACATTTAAACTAGAAACTTAAATATTGAAAAGTGTTTCCAAGTTCTTATAGCTGCTAATCCCTGTGACCTCAGTAGCTTAAGGGTTCTTTATCCTCTGCCCTCAAAAGGCAGAAATATGTATAAAGTGTTATGATCATGTATATCTAGATATGTATTCATTCCTGGAATCACTTATTACATATAAGATCTAATATATACCACTGAAAGTGAGAGTGGCTCAGTCATGTCTGACTCTTTTCGACCCCATGAACTATACAGTCCATGGCATTCTCCAGGCCAGAAGACTGGGGTGGGCAGCCGTTCCCTTCTCCAGGGGATCTTCCCAACCCAGGAATCAAACTGAGGTCTCCTGCATTGCAGGCAGATTCTTTACCAACTGAGCTATCAGGGAAGCCCAAATATATACCATATATATTATAATAATATATCTTCAAGAGTGATTTAAACATATGGGATATTTGGGGATTGTATTAGCAGGCTATAAAATAGTTGTGTTTAATCTAGAAATGGTTCTTGGAACAGTCTGGTATTAAATTGTGATCCAGAGGGGAATATGGTATCAAATAACAGAAAAGGGATTTTCCACAGTAGGAATTGGCTCTAGGAATATTCCAAGGATACTCATAGTAGCGTTTGCAGAAGAGGTAGGTACTGTGACAGGCAGTGAGAGCAGATGGGACTTCTAAGCCTTGAAGACATGACCAGGTGTATCAGTTATGATTCAGAAAACAATTGCTAGGGATCCAGAAGGCAGTCATGACAGGGTGGTGATGAACACGTGACAGAGCTGAAGCAGCAAGCATGGAAACAGTTTGGCTCTGTTGTCCACGTTAACTTAATTTTGAATTACTAGAGGCTGAAGAGCAACATAATAACAAAAAGGAGGAAGGTCAGAATTCCTATCATAAGGAGAGTCAGATTCCTGGAATTAAAGGTCTGTCTAGATGCTTTAATAGGAAATAAAGGTTATTTTGTGAGGAAAGCATCTGTGTTCTTCTCTTGGTGTGTTAATTCCTTCTCTGTACCTTATGCGTGATTTTATTCTCTTATATGTTAGGCATTGTTTTATTCTCTTATTCTCTATACTTATGCATGAGAGTCATTCATTCACCTATTTGTTCAATACTTATATCCACAGTGTAGTAGGATCTTGCAGTGAACAAAACCAGACAAAAAGCACTGTCATCATGGAGCTTATTTTCTAACATACATAGACTGTCAAATTATGACAAGGTCTAGGAGAAAAATAGAGCAGAGAAGAGGAATAGGAATGCCTGGCTACTGAGTGGATATGTGCCCTTATCGTGGTCGTACTGGGTGGGAAACACAGCATAAGTGTAGTCTTCTCCTTTTTCCCGAAAAGTTTGTATTAGGCACACAGAACTCTTCTTACCCATCCTTTTTTTTCTTTTTTAGTCATCTCATCCAGTGCTCTGGCTTTCATTGTTGTTTTATGTCATTGATCCTTGAACTAGTAGAGTTACATCTTGAATGCTTTTTTGGAGTTCCCAGCTTCCTACCTAGCATCCCAACATTAATTTTTCTATAGGCATCTTAAGTGGCACCCATCCCATATCAAACATATCCTCCCTTTAAAAGCTCTTCCTTCTATTTTTTTCCTCTTGATTTGTTGATATTACCTTAAACTCACTCATCCAAGTCAGAAAAGTCAGAGTCATACTTCATTCCTACTAAATCTATACATCTAATTGGACATCAGGCCCTCCTCAGTTTTCATTTGTGAGTCCTCTTCAATCTCTTATTCATATATTCAATTATTCTGTCAACTTTAGTTGAATGTCAACTGTTTTCCAATTGCTATGCCAGGTGCCGGTAATACAAAGCATAAATCAGACAATAAAGTAGTAGAGCCTAAGGAATCAGTAGAAACAGACAAGTTTTGCAGAAAGACACTGAAAGGATCAACCAAGGGAGTCAGAGTGGTGCCAGTGGTTGAGCTGGCTCTTGGAAAAGGAATTCCTATAAAGTGGGAAAGAGACTAGATAGAGGCATAGGGTTTTCAAAGGATTTGGTGTGTTTGGAGAATAGTAAGGAAGTCAGGGTGACCACAGGACGTGTGCAGAGTTAGTACATGAGTCTGAGGGCAGCGTCAGGTTCCTTGGTGGACAGGGACTTCATTAACAGAAGAGACGAAGGGCTAGAAACATAAATCTTTGATGAGTTGAGTTTGACATGCCTATAAAGTTATCCAAGAGGCAGCTGGAAATAAAATCTAAAGTTGAGAAAAAAGGTCAGTACTGGGAATAAAGATTGAGAAATCATCAGCGTGATGCTGGTTGAAACCACACGAATGGACTATAATGCTTAGAGAGTAGGATCTAATGATGATGAAAGACAACCAATTTCCCTCCGTTACATGCCTCCTCCCGTGCCCTGACCCCCTGGACTCCCACCCTCTCCTCTTCTCTCACAGTCTTCCTCTAAATCCTGCCACCAGAAATTACTTAAAGAACAGCACCCAGTATGCTAGGCTCCACTCAGAAGCCTTCAGAATAAACTGCAGACTCCTTAGCTTTGTGTGTAAAACTTTTCAGGGTTTGTGCCAAGCGTACTATTTCATGTTCGTTTCCGAGTGTTCCCTCCTGACCATACCAGAAGAATTGACAGTTCCCCAACAGGGCATTGCTTTCATCTCTAGTTTTGCTGTGCTGTTTCCTCTGCCCAGAGGCAAAAGAACATAGATTTGGAGTCAGGAATATTTTTATTTAAATATTGGCTGACTTTTTCACTAAGTAGAGGTATTAACGTGAGCAATCAATGAAATCCCTCTGAATCTCTTTTTTCACATGCTGAAAGGTCAGATTGATTATTGTTGTTATTATAGCATATTTAAACATCTTTATAGTTCTCAGCATAAATAGGTGCTCAGTAAAAATTAAGTACCCTTTCTTACTGGTCATCTCTTCTCTACTTGCCCTGGTCATGTTTCATAGGTCAGACGTTTATTATGCCTCGTTGAAACCTTTCAAAATGTATCTGGTCAAAACTCGTTTTGCCTTCCTTTATGTTTCCTTGATAGTTTATACCACTTAGAATATAATACAATTTGTCTGTTTCCTTTACCCTATTATGGATTGATTGATGGTAGACATTATCTTTTTATCTTTATAGTTCTATGTACCTTGCAATAGGTACATAGGTAGGTAATTGTTTGAATTGGATTCTAGGAAAAAGCTACTTAAAAATTTTCTCCATTTTTCTGTAATGGCTCTGTTGAGATATAATTTATATACCTTATGATAGACTCATTTAAAGTATACATTTTCAGTGGGTTTAGTATGTTCAGAGTTGTGTATCTAGCATCATAATTTTATTTTTTTAATTAATTTATTTCTTTACAATATTGTGGTAGTTTTTGCCATACATTGACATGTACAGCCATGGGTGTACATGTGTCACCATAATTTTAGAACATCTTCATTGCCCTCTAAAGAAACCTCCTACCCTTTGGCCATCACTGTTCACTTCCTTCCCATCAAACTGACCATCCTCCTGAGCCCTAGGCCACCACTGATCTACTTTCTGTCGCTATAGATTTGCCTGTCCTAAGCATTTCATATAAATGGAATCGTATCATATGTGGTCATCTGTGACTTGCTTCTTTCACTTAGTATGTTTTCAAGGTTCATATTAGCATGCATCAGTACTTTCTTATTGCAGAAAAATATGCATTGTACGGATATACCATACTTTGTTTATCTTTTTATCAGTTGATGAACATTTGGGTTTCTACTTTTTAGCCATTATGAATAATGCTGCTACAGATACTCATGTATATGCTTTTATGTGGACATACATTTTTTTCTGTTATGAATGTACCTGAGTGGAATTGTTGGTAACATGGTAACTCTGTGTTCAACTTTTGAGAAACTGCTAAACTATTTTTGAAGTGTAGGAGGGTTCCAATTTATCCATGTCATCAATACTGCTGTTATCTGTTTTTAATTATATGCATCCTAGTGGAACATCCTAGGATTATATGAATCCTAGTGACATATTCCTTTTTTATTCTTTTTTTTTGTTGTTGTTGTTGTTTCTTAATTTTATTTTATTTTTAAACTTTACAATATTGTATTGATAAGTATTTATTGAAAGAATACATGAACAATTTAAGATAACAAATACGGTAAGCAAAAGAGCCATCATGGAGAGCCAGATGCTTGAATTTAGCAAGATCTGCAGCCCCACCATACGCTATTACCCAACTTTTTTCTCGGCTTCCCCCTTTCTCTCTTTTCTAGGGCGATTCTAATTCCCTCTCTCTACTTGCAGATCCACCCCCTGATTTCTGCCAGTTTACAACTTCTACTGCTTCATTGCTTTCTACTTATATTCTACTCTTTCCTGCATCTCTTCAATTCTGTTTTGTTCTTAGTGATATACTCCTAATTCACTCAATTAACATTTTATTCAGTGCTGACTACATGCCAGGCAATGTTCTAAACTACAGGGACCATTATTGAAGAAAAGAGACACATATATCTGCCCATGGATATGCAGTAAATAATCAACATAATTAGCTCATATCTAAGTTCCCAGATAAAACGTTATGCCTTTCTTTTGTGCTAATTAGCAGCCTGGATTTTTCTTTTTTTTTTTTTTCAGTTTGGATTCCTTTTTTTTCCTTTTTTAAACTTTACAATATTGTATTAGTTTTGCCAAACATCGAAATGAATCCGCTGGATTTTTCTTGCACAACAATTTTTACCTATATACCTGAGACTTGTGGTCCAGTTTAATTAAACACCTTTGATATGGCTATTTTCAGTCTGTTTGGAGATGAAAAACACTGTAAGACAAAGGAAAGAGTGATCAAAAGTATCAGTAGAAAGTGAAAGTGAAGTTGTTCAGTCATGTCCAACTCTTTGCAACCTCATGGACTGTAGCCTACCAGGCTTCTCAGTCCATGGGGTTTTCCAGGCAAGAGTATTAAAGTGGGTTGCCATTGCCTTCTCCAGGGGATCTTCCCAACCCAGGGATCGAACCCTGGTCTCCCGCATTGTAGGCAGACGCTTTACCCTCTGAGCCACCAGGGAAGCCCATTAGAAAGGGAGGGACAGACTAAATAAAGCAATAAAATTAAGCCACATTGAGAAAGTGAGGTTTAACACTAGAAGGTAAGTGAGTTAGTCCAAGAGATATCAGAGAGAAGAGAGCTGTAGAGAGAGGAAACAGTCAGTTCAAAGGCCCTGAGGCAGGGATCTGGGTGCCAGGAAGAGCGGAGAAGCCCTTGGTGGCTGGATGAGAGTTAGCCAGGGAGAGGAGGTGGGAGATAAGATTAGAAAGGCTTCAGGGCCACATCACATAGGGTTTAGCAAGGTGCTATTGCATGGGGTATATTTAAGCTCAACCATTATTCATTGTTTTTTCAATTTTTGAGCTTAACTGGGGATCCTGTATTTTCCCTGGCAACCCTATTCATGGGCCATTGTAAGAATGTTGACCTTTTTTCTGAGGAGAGGAACCACTGCAGGGTTTAAAACAGAGGAGAGACACCATCCTACTCAGGTTTTTAAAATGTCACTCTGGCTGCTGTGTTGAGAATAGGCCTTAGAGAGGAAATATGGAAGCAAGGAGGCCTGGGCGTTATTTGGGTAAACCAGATGAGAGACAATAATGGCTCAAACCAGAGTGGTAGCCTTGGAGGTGGTGAGAGGTGATCAGATTCTGGGTATATGTTGAAGATACAGCCAAACTAATTTCTTTTTTAAATTTTTAAAAAATATTTTAATTGGTAGAAAATTGCTTTACAATTTTATGTTGGTTTCTGCCATTCAACCATGTGAATCAGTCATAAATTATATATATCCCTTTCAACCCTCCTCTCCCTTCACCCCACCCCTCTAGGTCATCACAGGGCTCCAGGTTGGGCTCTCTATGTTATTTAGTAATTTCCCACTATCTATTTTATATACGATCATGTATATATGGGCTTCCCTGGTGGCTCTGATGGTAAAGAATCTGCCCACAATTCAGAAGACCTGGGTTCAATCCCTGGGTCAGGAATGGCAACCCACTCCAGTATTCTTGCTTGAGGAATTCCATGGTGAGCTACAGTCCATGGGATCACAAAGACTCAGACAAGACTGAGCCACAAACCCACACATACACACACACACACACACACACACACACACACACACACACAGTGTATATATGTCAGAGCTACCTTCTCAATTATTAGAGAAAGGCAAATCAAAACTACAATGAGGTATCACTTCATACCAGTCAGAACGGCCATCACCAGAAAATCTACAAACAATAATTGCTGGAGAGGATGTGGAGAAAAGGGAACCATCCTGAACTGTTAGTGGGAATGTAAACTGATTACAGCCATTATGGAAAACAGTATGGGGATTCCTTAAAAAACTAGGAACAAATCTAACATATGACCCAAAAATCCCACTCCTGGGCATATACCGTGAGAAAACCACAATTCTAAAAGATACTTGTACCCCAGTGTTCATTGCAGCAATATTTACAGTAGCCAAGACATGGAAGCAACCTAGATGTCCCTCAACAGATGAAAGGATAAAGAAGTTGTGGTACATATATACAATGGAATATTATTCAGCCATAAAAAGGAATGAATTTGAGTCAGTTGTAGTGAGGTGGATGAACCTAGAGCCTCTTATAGAGTGAAGTAAGCCAGAAAGAGAAAAACAAGTATTGTATAGTTAAAGCATATATATGGAATCTAGAAAAAATGGTATTCATGAGCCTAGTAGAGAACAGATTTGTGGACCCAGCAGAGGGAGGTGAAGGTGGGGCGAATTGTAAAAGTACCAAATGAATTTCAACATGAATTGGATGTGACATGTGAGACAGAGGATTCAAGGATGACTCTAGACTTTTGGCGTGAAAACTGAAAGACTGGAGTTGCCATGGAATGAAAAGAGGACGTGGGTGGAGCTCGTTTGGGGGAGAGGATTGGATTTTTATTTGAAGCATGCTAAGCTGACGATAGGTCAAGTAAGACGAGGGATGATCATCAGCCAGCTAAATTTTATGGTATTTCCCATAAAAATATCCAATAATATAATTTAAAAGGTCACACCTTCATTGGGGACAGACTTTTTGTGATTTATGTATTTTGTATCTTATTGTTTAAAGGGTCTTCTTCATGCCTAAAGGGCCAGATGACTTAAAAAAAAAAAAAATGTTTAGGAAGAAAGTAGCCAGTTTTGGAATTCAGTTTCCAGATTTCTTCTCCAGTATCCGAACTGCAAAACCAGACTGAATCCCAACATCCCATTTTACTTGGCAGCTTAATTCATTTTTCCATAGACGTTTTTCTTCATCTCCATTCATTTCCTTTCATCTACCCTTCAACCTTTGAGAGAAAAGCATCTTACTACCCAGATCCTCTCCTCAGTGTCCTTCCAGAAGCTAAAAAAATATTCCCTGGAAATTGATCAGACCTTCCCCTCCCCAAAATGCCTGGAACACGGTAGTCTAAGGGTGGGACAAGCCTGTGAATCCTTATTGCATTCAGAACACAGATCTCTGTGGACATTCTTTTGCCTTCACTGATTACAAGTGGTTTTGAAGAGAGATGACTGTTAACTGCTTTTTTTTCTCTTTTTACCCAAGTTCCTGGATAAAATGGCATTTTTTTTTTCTGCCCTGATTATTAGCAAGCGTGCTTTTTCTTGCACAGTCATTTTGACTTCTTTTTCTTAGACTTGAGGTCCAATTTATTATAATTTGACAATTTTTATTTGGTTATGTTTTAAATTGTCTGCAAATTTTGCATCTATAATAGGACTTCACTTTTCCCGGGATCCACAGGGGATAATGTTAGTTGGGAAGAAATGAAAAACTCTGGCATTTTTTCTGGAGGTCTTGTGTACCACGTTTTTAATCATAACATTTAAAATCGTCACGCTCTTTCAGAAAATGTTTCTTCCCAATAATGATTATGTTTTTATGCCCAAAGTGAGTGCTGATTAAATGACACATTACACACATTGTCTCTTCTGGTTTTTTTGCAGGACTCGAGAGGGACAAGTTTGATAATAAAACGGTTTCTTTTGAGGAACACATCAAGTCAGAACACAATATGTGGCATTATTTGTACTTCCTAGTCCTGGTGAAGGTGAAAGACCCAACTGAATATACCGGACCTGAAAGTTACGTGGCTCAAATGATTGTGGTGAGTGAGGAGAGGGCTTGGATCTATGACTGTACTGCATTCTGTATGCTTCCAATTCCATACCCTACCTTTCTTCCAGAATGCAAAGGTTCTAGCAGTCATTTTGTTAACTTTTAAATAGGACTGTCAATCACTGAAGAACCTCTGTCCTGGCTAAATCATTGGTTCTTAGTGGACATCTTGGTTATACAAACCAAATCTAAGCTTCAGATGTACAGATGGTATTTCCTGGAGAATTCTCTGTGCAGTGAATTCAGTCCTTTCTGTCATCTTCTGACCTCATGCTTCCTGTCCTCACTAATGTCTCAGTTCCCCAAATCTGGAACTCTCACTTTGGTACATGATTCATACTTCAAGAAAAGCCTTGAATTTCAGAAATCAAGCATTTAAGCAATTAAAGAGTGTTTGGGGAGGGGATAATGTTCAACCCCAGTGGGAGAGCATTGACTTTTTGTCAGTGTACATTTTGGGTCGATTGACTAGTGTTGGTGATGGATTTGCCCTGATCCTGCTGTGTCCAGTTGCTTGTGACTCCTCCTTATGATCAGTAGCATTGCATAGAGAGTACGGTTGTCCATGATTCAAAGTTTCTTCTGTTTCATAGAAAATTAAAATGAACTGGCTTAAAGAGAAGTCAGAGTTGCAACTTTCATGTATCTATGATACGCATTTTGTTGTTCAGTCACTAAGTCATGTCCAACTCTTTGCGACCCCATAGACTGCAGCACACCAGGCTTCACTGTCCTTCACTGTCTCCCAGAGTTGGCTCAAACCCATTGTCCATTGAGTTAGTGTGTATCATTGCATCTGATGCTGAAGCTGAAGCTCCAGTACTTTGGCCACCTAATTCAAAGAGCTGACTCATTGGAAAAGCCCCCGATTCTGGGAAAGATTGAAGGCAGGAGGAGAAGGGGATGACAGAGGATGAGATGGTTGGATGGCATCAGTGACTCAATGGACATGAATTTGAGCAAACTCTGGGAGATAGTGAAGGACAGGGAAGCCTGGTCTTCTGCAAGTCCATGAGGTCACAAAGAGTCAGACATGACTTAGTAATTGAATAATGACAAATCTTTGTATCTGCTATAAATTCTTGTATTCTTACAATAAATGTGGCCATGTGTTGGATTTTGCCTCAAAAACCATCCTCCAAAGTTGTGTTAATTATTTGAGAATGAGGCCTTCAAAGAACCAAGACCCTCTTTAATGCTGAATCCCAAGAATGTGTGTATGCTCAGTCACTTCAGTCATGTTTGACTCCTTGTGACCCTGTAGACTGTAGCCTGCCAGGCACCTCTGTCCATGGGATTCTCTAGGGAGGAATACTGGAGTGGGTTGCTATGCCCTCTTCCAGAGGATCTTCCTGACCCAAGTATTGAACCCTCATCTCTTGGATCTGCTGCATTGGCAGGTGGAGTCCTTACCACTAGCACCACCTGGGAAGCCCCATCCCAAGGATAACATTTTAAACACCAGAGTGTCAGGAGAGCCAGGTAACAGCGGGTCTGTATCTTCCCCTCTGGGAGCTTACATCCACTTAGGAAGGCATAAGCTACAATACAATGAACAACCAAAGAACATGTTCAGAGGCTAACATCTTACTAAGTTACTAACATCTTAACATCACACTGTTTTACCTTACCTGAAAATATTTATGTGTCACAGGAGAGCTCCATGTAAATTGAGTTTTTTTAATTCAGCATTTTTCATCCTATTTTATTATGGACATGCATCCTACTGTAAGTTATTTTCTCTCCATTTTTATATGACAGTGGGCAGAACCTAATATTGTTTCTTTTTTTTCCATGTAGCCTTTTCTGCCCTCTCTTCCTTCTAAATTAGGAAACAGGTTATCATTTTGAGAATAGACACTCACAGTCATCATTTATTCTTGATCTCAAGATGCTCAGAGACTATTTATGTGAAACATTTTGTTTCTGCTTACCAGGGGAAAATCATGTAAGCATTCATTTAACGTGTGACCTCAGGACTTGCCTAGTGGTCCAGTGGTTAAAGCTCCGAGCTCCTAATGCAGGGCTCGTGGGTTCCATCCCTGGTTGGAGAACTACGATCCCATATGCCTTGAAGTGTGGCCAAATTTTTTTTTAATTTAGAAAAGTAAGTGAATACAATGTGACCTCACACTGCTGTATTTTATCAAAGTTTGAGTTACATTTAATTAATATATATTTATCAGTCATCTATTATGTCCCTTGGACTAAAGATTTTGGAGAATACACTGAAGTCTGAAACATTCCTTTTCTTAAAGCCAAAGAATTTAGAGCTTCCTAAGAAGAGGAGGTGAATAATAAACCTAAAGTACAACAAGTTCCCTAAGAGTGGAAAAGAGAAAAGTCTGAAGGCTTAACGATGTAGAGTGATAATTAACTGGAAGGTGGTGGAAGGGATGTGAGGGGTGTGTGTGTCTGTATGTCTGTGTGTATGTGTAATACATGAAACAGGGTAGAGTTTGTGCAGATGAGGAGTGTCTACTGGATTAAGAGTGAGTTCCTATAAGAGGGAGCAGCCTAAAGAAAAGCCTCAGAATGGGACATTCAAACACTCAGGGGATAGTTACTTGCCTGGTTTCACCAGCACATGGTTTACTTCTAAGGAAGTTCTGCAAGTTACAACCCGCAAGTTATGACCCAAAAAGTCAACTGGACTTTTGAGTAAGAGGTGTAGGTTTTGGTCATTATTTTGTTTCAGCAAAGGGAAGCCACAGAGGTTTTTACCTAAGGGAATAATATGGCCCAGTAGAGTGTTCAGGCAGAGGTGCGTGGGCTGGTTTGGGGAAAGGAAAGACGAAGTGAGAGGTGGTACTTGGCAGTCGACAAGATCAGGAGGGGGCCGTGAAGGAGCAGGGGAAAGGCTGAGAGCTGAGCCAGGGACACCTGACACTGTGAGCCTGGTCACTGGGAGAAAGGCAGCGAGTGGGTTTCAGAAAGTCTCCATGAGGAGGAGAAACTAGTCAGAGAAGAAGACTTGTTGATTTTGAAACAAGACAGGAGGCTGAGTCATTGGGAGACATGCTATAGTGATAACAGCAGGAGTCTTCCACCGGAAAGATCTGGACCCAAACCCTGACTCTAGCACGGGTCTGCTGTGTGGTCTTGGTATCTTGGGTGAGTCTTTGAACCTCCCTGAGACCCTGCCTCCTCACCTGAGAGGCAGAAAATGGGTGTGAGATCAGTGAGATGATGTGTAAAAAGTGACTTGCTTCTGGTGGGTACTCAGTAATTGGCAGTTTTCCCTGGGGTCATCCACATGGAAAGACAGCTGGCACCATCAGGTTAGCGAGTGGCAGGAGAAAGAAATATAAAGAGAGGAGAAGAAGCCAGAGACAAAACCTGGGGAATCTCATCTTGAGGAAAAAGGAAGAAGACAAATAAAATAAGTAGAAAAGAAGACAATAAAAAAGGGTAGAAGAAGCACCAGGAAGTGGAGTGTGTCAGAAGCCTAGAGATGAGCATTTTCAGTGTCAGAGTTCACAGCATCAGTTGTTGCAAAGAAAAGACAGGTCCAAGCCTTTGGATCTAGGGTAAGGAAATTCCCAGGTGACTGCCAAGAAACTGTTGACCCATCTTTAGCCTTCATATTAAAATCACCATTTTGCTGGGCTCTTGTCCTTGAATGTTTAAGACTTACATTTCCGTGTGTCTGTCCATCCTCTCCTCTCTCAAGAACCAGGACAAGAGGGAGGAGAACCACAAACTTATTCGAGCATGAAATGTCTCATTCTCATCCAAGTGGAGCACATCCAAGAGAATAGGCACTGGTCCTGAATTTTAATGGTCAGGAGAAGGAAGACTGATATTAAGCTTAGGAAGGATGGAAACAAAAAGTCATTTGACTCTTAAGAGTGTTCATTTACTGAAATAGCCCTTTTGGAAAACTTCTGAAAATCTGTAGCTGACAAACCCAGTTTGGAAAAGTGTTACTCCAAGCTCCATGGAGATTATGGTCTCCTAATCTTGATCCACCAAGAGGGAGAAGATTTTAGAGCTCATAGCAAGTCAACACACGTCTTTAGCTCATTTCAAAGACTGTATTTTTCTCTTCCTCCAGGTCAAAGGTAATCACTCTTACCAGCTTGGTAGGAAACCTTCTATTTTCCTACCATTTCAATTTCTGGTCTTTAAAATTAGGTACATTTACCAGTTTGATTTAAATGCTTGTTTATCAATAGAGCTTTAGAAGAAGTTTTCATTTCTTCATGGTGGACATAGGTTTTACCCTCAAGGATTTATGCAAAATAAAATAAGGAAGTTCCTCATGTTTGTTCATGAAACAACTCATCTGAATTCTACTACACTTTAAGTAAGCCCAATTTGGACCTACGGGCCCTTAGCAAATGCTTCCTGTCTTCTGGTGAAATGAGAAAAATAAGAATATACCAAGTTTGGGGCTGTTTCTCCCCTCTGTGTATTTTCCACCTCCAACCCATCCATTTTATGTTCAGGTAAAGTGAGTACTTGGCGGCTTCCCAGGTGGCACTAGGGGTAAAGAACCCACCTACAAGTGCAGGAGACAAAAAACACAGGTTCGATCCCTGCATTGGGAAGATCCCCCGGAGGAGTGCATAGCAACGCACTCCAGTATAATTGCCTGGAAAACCCCATGGACAGAGGAGCCTTCCGTCCAAAAGGTCACAGAGAGTCAGATAGGACTGAGGCAACTTGGCACGCACACAACACACATAAAGAATATTTATACTCATATGCAGGCACCCCACTCCAGTACTCTTGCCTGGAAAATCCCATGGACGGAGGAGCCTGGTGGGCTGCAGTCCATGGGGTCGCTAAGAGTCAGACACGACTGAGTGACTTCACTTTCACTTTCATGCACTGGAGAAGGAAATGGCAACCCACTTCAGTGTTCTTGCCTGGAGAATCCCAGGGACTGGGGAGCCTGGTGGGCTGCCGTCTATGGGGTCACACAGAGTCGGACATGACTGAAGTGACTTAGCAGCAGCAGCAGCATACATAATAAATAAATTGATACATTGTTTCTAAGGGTTAGATTCTTAGAAAATACATTTGTGCCTCTACGTCCACCCAGTGACAGGGTCAAACCTCTAAAATATTCATAGGAACTTAAAACTTCCTCACTCCTGCCTTCAGACCCTGCCTCAAGCTGTTTAACTATCCACTGTCTGAGTCTTTGAATTAACACAAAACTCTTTTGGGATATTGTTATGGGAGATGTGAGTAGATCAAGGTATTTTGGGAATATATTTTCTTCTCGCAAACAAGTTCTCATTTTTTATAAGAGGATTGATATTTTGAGCTAGTGTTTCTTGGGGACACAAAGTGGGAGACAGAAAAGGAAGTACCGCGCAGGAAAGTAAAAATAATGAAAAAGAACCCAGTAAACTAGGAGGAGAGGGCCTAAGAGGGTGAGTCCTGTAGCCTGTGCTAGTAATGGCCTGTGAGCATCACTAATCCCCTTCGCTTCCGCCATCACCCAAAGGATGATACTGAAGAGGAACAAACAAAATAGAGATCATTAGAAAAAATGCCCAAGGCTTTTAGAGGTTTCTGTAACGTTTTGGAGACATTTTCAGATTTTCAGTTGCTCATTTGCCAAGGTACGTTAGGGACCTTTGGGAATATTTAGTACTTAGTTTGACAAACAGTGAGAATGAACTCAGAGATACCGGAACGGCTGGCAGGTACCCTGCTTGTTCAGAGAACTGCCCACGTGTTCTGGTGTACTGGGTGGCAACCCAGACCCTGGCTGGCCATGCCCCATGACCTTGGCTTTGGAGGGGACCAGTTCCTCATTTTAGTGTATGGCCCTTTTAAGCTCTTATGCTTATTTCACTCTTGACTAATAATTATTTGTGGACATCGTGGTGATGTCAGCTGGGACAGTTTCACTTGTTCTTTTTTGGGGGGCTGGAGTTGTATGGGGGTTTTTTTGTTTTCTTAATTTTTATTGGAATACAGTCGATTTACAATATTATGTTAATTTCTGCTGTACAGCAAAGTGAATCAGTTTTACACACATACACACACACACACACCCCCACACACCCACACATACACTCTTAAAAAATTTTTTTCCATATAAGTCATTGCAGAGTATTGAGTAGAATTCTCTGTACTATACCATAGGTTCTTGTTGGTTATCCATTTTATATAGTTTGTATCTGCTAATCCCAGTCTCCCAATTTATCCTGTCCCCCCTTTCCCCTTCTGGTAACCATAAATTTGTTTTCTACATATATGACTCTATTTCTGTTTGGTAAGTTCATTTGTATCATTTCTTTTTAGATTCCATGTATTAAGTGATATCACAGAGTATTTGTCTTTCTCTGTCTGACTTACTTTACTCAGTATGATAATCTCTAGTTGCATCCATTTTGCTGCAAATGGTTTTATTTCATTCTTTTTATGGCTGAATAATATTCCACTGTGTATATTTAACACACCTTCTTTGCCCATTCATTGCCAATGGACATTTAGGTTACTTCCATGTCTTAGCTATTGAAATGGTGCTGCTATGAACACTGGGGCACATGTATCTTTTCAGATTAGTTTTCTCTGGATATATGCCCAGGGGTGGGATTGCTTGATCATATGATAGTATTTTTAGTTTTTTAAGGAATCTTCATGTTGTTTTCCATAATAATTGTGCCAATTAACTCATGTTTTTGTTAACATAATAGTTGTCTTGACACAAAAACTATTTTAAGTTTCTTGAAGGCCACAGCTAGGAATAGAGTAGCTTTTGTTCTGTGTAAGACCAGAGCAGGTGATATCTGTAATATACATTAAAAGTAACTCGATAGACATTTAGTGTTTCTTCTATGCTAGCAGCTATTCTGTGGTTTTGATACATAAGACTAAACAAGAAGTAATCTGTTCCCTTGGGCTTCCCACGTGGCACTAGCGGTAAAGAACCCGCCTATCGATGCAGGAGATATAAGAGATGTGTGTTTCATCCTGGGTCGTGAAGCTCCTCTGGAGGAGAGCATGGCAACCCACTCCAATATTCTTGCCTGGAAAATCCCATGGGCAGAATAAGCTGGTGGGCTACAGTCCATGGAGTCGCAAAAGAGTTGGACACAACTGAAGCAACTTAGCGCACACAGTCTGTACCCTCAAGAAGCTCAAAACTTTTATTGAATGAATATATAGAATAATGAGTGAATTAACAAATGAACAGTTTCTTCTTAGCCCTCTGGTAGCTGGACGTAATTTACAGAAAGATACACCAAAATAGCTGCACGAGTTTAGACTATGAATTTCTCATTAGACAAATGTCATCTTTTCCCCTCTTTTAAAATCAATAGGTAAAGACAAAGCAGGAAGGTTATGCCACCTGAACCAAGTATAATGGATGCAGTATTAAAAATCAGATGGCTGATTTGAGAGACTGGTGATTTAATCCCTCTGTCGTCTAAGTATTTCTCAAGACCAGCTCCTCCCATACATGCAAAGCACTCAGGAGTGCACCTAAAGTTGCTGGTCTGGCAGAGGGGCAGGCATGCACAATGGTGGGTTGTTCGGCATGATTCACCCATTAGAATGAATTCTTCCATGATCTGTGAAGACTTCAGAAAGAGAGAGGTCATCCTTTAATGAGATAGAAAAGCAATCTAGTCACCCAGAAGGAAGGAAAAGAACTAAGAATTTACCAGATGTTGTTTTTCTGTGTCTGGAACTCAAAATCAATCTCATTTAGTTCAACGGTATTTTTGAGCAGTAACTATTTCAGGAGGGAGGTGGGCTCATGAAAGACATCAGGTCTTCTAAGATTTATATGCACCCCTTCTGCATCAGCAGCATTTGCTGACTTAATTGCTGCTTTATTGTCATGTGTTACAATTATGAAATTCCACATTCTGATTCTATTATTTCCAATTTACACTAATTGTGTAATTGGATCTAATTAAGCCAATTATGAAACTGCTCAATCTTCAAAACCTATTTTAAAGACGTTGGAACATAATAAGACACTTTTAAAATGTTTACATTTCCAGGAAAGCGGGAGGCTAGAGGTTGTAGCTTCAGAATGCACAATTAAGAAGTAAATGTCTACCTTCAAGGGAATGCCATCTCTACTGTCCACATTTTAAATCCAGACATGTGTCTTCAATTTAAGAGGCATCTTTTTTTCAGTTCCCAACTCTGGATTTCATTCTTGTGGTAGGCTCTATCCTCTAATTATCCTAATTTCCTGTTTAGTATTCATATATATGATCCATGAGTTACCACATTTTTGTGTACATCTTACCATCTTTCTAATCCTCATCTTATTTTGAAATACAGAGATAGAAAAGGTAAATATTTCACAGTGTGGATGTACACAGAGTCTTCATCTTAAAGACCAGAAATGAGGGTGAAAGGATTGGGCCAAATTGTTTTAAATGAGATTCAGGGATGGAAGTGGGATGAGTAAGAAGGACCAGGGCAGGCACATGACGTGTGGGCTCTCAGTTGTCACTGACTGGTTTCCTGAACTAATCAGAAACTGAATCTGCTGGAATTCAGGTGCGTGCTTAGTCACTTCAGTTATGCCTGACTTTTTGCAACCTCATGGACTGTAAGCCCACCAGGCTTCTCAGTTCATGGGAGTCTCCAGGCAAGAATACTGGAATGGGTTGCCATACCCTCCTCCAGGGGTGTCTTCCAGACCCAGGGATCGAAACCACACCTCTTGCATCACAGGCAGATTCTTTACCGCTGAGCCACCGGGAAAGCCCCTGGTGTCCAGGTAATAGTCCTCAAAGTTCAAGAAGCCAAAATGGCTCTTGTTAGTTTTTCTAATCAGTTTCTAAGGAGAAGCTCAATGTCATAGAAGGAACCTGGGCCTCAGATTCTGAAGTTTGATTTGCTAGGATTCCCTTATGCAAGACCCATGTTTTTTCCTGATTCCTTCTGCACTTCACGTTACCTGTCGATGAAGAAAGCATAGTCAGCCAGCCAACGCTCAGAGTTGAGTGAGCTGAATTGTGCCTGGATCTCAGAGGCCTCCTGCTTTGCGGAATCCTGTTCCATTAGCTGCCAGATCACGAGGTGAAGAAGCGGACAGGGATCCCAAGGAAAGAAGCTGGGCAGAGAAAGCTGCAGGGTCGTGGGGAGGGGAGCAGGGCTTGGAGGGCTTGAGAGAGTGGGTAATCTGGAAACTAGGAAATATTGCAATAGTTTTAGCAACTAGTAAGGCCGTATCTATGCAAACCAGCTAAATATTAACCCTGTCTATAGTAAGTAATATGCTATGAGGATTAAATGAAATCCTGCATACTAGCATTAATGTGACTCATAGAAACTGACATTTGATGAGTGCTGTGTGCTCAGTGCTGTACTAAGTGAGTGACACGCATGATCTTAAAGGCCTTGGATCAGCCCTAGGTGGCAGTCTGTTATGATTATCCCAACTCTCCACAGGATTAAACTAAGGCTTAGAGAGGACTGGTAACTAACTCCCAAATGGCACGGCCAGCAGGAAGGGATGCTGTGTCCGTTACATGCAGTGGCCAGTATGCGTGCTATTGTGCTGTGATGCTGTTCATTATATAAAGCTACCAGCAGTGCTTTCTCTGAGGGCGGGATTCCAGCACAGACCTCACGCTCTACAGAAGAGGAACCACGAATGTGCCCTGCAGGCCGGGCCCAGGAGTAACTGAGCCAGAAGACAGGAAGTCAGCGGACAAGCCTACAATGGCAGGAAGGCCTGAGAGAAATACAAACAGGACTGTCCTTCCTTGTTCAGAGCTGGCTGCCAATGGCATGCTTCCTGCAAAGATTAGAAGGGTTGCAACTACAATTATTACAGTGGTAGGCAAGAAAGAAGCTACGGGACATTGTCATTTAATTTGACAAGCATTTTACTGGGAAGACTGTGCATGAGGCACTGATGAAAACAAGAATAAAACATCATTACTGCCGTTACAGAACTACCGGGTAATAGAACAGCTGTATTCACCGGAAAGTGTAGTGTTAGTTGCTCAGTAGTGTCTGACTGTTTTTGATCCCGTGGATTGTAGCCTGCCAGGCTCCTCTGTCCACAGAATTTCTCCAGACAAGCATATCAGAGTGGGTTGCCATTTCCTACTCCGGGGCATCTTCCCGACCCAGGGGTTGAACCCAGGTCTCCCACATTGCAGGCAGGTAGTTTACCATCTGAGCCACCAGGGAATCCAATCACCAGAAAACTATAGTGCAAATCAGAACTCCTGTGAGAGAGATAGTAGATGTTCAGACATACTGCAGCTGGAGAAATCTTAGAACAAAGTATACCAGTGCACCCCTGATTTATTTACTTAATTATTTATTTTTATCTTTTGGCCACAATGCACAGTATATAGGATCTTAGTTCCCTGACTAGGGATCAAACCCACGTCCCCTGCATTGGAAGTGCAGAGTCTTAACCATTGGACCACCAGGGAAGTCCCTGACCCCTGATTTATTAAAGCTGTTCAGTGGTACTTAGAATAAAATGCAGGCTATCTTCCTCGCCCCCGCTTATATCTACTTCACCAGTCCTATTCTATCCACTTTCCTTAGCCCAGGACAGTTCTATTACATTGACCCTATTCTTTTCCTTGAGAATGCCACACTTTTGCTGGGTCAGAGCCTTGGTACGTGGGTGCCTTCCACTTGCAGTTGTTGTCCCCTAGCTCTTTCCATGCCTGGCACCCTCTCTGACATCCCTGTTCCAGGTACTTCCTTTCCTATTACCCGTGAGAGCACTTACACTCATCTGACCGAATATTGTTTTTATACTTGTTAGCAAGTTTCTTCCTCTCCACTACAACTCAGACTTTTCCACATCTGTTTTTTTCACTGCTGATTCCCAGCCCCGAAATTAATGCCCAGTACATAGTGGGCATTTGGCATAGATCTGTTGAACAAAGGGCATAAGATATTGAGACACTGGAGCCCCAGTGACAGGACAGCCCTTTCTGGCTGAAGGCTCCAGGGACAACTGCACAGAGAAGATTTGGAGGAGAGTTGGACCTTAAAAATGAGGAGGATGTGGTCAGGAGGGATGGAGGAAGATATATTCCAGGTGAAGTGTGTATCTTTAAAGGGAAAGGATAAGCAGAGAAAAAGAAGATGAATTCTATGTATGCTGTGTGCCAGCAGCTTTGCATGTTATTTAATTATACTCATTTTCTGTACACTGAGACTCAGAGAAGCTCATTACTTATCCATGGTACTCAGTCAATAAGACTTGAACCAGAATCCAAACACTCATTTTCTGGGACTTGTGTATATGATTTTACTTTAGCTTTGCTATCTCTTAGTGAAGAATCAGGTAGAACAACCAAGATCAAATATATATTAAATTCAGTGTTGAAGAAAAGGTAGGGTAACAAACCCAAACACCAACCAAAAAGCATCCTTTGGAAGGAAAAAAGCACTTCCTGCTTTTCCAATATGTATGTCAGGTCAGGAGTCCTCAACCTCCAGAACCTAATGCTTGATCATCTTAGGTGGAGCTGATGTAATAGAAATAAAGTGCACCATGAATGTAATGCTCTTGAATCATCCTGAAACCACCCCCCACCACACCCCCAGTCCATGGAAAAATTGTCTTCTGCAAAACTGATCCCTGGTGCCAAAAAGGTTGGGGACTGCTGTTTTAAGGAATTAGAATCCTTAGTTTTTAAGCTGTAATAGTTGAGGCATAACCCAAAATGTCTTGAAAATGCAGACCAACAAATCTTTTTTCATCATTTCAAGATTTGTTCATGCAATAAAAACAGGCTCACAGGCTGAATGCTTAGTAGGCTGCCTGGGGATTCAGGGTTGAGGCAGAGACCGTAACTTCCTTCCAGAAGCACTGGTGAAATACAGCAGACAGAGGAATCTAATAAAAAAGTGATAATGGTGCAAGACAGCAGCAGAGCCTGCTGTGGAGCAGACGGCCTGGGCAAGGAGGCTTCACGAGGTCATGCCTGGATGCTCGAGTGAGTCAGGAAATTAGGAGAGAGCAGGTGGAGAGAGCAAGTCGGCCTGTCTAGGGAAAGAGTGAAGTTGTCCAGGAGGAAATGTAACCAGGAGCCAGATCACAAGGTCCTTGTGTGCTTGGAAGTCTTTGCTGCTGCTACTACTGCTAAGTTGCTTCAGTCGTGTCCGACTCTGTGTGACCCCAGAGACGACAGCCCACCAGGCTACCCCATCCCTGGGATTCTCCAGGCAAGAACACTGGAGTGGGTTGCCATTTCCTGCTCCAAGAATACTGGAGTGGGTTGCCATTTCCTTTCTCCAAGATCTCCCTGACCCAGGGATTGAACCCGGGTCTCCCACATTGTAGGCAGATGAGCTTTACCTTCTGAACCACCAGGGAAGTCTTTACCTCACCCTAAAAGCTAAGGGAAGCCCTTCAGAGTTATTAAGCCAAAGAGACAAGGTCAGTTGTGCATTTTAGAAAGTATGTTCCATGACAGCGTGGGAAATGTATTCAAGGGGCCGTCATAGAGCAAGGAAACAATTACCTAGCAGCAGTGATGGGAGTTGGTATGAAATGCCACTGGGGACTGAGAAGAAATGATGAGGATGAAAAGATTCAGGCAGAAGACTTTCTGAAGGCAAGAGGAAGGAGCTCTCAGTCTTGGGTAGTTGTGGGTAGCAGTGGGGCCCAACCCAACTCCCACCAGTTCATCGGGGGCCAGCTGAGGAGGTGTGATAAGCTCAGTTTGCCTCATAGTATCCAAGGGCACAGGAACAATTTGGGTTTCTAAGTGCATGTGTCCAGTAAGAAACAGAATAGACGGGTCTCCAGTTCCCACAAGGAGTTAGGAAAGATCAACTATCACAGCGGGGAGATTTCCAGAGCACAGAACAATGCCTGGTATAGGGTAGGTACTCCATAAAGATTTGTTAAATGACCATAAAGCTTATGCCTCATGGAATATACTCGATAGCTGAATTTGGATAAAGTTTTCCAAGGGAGACTACACAGAGTGCGTAATTGACAGGCACGTGCTTTTAGACAGACACAGAACTGTAACCTACTTAATACTGATAACAACTAACAATAATAAAAATGTCTAGAACCTGCCACCCAGATTTTACTCATCAAAAAGTGAACCCAGAAAAGAGAAAAACAATTTTGGTAAGAGGGCACCAAAAAACAAAGTTAATTTTTCATTGGCCAGCAAACTGAGCAGTGTTTTGGTCAGTCTGTGCATATCTTATAACCCAACACTGATCAGTAAGTTTCAGGATAGAATTATGCTGCAAACCCAAATGTTTAGAGCAAAGCTATTTGGGTTTCATTCAATCTAAGCCTCTTTGAAACCTCTTAGAATTATGACCCATCCCAAGGTATTTATTTGAACCTTATAAAGGGATGTTCACATCTCTGATTCTCTTAACCTTAATAAAAAGACTTCTTCCCGCTGTGCTGAAGAAAATTCTTGTTTCCCAGTTCTGGTCATTACCGTAAGATCTTGTTCAATTCTCAGTTGGCTTTCTGGAATAATAATGTCCACATTGTTAGGACTGATACATTTTACTCAGAAATTCTGGCTTTCTTCCAGAGAGTAACAGATGCCATCAAAATGTAAGTTGTGGGAATGAGAACTATATACCGTAAAGCCACACAGCTTCTATCTAATGGTTTTTAATAGACCGGCATAGCCTATGCCCCATATGAGTAATTAGTCAAGACAGCAATTAAGCTGAAACACTACATTTATTTTAGGTAAGGTTATCAGGCAAGCTGATTTCCATAGGATTTTGGACTAGTTTTATCTAAGGGAATTCCTGAAAAATAATGGCTGAATTTTACAAAAATGATTCAGCACTTGGATTTCAAAGATGAGTCACTTAATGTCATGTCTATGCAATCAGTTACTTTTATGAGGACTTAGAGATCAAGGTGTTCTGAAAACAATAGCATCTGAGATAATTTGCCCCAGTTCTGAATCTTGTTTCCTCACCTATAAATGGGGATCCTACTCCTCTTTACCATGATTCCTGTATACATTCAACAAAATCACATCCATCCTTGTACCTAACATGGTGTCTGACTCCTAGTCACTGGTCAACAAATATTTGATCATTCCACTTCTACTTAAAACATTGGCCTCTTAAAATAATACTGTTGTTCAGTCACTAAGTCATGTCCGACTCTTTGAAACCCTGTGGACTGCAATACTCCAGGCTCCCTGTCCTTCATTATCTCCCAGAGTTTGCTCAAATTCATGTCCACTGAGTTGGTGATGCTGTCTAACCATCTCATCCTCTCTTGCCCCCTTCTCCTTTTGCCCTCATCTTTCCCAGCATCAGGGTCTTTTCCAATGAGTCATTTCTTCACATCGGGTGGCCAAAGTATTGGAGCTTCAGCTTCAGCATAAGTTCTTCCAATGAATATTCAGGATTGACTTCTTTTAGGATTGACTGGTTTGACCTCCTTGCAGTCCAAGGTCAAGAGTCTTCTCCAACACCACAAATCAAAAGCATCAATTCTTTGGCATTCAGCCTTCCTTATGGACCAACTCTCACATCCATACATGACTACAAGAAAAACCATAGCTTTGATTATAGGGACCTTTGTCAGCATAGTGATGTCTCTGCTTTTTAATATGCTGTCTAGCTTTGTCATAGCTTTTCTTCTAAGGAGAAAGTGTCATTTAATTTCATGGCTGCAGTCACTGTCTGCAGTGATTTTGGAGCCTAAGAAAAGAAAATCTATCACTGTTTCCACTTGTTCCCCTCTATTTGCCATGATACGATGGGACCAGATGCTATGATCTTAATTTTTTGAATGTTGAGTTTTAAGCCAGATTTTTTACTCTTCTCTTTCACCCTCATCAAGAGGCTCTTTAGTTCATTTTCGCTCTCTGCCATTAGAGTGGTATTATCTGCATATATGAGGTTGTTGATACTTCTCTCAGCAATCTTGATTCTAGCTTGTGATTCATCCAGCCTGGCATTTCACATGATGTACTCTACATGTAAGTTAAATAAGTAGGGTGACAATTACAGCCTTGTCATACTCCTTTCCCAATTTGGAACCAGTTCATTGTTCCATGTCCAATTCTAACTGTTGCTTCTAAATCTGCATACAGGTTTCTCAGGAGACAGGTAAGATGGTCTGGTAATCGCATCTCTTTTAAAAATTTTCCACAGTTTGTTGTGACCACACAAAGGCTTTAGTGTAGTCAATGAAGCAGAAATAGATGTTTTTCAAATAATGTGACTATTTAAATACTGTTTTGCAGATTCATAGCATTAAGAGTTTTAACGTTCAAACTCTTTTCGCATTCAGCACCACGTTCCTCTTAGAGATCAGGCAATAGTCAATTTATTTGTTCAATAACTACTACCTACCATGTCCTCTTGATGAAAGTAAAAGGAGAGTGAAAAAGCTGGCCTAAAACTCAGCATTCAGAAAATGAAGATCATGACATCCAGTCCCATCACTTTATGGCAAAAAAATGGGGAAACAATGGAAACAGTAACAGACTTTATTTTCTTGGGCTCTAAAATCACTGCAGATGGTGACTACAGCCATGAAATTGAAAGACACTTGCTCCTTGGAAGAAAAGCTATGACCAACCTAGACAGCCTATTAAAAAGCAGAGACATTACTTTGCCAACAAAGGTTCATCTAGTCAAAGCTATGGTTTTTCTAGTAGTCATGTATGGATGTGAGAGTTAGACCATAAAGAAAGCTGAGCACTGATTGATGCTTTTGAGCTGTGGTATTAAAGATGACTCTTGAGAGTCCCTTGGACAGCAAGGAGACTAAACCAGTCAATCCTAAAGGAAATCAGTCCTCACTATTCATTGGAAAGACTGAATATTCCAATTTTCAATTTTCCAGTATTCCAATTTCCAGTATTCTTTGGAAAGCTGAAACCCCAACGCTTTGCCCACCCGATGTGAAAAACTGACTCATTGGAAAAGATACTGGGAAAGCTTGAAGGCAGGAGGAGAAGGGGATAATAGAGCATGAGAAGATTGGATGGCATCACCGACTGGACAGACATGAGTTTAGGCAAGTTCTGGGAGTTGGTGATTGACAGGGAAGCCTGGCATGCTGCAGTCCATGGGGTCACAAAGAGTCGGACATGACTGAGTGACTGAACTGAACTGAACCATGTCCTAGGCACTACGATGTCTCCTGGAAAGGTGGACAGAGGAGAGCAGGACAGATGTGTCCTGTCATGGAATTTCCTGTTTAAAGCAGAAGGCAGATCCTAAACAAGTCAGGATGGTTTTTACAAAATGAATGTTATCTTCAGAACAGGCTGGGCAGAGGGACTTTCCTATCTTGTGACCTGACCCAAACTCAAGTCCTTCTGCCATTTGTTCCTTTTTGTTAAGCTGAAAGTCAGGAACTCACTCAATATTGCTTGAACCATTGAATTCATTTGAGTCTAATAAGTGATTTTAGTGTTGGTTGCTCAATCTTGTCTAATTCTTTGTGACCCCATGGACTTAAGCCCTCCAGGCTCCTCTGTCCATGGAAATCTCCAGGCAAGAATACTGGAGTGGGTTGCCATTTCCTACTCCAGGGGATCTTCCCAACCCAGGGTTCAAGCCTGAGTCTTCTTCATTGCAAACAGTTTCTTTACTATCTGAGCCACTGGGAAAGCCAGATCTTTCCACAAAGAGCTGTGGTGTGATGCTAATAGGAGAGGCTCCTACTAGCAGGACCTGGGGGCTGGGCTGTTTGGAAAGAGAGCTAGGAGCTGCCACTGAGTCAGAACAAAGCACTAGGAAAACAGATTTTGTCTGGATTACTTCAAGTTCCCCCTGGGGGAAAGGGTGGGGCGAGTGAAAACTTTGCCTTTATCTTGGCTCTGTGGTGGGAGCCATAGGAAGGTCTGTTTCATTTCCAAAGAGCACCTTTTAGGCTTCTTCAAGTGAAGAATTTACAGCATTTTTCAGTCATGTAATCACTTTTTAAATTTTTTCCCAGCATTTGATAAAGTTCTAATATAAAGCACACATTTCCCTTTAGAAAGAATATCCTGAGTTTCACTTTCCTTCTGCATTGGGGCTCTACTGTCATTATTAACTCTTAAGAAAGGATTCCTAGTGTTATGTCATTCTTTGAGATTATTGATTAGGATTTCAAACACAACTGACTTAAAAAGAAAACACCAGTTCATCTGAAATCAAAAAATAGCCAAATTCATGTGTTAGTCACTCAGTCATGTCCAACTCTTTGAAGCCCTAAGGATGATAGCCTGCCAGGCTCCTCTGTCCATGGAATTCTCCAGGCAAGAATGCTGGAGTGGGTATTTCCTTCTCCAGGGAATCTTCCTGAAACAGGGATTGAAGCTGGGTCTCATGCACTGCAATCAGATTCTTTACCATCTGAGCCACCAGGGAAGCCTGATTTATTTGCAGAGGTACTTGTAACTTGACAAAGAGACAATTACCCAGGAATTCTCTCTAGCCAGCTGGGTACCATGCTGTGGTATAAAGGCCCTTGGCCCTGGTTCTACCTGTGACCTGGAGGCTCAACTGCCATGCACATCAATTTCTCACTCAGAGTGAGAATGGAAGTGGTTTCTAAAGTCTCTTCTAAAGTGGTTTCTAGTTCTAAAATTCTGACAACTCTAATATTTAAAATTTTCTTTTCATCAGATTTTGAGTATGTTAATGTTTGTTTTCTATTACAAACTGAAAGCAGTTGGGATAGAAAGTAGTTTGGAGTGGTCCAAATTTGTTTCTAGGACTGACCTCTCCCCCAACCCTTCCTGGAGTCTGGGTCTTAGATGGTAGATGGTCTGCTGTCCACAGGATTATACATCCATGCCACTGGAGTTCCCTGGAGGACCACATTGGTCAGTATCAGACCATGAATTACCCTCTAAGACCTGGAGCCTCACCTCTGAGAAACCTCTGTGGTTTTGGTGGGGGTCCCTGTACTGCGGGGCCTCAGAGACTTCCTGTTTCCTGAGCTCAGGTTCTAGAACAATTTGGAAGCACTCAACCCAGGAGACAAGGACATAGTGCCAACAGATATGTACAAAGATCATTCACATTACTGGGAATGATAAAATGTACGGTTACTTGAGAGGATCATGGTTTTCTCACTTGGTCCTCTAGTACATAACTCACTTGTGTGCAAGTATCTGAGGATGAAGTAAGAGCGGGGAGTGTTGCAAGGGAGCTACTGAAGGCTACTGTATGTGAGAATGACACAGCATCGCATGGTGTGTAGACACAGACCAGGGGGCTCATGCAGATACTTTTATCTTCCTGTGTCTCAGTTTCTTCATCTGAAAAATAGGTAAACATCTCTACCTCTATGATTTTTATGATAATTAAACAAATTAACATTTATACAGTATCTGACACATAGTAAATGTTACATTAAAATTTAAAATATGTATTAGAAGCTGCTATATAACACAGGGAGCTCAGCTTGGTGCTCTTTGATCACCTAGACTAGTTGGTTGTGGGCTGGGAGAGAAGCTCAAGAGAGGACATATATATATATATATATAAAACACACACACACTTAGAGCTGGTCCACGTTGTACAGCAGAAACTAACACAACACTGTAAAGCAATTATCCTCCAATTAAAAAAATTATACAAACCACACTCAGGAAAATAAACTTTTATATGATGAAAAATAAAATCAAGTATATCAGAATAGCATTTCAAGGCTCAAGAAATAATTATTTATTCAACAACTTTTATATTTAGTGTCTGCCATGTCTGTAACAATGGATTAGATCATGTAGGAGAGCACAGATAAAGGACAGATGAATTCCCAGCTATCAAGAAGCCTGTGCCTAATACAGAGAGCATAATATATGGTCACAAAGATTGGTTAATAACACCAGGTAGCAACATATGATGAGATGCAGATAAGCAACTTTCCTATAGGTTGGGGAGAGCTGGCTGTGTGTAAAGGAAAGAAGCAGATCTGAGGAGTGATATCAACGCATAAGGGGACCTACCCCTGGATTAGATGAGGGCTAAATGGTTGGAGAAGGCAATGGCAACCCACTCCAGAGTTCTTGCCTGGAGAATCCCAGGGATGGGGGAGCCTGGTGGGCTGCCATCTATGGGTCTCGCAGAGTCGGACACGGCTGAAGCGACTTAGCAGCAGCAGCAGTGAAAGGGCAAAAGGCTGGAGGAAGGGAATCCGATGAGCATCACTCTGATGGAAAATGTGATGGAAGGAATCTGGAATGGAAAGGAAGGCTGTGGTGGGACGAAGACTGGACCAAGAGCGAGGACGGGCTGTTGCCCTTTTCTCCCACCTAGGAACCGGGCACTTTTGTCCCTGTGCCCAACTTTCCTGGCTTTTCTTTCTGAGGTTTCGCGTTCTTCCAACTTTGTCTCTTGCTTTCCCTCCACTGGGAATGCCACTGTTCAGGAACTAAAATCCCCATTCCTGGCCAAGCCCCCAGGCCCTTGATAAGAGCACCTGGTCATATTTTTACAAAATCCTCAGCACTGTCTGAAATGATATGCGAATGAGTGTGCTAACTTACTTTTGAGTCTTTGTTTCCCTGGAAACTGAACTCTTGAATGTCCTGTTCACTGTTTCCCCAGTCCCTAGAACAGCATCTGGAATAAAAAGCCTCTCAAACAAGTATCTATTAAAGAAGTGTATAAATAACTCATCTCTGAGGTCCTTCCAGACCTGATTTTTGACTCCCTAATTCCACCTGAGAATAAAACTCTTAGCTGACCATGGATTCAAGAGAAAATAAGATTAAGGTTTTCAGGTTTGGGTGACTAGAAGAATACCTTTTTGCCTGACATACTAACAATTAACCCCTCCCCAAAACATGCAGGGAAACAGTAATTTTGGTTGCCAGCTCACTCCCCATATGATGACAATGGGATATCAATCCAGAGGCTAATGATTGCATGGTTCCTGGCAATAACAAAACTGGAGTCCAGGAGAGTGGATTGACAAAACTTAAGATGTTATGAAACTCAGAGATGAAATTCATGCTTGCTAACTGGTGGTAATAACAAAGGTTGATTTATTTAAAACTATTAGTGTTGCTATTGATATTTGAATGAAAATCCTATATTTTCATTCAAATAACTTAAAATGTTAAGAACTTTTATCATGGTAAATCAATGTTAACATCTAATAGTTACATGAATTTGTTCAGTGTTTAGGGCAGAGTGGTGGTGGAACTAAAGGACTCCCTTGTCATTAGGACCTGGCTGTGGATAAGTCATTCTCCCCAGGTCCATTCTGTCCTGTACAGCCGTGGTGATCTGGGATACTATTCTCAAACCAGTGGTTATACTGCACTATATCTTTGATGGTAACCACCAGAGCTAGCCCAGACCCCAAAGGTTACAGGTCATGGTCCCCAGCAAGACCTCCCTGACTTCAGATGCCAGCTGCACTTTGGTTGTTCTCAGGACACCTACACTTCTGACCAACTGACTATAAATTCAGAGTTTCCCATGAGCCCTTTGGTTTGATCATTCACTAGAGTGACACACAAAACTCAGAGACACACCATACTTACCCTTACAGTTTTATTTAAAGTATAGAGATTGAGAATAGCCAAATGAGATCTGCGTGGGTTTCGAACACAGCACTCCACTGCCCTCCCTCTGTGGAGGTGCCAGGGTGCTTCCTCCTCCTGGCCCAGAGATGTGTTCACCACCCAGGACGCTTCACTGAGCTTTGGTGTCCAGAGTTTTATCAGAGTTTCATTATATAGGCATGGTTGACTTTTTGTGGCATTTGCCAGATGATTGAACTCAATCTTCAGCCCCCTTCCCCTCCCTAAAGTTTGAACTGACTCAAAACTCCAACTCTCTAATCACATAGTTGGTGTTTCTGATGACCAGCCCCCATCCTGAGGCATCTTATCTCTTAACACTGAGGGACTTATGAATAACAAAGACACTTTTGTCAAATTAGAATCTCCCTCTCTAGAAGCAGGGATTAAGACCAGTCACATTCCTTTTTGTATAGTAGATACATTTCCCATTTCCTATATATGTGTCTTTTGCTTTTATTTAAAGTGGCTAATAAAGTGGAAAGGAGCTTTAAAAATTAATTAGAAGTTAGGAATCCTACTTCCTGTCTCTCTTATATAGACCCCATGGACTGTAGCCCACCAGGCTCCTCTGTCCATGAAATTCTCTAGGCAAGAATACTGGAGTGGAGAAAAATAAGCGACCCAATCAAAAATGGGCCAAAGAACTAAACAGACATTTCTCCAAAGAAGACATACAGGTGGCTAATAAACACATGAAAAGATGCTCAACATCACTCATTATCAGAGAAATGCAAATCAAAATCACAATGAGGTACCATCTCATGATGATCAGAATCACTGCTATCACAAAGTCCACAAACAATAAATGCTGGAGAGGGTGCGGACAAAAAGGAACCCTCTTACACTGTTGGTGGGAATGCAAACTAGTACAGCCACTATGGAGAACAGTGTGGAGATTCCTTAAAAAACTGGAAATAGAACTGCCATATGACCCAGAAATCCCACTGTTGGGCATACTCACCGAGGAAACCAGAATTGAAAGAGACACATGTACCCCATTGTTCATCGCAGCACTGTTTACAATAACCAGGACATGGAAGCAACCTAGATGTCCATCAGCAGATGAATAGATAAGAAAGCTGTGATACATATACACAGTGGAATATTACTCAGCTATTAAAAAGAATGCATTTGAATCCGTTCTAATGAGGTGGATGAAACTGGAGCCTGTTATACAGAGCAAAGTAAGCCAGAAAGAAAAACACCAATACAGTATTAACGCATATATATGAAATTTAGTAAGACGGTAATGATGACCCTATATGCGAGACAGCAAAAGAGACACAGATGTAAAGAACAGACTTTTGGACTCTGTGGGAGAAGGTGAGGGTGGGATGATTTGAGAGAATAGAATTGAAACGTGTGTATTATCATATGTGAAATAGATCACCAGTCCAGGTTTGATGCATGAGACAGGGTGCTCAGGGCTGGTGCACTTGGATGACCCTGAGGGATGGGATGGGGAGGGAGGTGGGAGGGGGGTTCAGGATGGGGAACACATGTACACCCGTGGCTGATTCATGTGAATGTATGGCAAAAACCACCACAATATTGTAAAGTAATTAG
>NW_011494942.1:11487847-11490453 GCF_000754665.1 Bison bison bison | reverse complement strand
AACCCCGCCCCCCCCCCAAAAAAAAAGAATTCTGGAGTGGGTTGCCATTCGTTTCTCCACGCTCCATCAAAATATTTCATCTACTCTCTCTGGTGAAATAGATACGAATCTACTATTGCCAAAGCTCTAACCCTCAGCTGCCACTTAGACTATTGCAGGTGCCTCTGAACTTCTGCTTCCACACTTGCCCCTTTACTGATTATTCCTTGGAGAGCAAGGTGATGATTTTTAAACTGTAAATCAGAGTATGTCACTCACCTGCTCAGAACCATCCACTGACTTTCTAAAGTACACAGAATGCAATTCAAACTTGTTTTCAGGCCCATACCCTCTGACACCTGCCATCCACTGCCTCTCTCTCATCCCTTGGCTCCAGCCTGTCTGACCTTGCTCTTCCCACAATACGCCAAGCCTGTTTCTACCTGAGGCCTTTTGTATTCGTTTTTTTCCTTGGCCTGCAGCATGCCACTTGTTCTTTCATATCCTGCATGTTTCTGCTTAAATGTCAGCATCTCAGAGAGTCTGTCTCTGGTCACCTTTTCAAAAAGAGTCACTTTTCCTGACTAAATCATTCTTAATCCTCGTACCCTTCTTACTGACTCCTCTCAAACACTATTGCAACCTGACATTGTATTGTATGTTTATTTTTTAACTGCATGACTTCCTTGTACATACATAAATAACACAATCTGCACTAAGGCGACAACGTTTTTGGTCATTGCTATATTAACAGGACTCAAAGCCATGGCTAGCACATAGTAGGTGCTCAGTGAGTACTTGCTGAATGAATGGATGACTGAATGAACAAACAAATGAATAAGAAATAAATGATGATATATCTCTAGTGGCTTAGCTTAGCTTCCTAATAGTGCAGATGATGGTTGGTGAGCAAAATGGGATACTAAGAAGTGTATAGGGATTAGACTGAGTTCACATCCTAGTTTGGCTGCTTCCTAGCTGTGTGACTTTGGACAGTTTGCTTAGCCCCTCTGCCTCAGTGTCCTCATCTGTTAAAAAAGAAAAGGAAAAAAAAAAAAAACAACAACTATTATCTACCTTAACACTTAAAACTGTGTTTGAAGACCTTTCATAATTAGGAAACTACGTTCTCCTAGTACTTCCCAGTATACACACATTCAAGTGGAACCTTGGATCAGAGGGTTCAACAAGTCTAAAATACACCAAGTAGACACAGAAGACTGAATTGGAGACTAAGAGACATGAGAGAGCTTGGCCATTTTGCTTGACCTCCTCTTGCTTCCCTGTATGAAAATCAAGAGGGTGACAGACAGAGTGCCTGATGAACTATGGACAGAGGTTCATGACATTGTACAGGAGACAGGGAGCAAGACCGTCCCCAAGAAAAAGAAATGCGAAAGAGCAAAATGATTGTCTGAGGAGGCCTTACAAATAGCTGTGAAAAGAAGAGAAGCAAAAAGCAAAGGAGAAAAGGAAAGATATAAGCATCTGAATGCAGAGTTCCAAAGAATAGCAAGGAGAGATAAGAAAGGCTTCCTCAGGGATCAATGCAAAGAAATAGAGGAAAACACTAGAATGGGAAAGACTAGAGACCTCTTCATGGAGAAGGCAATGGCAAGCCACTCCAGTATTCTTACCTGGAAAATCTCGTGGATGGAGGAGCCTGGTAGGCTGCAGTCCATGGGGTCACTAAGAGTCGGACACGACTGAGCGACTTCACTTTCACTTTTCACTTTCATACATTGAAGAAGGAAATGGCAACCCACTCCAGTGTTCTTGCCTGGAGAATCCCAGGGACGGGAGAGCCTGGTGGGCTGCCCTCTATGGGATTGTACAGCGTCGGACACAACTGAAGTGACTTAGCATCAGCAGCAGCAGAGATCTCGTCAAGAAAATTAGAGATACCAAGGGAACATTTCATGCAAAGATGGGCTCAATAAAGGATAGAAATGGTATGGACCTAACAGAAGCAGAAGATATTAAGAAGAGGTGGCAAGAATACAGAAGAACTGTACAAAAAAGATCTTCACGACCCAGATAATCACAAAGGTGTGACCACTCACACTCACCGAGAGCCAGACATCCTGGAATGTGGAGTCAGGTGGGCCTTAGGAAGCATCACTACAAACAAAGCTAGTGGAGGTGATAGTGATAGAATTCCAGTTGAGCTATTTCAAATCCTGAAAGATGATGCTGGGAAAGTGCTGCACTCAATATGTCAGCAAATTTGGAAAACTCAGCAGTGGCCACAGGACTGGAAAAGGTCAGTTTTCATTCCAACCCCAAAGAAAGGCAATGCCAAAGAATGCTCAAACTACTGCACAATTGCACTCATCTCACACGCTAGTAAAGTAATGCTCAAATTCTCCAAGCCAGGCTTCAGCAATACATGAACTGTGAACTTCCAGATGTTCAAGCTGGATTTAGAAAAGGCAGAGGAACCAGAGATCAAATTGCCAACATCCGCTGGATCATCAAAAAAACAAGAGAGTTCTGGAAAAACATCTATTTCTGCTTTATTGACTATGCCAAAGCCTTTGACTGTGTGGATCACAATGAACTGTGGAAAATTCTGAAGAGATGGGAATACCAGACCACCTGACCTGCCTCTTGAGAAACCTATATGC
>NW_011494942.1:11404163-11487475 GCF_000754665.1 Bison bison bison | reverse complement strand
CTTGAGAGTCCCTTGGACTACAAGGAGATCCAACCAGTCCATCCTAAAGGAGATCAGTCCTGGGTGTTCATTGGAGGGACTGATGTGAAGCTGAAACTCCAATACTTTGGCCACTGGATGCGAAGAGCTGACTCATTTGAAAAGACCCTGATGCTGGGAGGGATTGAGGGCAGGAGGAGAAGGGGACGACAGAGGATGAGATGGTTGGATGGCATCACTGACACAATGGACATGGGTTTGTAGTTGAGTGGATCCGGGAGTTGGTGATGGACAGGGAGGCCTGGCATGCTGCCTGTGGGGTCGCAAAGAGTCAGACACGACTGAACGACTGAACTGAACTGAACTGAATTAAGTCTATCAGAAAAGCTTCAAGCCCTGATATGCTTTGGTTTTATAAACAAAGCCACAGGTCTTGAGAGACATGGACTCCAGAGGTGGATCAGTGAATCATACACCAAAAATGGAAGAAAAGCAGTGGTGCTCTCTTTCTCATTAGAGTCTGCTCATTCAAACAGTCACCAAGTAGTCCTATAGCCCCAATTAAATTTTCTTTGTAGTTTGTAAACAGTCACTTAAAAGCTTAATTTCTAATCATGGTTATGATTATCATGGATAATTCTGGTCTGTGCAGAGAAATGGCAGCAAAAATGTAGCTGAAGGTGGAGTCAAATTTAGCTCAGTGCCCATGTCAGCATCTCTTTTCTCTCTTACTGTTTCTCAGAGGAAGCACTGCCTAAGAAGGAAGAGAAATTAGTTTATATCATCAGAGAAAGACAAGGCACTGTCTAGATATAAACAGTGATAGAAACATGGGCTAGCACATGTGAATGCAATTTCTCCATCTGGCAATACACAAATTATTTGATCTGATCAAATCATAGTACATTATCTTTTCAGAATAAATAATTGGTTTCCTACTGCTCATTCATAATTTTTTCCAGGTATGTGTCTTAGTTTGGTTCAGATTTCTTCTTTTTTTATAATATTGTTTTATCACTCTTCTGCATCTGCATTATGAGTTTTTATCAGATTTTTATATTTGGTTGCAAACCTGCTTTGTGAGATCCTCCCCTTTCCCATCTTCATCTTTGCATCTCTCTCAGTAGGCTTTGTGGATGTAAATGTGATAGAAGCTAAGATTACATCATCTTTAATAAAGGAGAAAATATATAATATGTAGAAGCCAGGTGAGCTACACAGAAGGAAATCAATCAGTTGGCAAATTGCATCTATGGCACAAAGTGTGAAATGCTATTTTTGTGCAGTGTTTATTGAAGATATTTATTGAAGAAGTTTGTGAAGAAGATGGTTAAAATGTATATGCAAAAGTAAGGGACCATTTTGTTAAATTTAAAATGACATTGATGTCATTTTTACAGTATGAAATCTTTCAATATTTCCAACAATCCTTGTTATAGTATTTTACACAATTGCCTCAAAAGGCCTTCAGATATAAAAGTATGTATCTAGTGTTGTAAATTAGGTACAACCTGTCTGTGTATAATAGATGCCTCTACAGCCATTCCACAAAGCAGATCAAGAATTGCATTATAGTTTGGGGATTTGGAGGAGATTTTGAAGTTGATATTTTTAATAATTTTTAATGCCCACAGTTAACTATCCATGTTTTTAATGTTTTAATCAGTTCTAGTTTAAAATGATATATGGATAAGTTTCCATTGCTATTTTGTATTCACTGTGAGAAAATAGTCAGAGTGTTGACTTTATAGAGCTAGAAAATGCATTCTTGCAAAATGACTTTTCTTTCCTTATGGTTATGGCAACTGTCAATATGGGTATCCTTTCCAGAAGTGACTATTCAATAGATTGTTTTTATTGCTGTTTCTCAAAAGGAAACATTCAAGTAAAATACACCCTCCCAGATAAATGCATGCTTCCCTCCTGCCATGAATGTAAATAGGGGTGTGCAAAGGAGGAGGGACAGTCTTGTAGAAACTTGCATTTTTCTTTAGTATTCTTAGCCGAAGAAATTCTGAAACAATAGTGGAGAAGAACACGGTAGATAGTATTTGAATTAGTCCAACACCAGAAGAAGAATGCATCTTATTTTGGAGATAGAGCAGAGATAGGACTGTAGTTGAGTGGATCCTGATAAAGACATCCTTGCTAACGAAAAGCATAAGCACAATCCAAAGCCACTTTCTGTGAAACCCTGGTACCTAATAAACATAGAAATATCAAACTAAAATTAACAAAAAGAATCGTCGGCAAAGGCTTTATTTAAAAACAGAGTGTAAAACAATTGCAACCGGGTGTGAAATTGTAGTTAGCGCTCACAAAGCCTTTCATGACTTATTTGCAGTTTAGTTTGATTTTCCTGTTTCCTTGCTTGTTGCTGTAATTAGCCATTAAACCAGCAGAAACTACATTTTCTGCATCACACAGACAATGTCTTTAAAGTTTGCAAAGAGAACAAGGAAAGCAGACTAAAGCATTACATAAAAGTCCAACTAATGTAGGAAAATAAGAACAACTGTTGCATGAATACTGAAAACTTGTCAGCAGGCAGAAAGAAGATATTTAACTGGTAATTAATTTAAAATAGATTTCTCTTCTGATGTCTTTTTAAAGAAATCCTCTATTATTTTTATTTTCTAGTTTAATATAATTTGTAGTTTTCATGGTACATTGGATAACGTGCAAGAATAATGCAATATTACCTAAAAACACTCCACTCCGAAATGGTTTCTATGCAGGCAACAGCATGGGCCCAGTGTCTGTGGAAGATTTCCTCTTGCCCGCTCACTCCTGTACCTGTACTCCTTGTTGCGGTTGTCCAGTTGCCAAGTCTTGTCCAACTATTTGCTACCCCGTGGACTGCATCACGCCAGGCCTCCCTGTCCCTCACCATCTCCCAGAGTTGGCCCAGATTCATGTCCATTGATTGGTGATGCCATCCAGCCGTCTTATACTGTGTCACCCTCATCTCCTTTTGCCTTCAGTCTTTCCCAGCATCAGGGTCTTTTCCAATGAGTTGGCCATTTGCATCAGGTGACCAAAGAATTGAAGGTTCAGCTTCAGCATCAATCCTTCCAATGAGTATTCAGGGTTGATTTTTTTTTTTCCTTTAGGATTGACTGGTTTGATCTCCTTGCAGTCCAAGGGACTCTCAAGAGTCTTCTCCAGCACAATTTAAAAGCATCAGTCCTTCAGTGCTCTGTCTTCATCTGCCCTCATCACTTAACATCATCTGAATCAGACGAAGTGTTTTTTAAGTTTATTTATTAAACTCTTTAGGTGATAGATTTCCCTTTTAATTAAAACGATTTTTTCCTTTAAGTAGTAGGTAAATATTTTTCGCAATTTATTTTCCCTAGAGAACTTCTTTTTTTTTTTTCTAATTTTATTTTATTTTTAAACTTTACATAATTGTATTAGTTTTGCCAAATATCAAAATGAATCCGCCACAGGTATACATGTGTTCCCCATCCTGAACCCTCCTCCCTCCTCCCTCCCCATACCATCCCTCTGGGTCGTCCCAGTGCACTAGCCCCAAGCATCCAGTATCGTGCATCGAACCTGGACTGGCTGCTTCTCACTTTCTAGAATAAATGCACAGATGAACTCATTTATTTTAGGGTTTAAAGCTGCAACTCATATATGTATATAATGGTAAACAGGCATGAACAGTCTTATGTTTCAAGAATGTCATATGTGCTTAATGAAAATTCTTATCTATTACCTCTGAATTCCCATATCTTAAGTCTGGGGATGCAGTATGTCAAGAAAAATGAAACAGATTCATTTTAAAAATGGTTCCTGTAATTAAAGTTGTAGGAGTCGTTACTTGAATCCTTGCATGATTGGGGAATGTACAATGTCTTACTCTTATAATAAAAATATTGTTAGGTACTCAGGCTACGGGAATTACTGAGCTTTAAATTTAATTTACATTCTATATATAGTGACATTGTTCATTTTCCTTTCCTGAAGTCCTTTGTGTTTAAGCATGAAAATTGTATGACTTCCTTAGAGTTTCCAGTTTAACCTTGCTGTTAACTGTTTCTGCTGTTAAGTCGCTTCAGCGTGTCCGACTCTATGCGACCCCATAGACGGCAGCCCACCAGTCTACCCCGTCCCTGGGATTCTCCAAGCAAGAACACTGGAGTGGGTTGCCATTTCCTTCTCCAGTGCCTAAAAATGAAAAGTGAAAGTGAAGTTACTCAGTTGTTTCCGACTCTTAGCGACCCCATGGACTGCAGCCCACCAGGCTCCTCCGTCCATGGGATTTTCCAGGCAAGAGTACTGGAGTGGGTTGCCATTGCCTTACCGTTGCTAAGAAACTGCAGTAAAGTTGTGGCTTGCTTTTGTACTCTTAGCTTGAGATCAGTAAGCGTCCTTTCATGATTCCTGTTCGTCGCTGTCATTCCCAAATTATATCAGATAACTGTAGATAGACTACTTCTTTGCTGAAAATGCTTTATCCCAGATCAAATGTGAATGCAGTGATGTGGGGCCACCACCTGGAGAGGTTGACCTACAGCAGGTCACCAGATGGTGTCTCAGGGACAGAGCTCCACACAGGTCCTTTCCCATGTGATAAAAGTTCTAGATCCTGTGCTCAACTTCCCAGCCTCAGATCCTCAATGCCATCAGGACACACAGAATGAATTGGGCTGGGAATGCACTAATCAGAGTCCAAAGACAGAGCTGTAGAGAAATCAGAACACCTAGGCATTGATTTAACAAGATAAATTATAATTTCCAAACAGAACAGGTACACATACTAGCCGGTCAGTGTATTTTTTTTTTTCTCCCTGAGAAGTCAGATTGTAATCTGAAGGTTGCTTAATGAGCAGAGGTTCAGAGCAAAGGGAGCTAGTTGGATGCATGATTTGAATGTTTAGTGGGTCAGACTGAGATAAACTGATCCAGCCTCATCACTGCATGCAGCTGTAGACTGGATTGTAAATGAGAGCTGGAGTCCCGCGGGTGAGTCCTGGCTTTACCACCTACTTGCTCTGTGACCTTGGGAAGTAATTACTCTGTGTAAGAGTCTGCTTCTCTGTGAAATGAGAGAGAACCAGTGCCTACCTTAGGGTTATCAAAGTCATTCATTCGTTTATTCATTACCAAGTATTTATTAGTACTTATAATGAACTGAGCATTATTTTAGGCACTGGGGAAGCAGCAGTAAACGAAACAGAGGAAAACCCCTACGTTCATGAAATGTATGCTCTAACAGCAGGCCATCAACAACATCAATAAATATCACAGTATGCTAGATGGTGATGGATGCCACAGGGAAAAAGTAAGCAGAGAAGGGAAAAGAGCGAGGGCAGCGGAGTTCCTTTTATTTATTTATCTATGTGTGTCTGCTCTGGGTCTTCGTTGCTGCACGTGGACTTCCTCTGGCTGCAGTGAGTGAGAGCTTCTCTCTAGTTGTGGTGCAGCGGCTTCTCACTGAGGTGGCTTCTTTTGTTTCGGGTCTCAGGCTCTAGGGTGCCCAGGCTTCAGTAGTTGCAGCACATGGGCTCAGTTGCTCCAAGGCACATGAAATCTTCCCATACCAGGGATTGCACCCATGTCTCCTGCATTGGCAGACAGATTCTCAACCAGTGGACCACCAGGGAAGTGCTGGAGTTGCTTTTAACTGCAGTGAAATAATGAATGTAAATGTGACAGGACCCAGACCATCACATTTTTCATTCTAAGTTATTATTATTCCTGCTCCTCTCGTTTCCTCTTCCATGGACCACATGGAGCCTAGGTGAGTGAGTGGCACACAAGCCAATTGTGATGCTTTCTGCCCACTTTGTCCCAAGCTAACTTTCTTCCTGGCAGTAGACAAAGTTGCCTTTAGATGAGTTAATTTCATTGATTCATTAACAGTGGGTCTTAACTTTGTTCTGGAGGACATGTTATCCTTAAGTTGTCAGAGTACAAATTTCATTTATTGCAACTTAGTTTTTAAGTCTGACTTCAAGCATTTGAGAGGCACCTGCATACTTAGAGCAATTTGTAGGATAAGATCATGAAAAGGATTCTAATATCTCATGATCCCCAGAGAAAGGGTCTTGGGGCCCTGAGAATCAAAAGTCTATATTCTAGTTCTGACTTATTCATCATTCGTGTGACACTGGTTAAGCAATGACAATGGTGAGCCTTAGTTTCCTTTTAGTTTTGTCTTGGGGTGCCCTTCACAGAGTTCATGTGAACTATTTAAAACAACTATTTAAAGCAGTGAACTATGTAAAGTATTATGTGATTGAAGTAGTACCAATTTTAATAATGTTTTTAGTGGTTTCCCCTTCACTTTCCTTTCAGATCTGTACCAATATTTTGCCCACAATCCTAAGTAGGAGTTGATATGATAAAGCATAAGCTTAGAGAATCTAAGGTCTGCGATAACTAGTCCAACTTTCCAGGCCAACTCAGGAGTTCCTCTTCCAAGAAAGGATCAGCAAACAAAAGTATTCACCCAAGATTGGCTGCCAGTATGTTCCCTATCTTTTGTTTCCCACTTATGCCTTCTTTCGACTATAGTATGGTGCTGACTAGGACCAGGAAAAATAGCTGCCTAGTAGTTGGGTTCTTTTTTTTTTTTTGCTCCACTGGGTCTTCACTTGCATTGCAGGGCAGGGCTTTCTCTAGAGGCTGTAGAGTACAAGCTCTCTAGTTTTGGTGCATGGGCTTAGCTACTCTGAGCCATGTGGGGTCTTAGTTCCCAATCAGCCATGTCCTCTGCATCGGAAGACAGGTTTTTAACCACTGGACCACCAGGGACATCTCTAGTAGTTGAGCTTTAATGTTACATCAAGAAACCAAAAAGTTTCACTGCAATAGGTTAGAAAATGATGGTGTTTAAGCAGGAGAAGAATTTATTATGATGGTTTAAAGGAGTCCTGGAAGTACTGTAGTAGAGAAAAAGGGTCTGATGAGACACCAAGTAAAAATATAAATAATCAGCGACTAAGTAAAAATAGCAAGTAGAGTTGTTGTTGTTCAGTTGCCAAGTCGTGTCTGACATTTTGCAGCCCCATGGACTGCAGCACACCAGGCTCCTCTGCTGTTCACTGTCTCCCGAAGTTTGTTCAGACTCATGTATGCCATATTGTTCTTACAGCATCCGGTTTTACTTTCACCACCAGACGCATCCACGATTGAGCATCGTTTCCGCTTTGGCCCAAACGCTTCATTCTTTCTGGAGCTATTAGTAATTGCTCTCTGCTCTTCCCCAGTAGCATATTGGACACCTTCTGACCTGGGGGGCTCATCTTCTGGTGTCATATCTTTTTGCATGTTCATACTGTTCATGGGGTTCTCGTGGCAAGAATACTGGAGTAATTTGCATTTCTTCCTCCTGCGGACCACGTTTTGTCAGAACTCTCCACCATGACCCGTCTGTCTTGGGTTGCCCTGCACAGCCTGGCTCATAGTTTCATCGAGTTACATAAGCCCCTTCACCACAACAAGACTATGATCTGTGAAGGTGAGGGAGTGATGATAGTCAAACTTCTTCCCACATTCTTCCACGTGTGTATCTGAATGCCTGTTGGGCTTGTGTGCCAGACACTAACCAGAGAAATGCCTGAGGGGTCATCAGGTGCAGGTGACATCAGGAAAGGATGAGAAAACTTGTTCTCTAAAATGTTGTGTTGACATTTAGGCTACGAAAGCACTATATAAGTTGCTTTGTTTTTGAGAGAGAGAGACCACATCCTTGTGAGCTCTGGGTTTGACCTCCAGCTCAGGCTGGAGATATATTCCCAGTGACCAGCTCTGAGAGAGAGCCTGTCCAGGGCTGTTGAACTGGAGCAGGTGACAGGCACCCCGCTCTATCCACTGTCGCGCAAGGCTGCATGGGACTGAGCCTGTGTGATGGTGCTTCAGCACTCTGACCGCAGCCGAGAGCCTTGCTGGAAATGCAATGCCTTCATCTGCAGGATCCCAGGCCACTTGGAAGTGGAGCGTATTAGAAACATCTCACTGCCTTGTTCCACCCATCACAAGCTTATTTATTATAATGGGATTCTGTGTGATAAGATGGGGATGCTATGACTCAGGCAGCAAATAGCACAGGAGATGCTGTATTTAAAAAGGGATTTGTAACGCTTAGAGGTGGTTGAACAAATTCATATCCAAAAATCATTTCCAGAAGACAGGCATTCCTATGAATTTCAACACAAAGTGTGCAAAAATGTGCTAATTTTACTAACTACTTTGTCATATACTGGCAACCTCTTTAACATCTGGAGACTACATGGCACAAAATTAGGACTCATTTGTCCATTATATACACTATATACACAACAAAACAAAATGCACATAACATACAAAAATGGTTTTGTCTGAAAATGTCCAGGTGCAAATGTACTAGCATATTACCTTTTGCAATTCTTCCCCCGCCCCCACCTCCTCCAAACCACTAAACAAGTATAGACAATAGTATGCTACTCACAGAGATAGTTTAACATTTAATATTCCCAAAGACAGTACTTCCTATAAAGTTAAGCAAAAAGATATTTACAAAGTGATATTTCACTACCTCTACATTTGACATACTTCGGACACTTCTAAACGTCTATAGATGGACTAGATGTTTCAAATAAGGACTTAATTTGTCCACTATATACAGCAGAGCTTAAAGCTCAACATTCAGAAAACGAAGATCATGGCATCCGGTCCCACCACTTCATGGGAAATAGATGGGGAAACAGTGGAAACAGAGTCAGACTTTATTTTTCTGGGCTCCAAAATCACTACAGATGGTGACTGCAGCCATGCAATTAAAAGACGCTTACTCCTTGGAAGGAAAGTTATGAACAACCTAGATAGCATGTTTAAAAGCAGAGACATTACTTTGCCAACAAAGGTTCGTCTAGTCAAGGCTATGGTTTTTCCTGTAGTCATGTATGGATGTGAGAGTTGGACTGTGAAGAAGGCTGAGCGCCGAAGCATTGATGCTTTTGAACTGTGGTGTTGGAGAAGACTCTTGAGAGTCCCTTGGACTGCAAGGAGATCCAACCAGTCCATTCTGAAGGAGATCAGCCTTGGGATTTCTTTGGAGGGAATGATGCTAAAGCTGAAACTCCAGTACTTTGGCCACCTCATGTGAAGAGTTGACTCATTGAAAAAGACTCTGATGCTGGGAGGGATTGGGGGCAGGAGGAGAAGAGGACGACAGAGGATGAGATGGCTAGATGGCATCACTGACTCTATGGACGTGAGTCTCAGTGAACTCCGGGAGTTGGTGATGGACAGGGAGGCCTGGCGTGCTGCGATTCATGGGGTCGCAAAGAGTCGGACACGGCTGAGCGACTGATCTGATCTGATCTGATATACAGAGCAATCTTGAATAAACTGCACACATGTACCAATTATAATCTGAAAGTGTCTTCATAGCCTAAGACTCTTCTCTTCTGTCCCCCTCTCCACCAACCCAGAGGGCTATAATGCTCAAATTTTCAGAAGACAGTCTTTCCTAGAAACTGTTAACACAAAATGTACAAGATGTATTATTTACTAACTCTGTTTTTGTCACTCTGGCAACCTCTTTAACATATAGAGAGACTAGCTGTTGTAAATTAGGACTCATTTGTCCATTATATACACTTTATACACAGCAAAGTGGATTGGTGGTGGCTACAAAGAAGCAAGGGAGGAAATGGTTCAGGCCAAAATGTTCGTATTTAGAAGATGCCTCAGATTATAGCCATTGTTACACTGTACAATTTTATTTAACAGTGCTGTGTACATGTTGTTCATTCGCTCAGTCATGTTCAAGTCTTGGTGACCTCATGGACTGCAGCATGCCAAACTTCCCTGTCCCTCACCATCTCCCAGAGCTTGCTCGAACTCATGTCCTTCGAGTCAGTAATGCCATTTTGTCCTCTGTCATCCCCTCTCCTCCTGCCTTCCATCTTTCCCAGCATCAGGGTCTTTTCTAATGTGTCAGCTCTTTGCATAAGGTGGCCAAAGTATTAGAGCTTCAGCTTTAGCATCAGTCCTTCCAATGCATATTCAGGATTGATTTCCTTTAGAATTTATTAATTTGATCTCCTTGCAATCCAAGGGACTCTCAAGAGTCTTCTCAACACCACAATTCAAAAGCATCAATTCTTTGGTGCTCAGCTTTCTTTATGGTCCAGTCCTCACATCCATCCTCACATCTCACATCTCATCTCATATCACTTCCCTGGTGGCTCAACTGGTAAAGAATCCACCCACAATGTGGGAGACCTGGGTTTGATCCCTGGGTTGAGAAGATGCTCTGGAGAAGGGACTGGTACCCACTCCAGTATTCTAGCCTGGAGAATTCCGTGGACTGTATAGTCCATGGGGTCACAAAGAGCTGGACACACCTGAGCAACTTTTACTTTCTCACATCCATACATGACTACTGGGAAAACCATACCCTTGACTATATGGACCTTTGCTGGCAAAGTAATGTCTCTGATTTTTAATAGGCTGTCTAGGTTGGTCATAGCTTTTCTTCCAAGGAGCAAGTGTCTTTTAATTTCGTGGCTGCAGTCACCATCTGCAGTAATTTTGGAGCCCCCCAAAATAAAGTCTGTCACTGTTTCCATTGTTTCCATCTATTTTCCATGAAGTGATGGGACCAGATACCATGATCTTTGTTTTTTGAATGTTGAATTTTAAGCCAGCTTCTCACTCTCCTCTTTCACTTTCATCAAGAGGCTCTTTAGTTCCTATGTACATAGTGGACAAGTAAATTCTTGTATGAAACATCTAGTCTTTCTAGGTATTTAGAAGTGCTTGATACATGTAAAAGTAGAAGGGGTAGAATAATGCTTCTTGTAAATAGCCTTAAAAACCTGATGGGAAATACCGTCATTGGAAATGAAATTGTTAAACCCCTCTGAACAGTGTACTCTGTGCTTTTTCATTGGGTTGAGGGAGGTGGGAGGGAAGATTGCAAAAGAGGTTTTGCTGGCGTGCTAGAACATTTCAGCTTACCATAAGTTAAATGTGCTTCATTTAACTTTCCTGTATACATATATGTATATACTTTACAAATGGGTCCCAATTTTATAGTATCTAGTCTCTAGATATTAAAGAGGTTGCCAGTGTATGACAAAAGTAGGGTTAGTAAACTAACACATTTTGTTTCAAAAAAAAAAGTGGGATTTGGCTGGTAGAAAGTTTCTGCTGCACATTGCACTGACTGCTTTCATCCTGTAAAATTTCATTTTGCAGTACAGTGGCTGTCATTATAAATAAGCATTTGCTAAATTAGCTGCTTAACCTGATGGTGCACATCAAAAAAAATCTCTCCATCATTTTTGACCCTAGACACGTCATTTGAATGTCACATATAAGTGAAATATTTTGTGTTGAAAGTGGAAACATACTTCCAGTGTACTTGGGGAGGTTGTTACCTAAAGAAATCCTGGGATTATTCCTTTAGGAAAGAAGCCTTATGAAATGAATAGCAAATAATCTATTTTGTTTGGTTTTATTAATTTGGTCTTATATATCATATTATCTGAAGACACCTACCTGTCTTGGGTCAGAACAGATTATCTTTTTTTCAGTAGTTGGTCATTGTGTACAATCTAAACCAATACTATCTGCATTGTACAGTTGTATTACCAAATCATTCCCCACATTTTCTCCGAAAATTAAAAAGAAGAGTTAAGAGACAGTGGCTTGGGGTACAAAGATTACCCTGAGGGACAGAAATGTGGGGGAATTATGCTCAATTTTATAAGATACATAGACCATGACCAAGGATATAAATGATAACCAAATATCTTAAATAATGTTGAATAGGTGTTGCTATAATTCCAACAGATAATGTAATTTTCAACCTAGCACAACATAATTAAATGTGAGGCTCTTTGGTAACATTCTTTTATATTCTAAGTAAGTACCCCAAGTTCCAAAAAATGTATTATTTGGACAACTATAATGTCTTATAAAAGTATTTGTAATTGTCACACAAAGATGTATAATCAAATTACATTGAAGTTGTCATAGAAAGAAAATATATATATTTATATCTACCTGGTGTAATGTATAGGATATAGCAGATCATCTGTTGGAGAACTAAGGATAAATGTAAGTTCAGCAGGACCTTGGAAGTCTTGGCTGTTAACACTGGCAAAACTATCAGTTTTCCATTCCTAGTGATAAATTTTAATCCAAATAAATCCTGTTTGTTAGGGCACTAAAAAGCCTTGTCAGCTCAGAAGTTGAGAAGGCATGCATTGACTGGCAGTGTATTGATGCCACAAACCAGGCCAAAGTGCCAACATCTCATGTAATCTCATTTTCAAGCACAAAGTTAAGGCAAAGCCAAGTATGGCTCCAAGGGCCAGGCTTCTTCAACATAATTCATAGCATGGCCCTGGGCTTTGTGACCAGGCAAAGCCAAAGGTCAACATCACTTCTTTCTCCAGTGAGCCTTGAAGAGAGATGACAAGGAGGTCAGAATGGGAAAGGGAAGAGATAAACTTGATCAGAAGGGTTTCTTTGTGCCTTGGGTGACACAAATAAAGAAGCAGAAAGTGGAAGAGAATTAATAGTGTGTTTAGTAAAAAGTGGAAAGGCTAAAATACCCTGGAACAGAGTCTTACCACTTTCTTTCCGAGTAACAGTCTGGATACACCAGTGTTATGGGCTCTGACTGTTTACGCACCACCCCTGGAAGCCTGACCACAAGTTGCCCTTGCAAAGAAACAGAAACAAAAAATAGAATTCTTCCACTCTGAGGTGGCCTTCCTCTTCTCTTTGTGTGTCACTGAGTCTCAAACAGTAGATTTTGAAATCCATGGTTACTTGAGGAATTTACATTTTTAAAAGCGGGCAGATACAGGCAAAGTTGTAAGTGGGAATTTGGAAACAAATGAGTAGATTCTTCTTTCCCACAAGGTTACTCATGGTGGGGTGGGGCAGAATGGAGGGAAAACCTTCTGAAACTCCCAAGTAGCATTTGACATGGGGAAATGGTAAAACTCAATGTCAGAGTGACTCCTTGTTCTTGTCCCTTAAAATCTGTTGATTTCAGTGATGTCATAATCTCATGAGGCCGGTCACAGGCCAGTCTTCCCACTCTCTCCATCCTCTTTGCCCCAACCATATGTTGCCCCATCCTACACCTACACCGCCCTGCCTGGCTCCCATTCCACTCTCCTCCCACCAGAAACGTGTTATACATATTAGTTCTTATTCCCCACAAGACAAAATCATTGCACTAGTTCTTCTACATCATTTCTTCAGATCCTGACACAAGTCCTAAAGGATAGGTATTATTATCCCCATTTTTAGAGAGAGGAAAAGCTGGAATTCAGAAAGAAAATGGACTGCCTCCAAAACCCCTGCCTTTTCAGTCACAGCCTGCTTTACTGGGTCGCTGCTCATCTAAGTGTTCTCTCATTTGGGAAATGTCTTGAGTGGTTTCTCCTTAGTAAGTGTTAACATGAAGTCTAGGATGGCAGAAGCCACTTCACCTTTTACCTGAATATTCCTTACCTGACATTGCAAAAATTGACGCAATGGCAGAAAACTTTTTTTTCCTCTGCATCCTCATTGTAGCCTCTACATTTATTCAGCTAGCAGCTATTGAAAGCCTGCTGTGTGCCAGATACTGTTCTGGGCTCTAAGAACAAGTCAGACAATCTTTGCTCTCCTAGAATTTGCATTTTATCACTGGAAACTGACAACTATGTCAGGGAAGCCATATTAGGGAATGATGAGGAAAACCACATGATCATCTTAGTAGAGGCAAAAAAAAGCATTTGACAGAATTCAACATTCATGATAAAAACTGACATCAAAGTGGGTATAGAGGGAACATATCTCAACATAATAAAGGCCACTTACAGCCAACCCACAGCCAACATTATACTCAATAATGAAAAGCTGAATGCTTTCCTGCTAAATTCAGGAACATGACAAGAATGCCCACTCTCACTGCTTCTATTTAACATAGTAATGGAAGTCCTAGCCACGGCGGTCAGGCAAGAAAAAGAAATAAAAGCTATCCAAATTGGAAAGCAAAGGTAAAACTATCATTATTTGCAGGTGACATGATCCTCTATATAAACAACCCTAAAGTCTCCATCCCCAAACTATTAGAACTACTAAATGAATTCAGCAAGGTTGCAAGATACAAGATTAATATACAGAAATATGTTGCATTTCTATCACTAAAAATTAAATATCAGAACAAGAAAGTTTTAAAAAACATGTTTACAATTGCATCCAAAAAAAAAAAAAATCGCCATACCTAGGAATAAACTAACCAAAGAGGTGAAAGACCTACACTCTGAAAACTATAAAACCCCGATGAAGGAAACTGAAGATGATTCCACAGTCATGGAAGGATATCCTGTGCTCTTGGATTGGAAGAATTAATATTATTAAAATGGCCATACTACCCAAAGCAGTCTACAGATTTAACACATTCCATATCAAAATACCCAGGACATTTTTCACAGAACTAGAACAAATAATCCTAAAATTTATATGGGACCACAAAACCCACATACCTCCAAAGCTGAAGATATGACCCTCCCAGTTCTCAGATTATAGTACAAAATTAAAAATGAAAGTACAGTAATTAAAACAGCATGGTATTAGTACAAAACCAGACATATAGACCAGTGTAACAAAGTGCCCAGAAATAAAATCATGTACCTATGGTCAACTGATCTATGACAAAGGAGATAAGAACATATAATGGAGAAAAGTCAGTCTCTTCAGCACGTGGTGCCATGAAAACTGGACCACTACATGTAAAACAATGAGATTAGAACATTCCTTTACACCATATACAAAAAACACTCAAAATGGTTTACTAAATGTAAGATCTGAAATCACAAAAGTCCTAGGAGAGAACATAGGCGGAACACTCTTGGACATAAATTGTAGCAATATTTTCTTGGATCAGTCTCCTAAGGCAAAAGAAATAAATTCAAAAATAAAGAAATGAGACTTAATTAAACCGATGGGGAAAAGCAAAGGAAGCTGAAGTAGTAGAGGGATGGAGGTATATTCTACTGGAGTGAGTGAGCAAGCCGTGGAGAGAGCTGGGAATCAGCAAGTCCCTGACAGCTATGGACTGAGCATGAGGCAGGAACACCAGGGTGGCCCACTTGACGAGAGCTAATGAGGAAAGCGGATGACTGTCAAGGGTATAGGAGAGGAGAGGGCAGAGATTGGATCATGCTGGGAAAGGAGTTTATGTTTTTGCTAGGAAATTTTATCCTAAAAAATTATCAATGATTTCACTTTCTGCTTCAACATTGTCAATTATCTCATGCACCAAATTCACTCCTGACAAGGAAATGGGGAGCACACACTAGAGTTAATAGTTCAATTCATAGAACATTCACAGGCTGGTTGGTAGGTTCAAACTGTTCCTAACCACTCAGGCAGAACGTAGGGAGTAAAGAGAGAACTTAAGATCGTAATCCAAAAGAATCCTTTTCGCTTTATTCTTTATCCATAAACACACCCTGGATAAATCTTTCTGCCTTGTGTGGTTATACCCTAAGTATGTGCATGCTTGGTTGCTCAGTCGTGTCCAAGTCTTTGCAACTCTGTGGACTATAGCTCACCAGGCTCCTTTGGCCATGGAATTCTCCAGGCAAGAATACTGGAGTGGGTTGCCATGCCCTCCTCCAGGGGATCTTCTTGACCCAGGGATTGAACTCTTACATCTTCTGCATTAGAAGATGGGGTCGTTACCACTACTAGCACCGCCTGGGAAGCCCAGTTATATATGTAGCTGCACGTTTCTGGGTGTATTCTGTCCTTCTGTAACTCTTTTTAAAACAGTCCCATTAAATATCCCCTCTGTATGGGTCTCAGATCAGCAACAGTTAGCAAAAACCGATGCCAAGCTAGCCCACTTTACCTGGACTTCTTGTCCTGTAGCTTCTTTGCCATCGTTTCTAGGGCATCCTGCCCCTCTGGCCACCTCCAGCAGGCAATGGCCTCATGGCCCGTAACCGGAGGCAATGAACAGGATTGGTACCTACTCCAACACCAGTTATCCCATCTGAGGGCACTGCGATCCAATTTTTGGCAGTACCCACCCAGAGCTAGCACAAACCCCCTAAGTTAGAGAGCACGGTCCCCATCAAGACTGCCCGGACTTCAGATGCCAACTGTACTTTGGGTGTCCCCAGGACCCACACTTCCAACAGCCTACATATAAGTTCAAGGGTACCCATGACCCCCTCAGGCTCAATAACTGAACTAAAACAATGCACAGCATTCAGGAAAACACTGTATTCATGATTAGTTTTATTATAAAGGGTACAAATCAGGAGAGCCAACAAAATGACGAAATCTGGACAAGGTCTGGGAGGGAACGCAGGGCTTCCGTGCCCTCTCCTCATAGACTGGAGTGCATTATCTAACCAGTACATCAGTGTGTTCACCAGCCAGGAGGCCTCAGTGCGCAGTGTTTTTAGTAGGCTTTCGTAACATGGGCCTGATAGACTGAATCATGGCCACATATGGATACTTGAACTTGGTCTGCAGCCTCCCTCCCCTCTCCAGAGATCGGGCTGACTCAGAGTCCCAGCCCTCCAATTAGGAGTGCTTGGGCTTTCTGGTGCCTTGCCCCTGTCTTGAGGCTTTGTAGGGGCCCAGTGGGAGTCAACTCATTACCGTAAACTCAGGATTGATTCAGGGATCTTGTGAATAACAAAGACCTTCCCATGATTTGGGAAATTCCAAGAAAGCAGACTCTGGAACTCTAGCCCTCCAGGCTCCTCTGTCCATGGGCTTCTCCAGGCAAGGATACTGGAGTAGGTTGCCATTTCCTCCTCCAGGGAATCTTCCCAACCCAGGAATTGAACCCACATCTCTTACAACTCCTGCATTGGCAGGCAGGTTGCTCACCACTGTGCCACCTGGGAAGCAAAGAGTCAAACACGACTGAGCAATTGAGCATGCACACAGATTATACAAGAGAGTAGACTCTCCCATTAGGAATCAACCAGAAGCAGTCTTTTTCTTTGGTATGTAACTTGGCCCTAGCCAAGGAGAGGGACAGGCCTGAGAGTGGTCAGTGAGGAGGAAGGCAGTAGGGGTAGAAGCAAGTCAGAGGAGAGATGTGAGCTCAGAAATTGCCTTTACTGCTGGGGACAGGGGTGGGAGGCACATACATACAGCCGTATCCAAGATTTCAACTCTTAAGATGTGCACCACCTGAATGAGGAGACAGTTCAAAGTGAAAGTTGCTCGGTCATGTCCAACTCTTTGAGACCCCATGGCCTCTACAGTCCATGGACTTCTCCAGGCCAGAATACTGTAGTGGATAGCCTTTCCCTTCTCCAGGGGATCTTCCCAACCCAGGGACTGAACCCAGGTCTCCCTCATTGCGGGTGGATTCTTACCAGCTGAGCCACAAGGGAAGCCCGACAGTTTAAAAGTCAGCCAGTATTCGGTATAAAACAGGACAGCATGTGAGTTCTCACCAACACAGAGCACCTGTGTGCAGCAGCCAGTCACCACCAGGCATCACAGTGCTTCATCCACAGGCTCCATCATGTGACAGAAATGATTTTTACATGTAGGCGTTGCTTCAGCATCTGTTTCAGTTTAAGTCTTGTGTCAGATTGATGGTCCATAAAAACAAATAATTAGGGAAATGTTTCAAAAGTGGAAACATGGGGACTTTCCTGGCAGCTCAGTGGTTAAGACTCCACACTTCCACTGCAGGGGTCACAGGTGTTATCACTGGTTGGGGAACTAGGATCCCGCATACTGCATGGTACAGCCAAGAAATTTAAAAAAAGGCGGGGGGAATGCATGAAGATGAATAAAACCTGAATAGCCTCAGTTGGGAAAATGGGGAGTGTATTTGTGAAAGTGTACAGAAATCAGACACACAATACCTGCTGTATGATCAATGATTGTTTCCACATGGCCTTGTGTCCAACTGCTCTGTAACTATGGCTGCAGTTCCTGTTCACCAAGACCTGTGCCTTTTGTGACTGGGCATCTTATCATTGCAGCCAGCCGGGAGTCACTACTGAAAAAGAGCTGCCGTCCCCTGGAATTCCAGTACACCCTACTCTTCTGCCAGCCTCACTTGTGTCCTGGGCAGCCCATAGCTCGGCTATGTCATTTGAAGTTTCCCTTGTTCATCGCACTTGAGATTATCTTGTTTCTTGTCACACTTAACAGCAGCTGCCTGGCAGACTTATGTGTCATCACCTGCCGCTGTTAGGCTCCCTACATTCAGGGCTATGTTGTCTTGGACCCAGTGGCCAGCTGTTGATGCTTTGACAGTCGAAGTCAAGCTGTGCGCCATCCTGCATGCGTGCATGAAGTTAAGTCACTTCAGTCATGCCGGACTCTTTGTGACCCTGTGGACTGTAGCCTGCCGGGTTCCTCTGTCCATGGGATTCTCCAGTCAAGAATGCTAGAGTGAGTTGCCATGCCCTCCTGCAGGGGATCTTCCCAACCCAGGTCTCTTGTATCTCTTGCATTTGGCCGGTGGGTTCTTTACCACTAGTGCCACCTGGAAGCCTATGCACCATCCTGCAGTTCTTCTAAGTCCCTGAGCCCGGTGGACGGTGGTCAGTGCTATACTCTTCAAGCTATCATCAAACTTAGAGTTCAGTCTCACGTTGATATCACATCCTGCTTGCCCCTATCCCAGAAAAACGTGTTGGTTTTGACCCAAGAGTTTTTTATTCAGCCTCCTTCAATCCATATAATGCCCTTTGCAAAAAATTTAGTGAAAATATATTAGCTCATTGATGCTAATGAAAATGATCCAAGTGTAAGGTTTCTTTGGTACAACCTGGCACATCACCTTGGCCCAACTCTGAATTTGTTTTTAGGTCTCAGTGTTGTGCTATCCCCAAATAGACACTCCAGATCTTTTTTATTTTCTGTTTTTTTATTGAAGTGTAGTTGATTTACAATTTTGTTCTAATTTCTGTATTACAACAAAGTGACTCAACTGTACACATATATACATTCTTTTTTATGTTCTTTTCCATTATGGTTTGTCCCAGGAGACTGAATATACTTCCCTGTGCTGTTACAATAGGACCTTGTTGTTTATCCGTTCTAAATGTAATAGTTTGCACCTACCAACCCCAAACTCCAGTCCATCCCTCTCCCTCCTCCTTGGCAACCACAGCCTGATCTGTGTCTGTGAATCTGTTTCTGTTCTCTAGATAGTTTCATTTGTACCGTATTTTAGATTCCATATAAAAGTGGTATCATATGATGTTGTCTTTCTCTTTTTGACTTTCTTCTCTCAGTATGATAATCTCTAGTTGCATCTAGCTGTAAATGACATTAGTTTTATGGTTGAGCAAGATTCCATTTTATATAGGTACCACATCTTCTTTATCCATGTATTTGTTGATGGACGTTGAAGTTGTTTCTATATCTTGGCTATTGCAAATGGTGCTGCTGTGAACATAGGGGTACATGTATCTTTTTGAATTATAGGTTTTTCTCATGCCCGTAAGTGGAGCTGCTGGATCATTTGCTAGTTCTATTTTTAGTTTTCTGAGGAACTTTCACACTGTTTATCATAGTGGCTGTACCAACTTACATTCCCACCACAGTGTAGGAGGGTTCCCTTTTCTCAACATTTGTTATTTGTAGATTTTTTTAATGATGGTCATTCTGATTGATGTGAGATGGTACCTCATTATAGTTTTAATCTGTAATCTCTCTAATAATTAGTGATGTTGACCATCTTGTGATGTGCCTATTGGACATCTGTATGTCTTCTTTGGAAAAATGTCTATTAAGGTCTTCTGCCCATCTTTCAGTTGGGTTGTTTGTTTTTTTGTTGTTGAGTTGTATGAGCTGTTTATGTATTTTGGAGACTAAGCTCTTGTCTGTTGCATCATTGGTAAATATTTCTCCCATTCCATAGGTTGTCTTTTCATTTTGCTATGGTTTCCTTTGCTGTGCAAAAGCTTGTACGTTTGATTAGGTCCCATTTGTTTGTTTTTGTTTTTAATTCTATTGTGCTTAGAGACTTACCTATGAAAAGCCACTCCAGATCTTGATTGCGACCATGCTGAAGCTCTTCATGAGAGATTTTTTAAACAATTCAGGGACTGATAGGCCAATGATGACGAAAACTAAAGGAACAAATTTGGATTTTTTTAGAAGTTCATTGGCATCGAAGAGAGATTTCAGGGACTTATTAATATCCATCCACTTTAAAAAAAGAAAGAGAATGGGAAATAATGAAATGAGCCAGGCAGGCATGGACAACTCCCATGAGAATGTATCAAAACCCACTTTTATAGGCAATTTACAAGCGACCTAAATATGACTTCATGGTAGATAATATCTCACAAGTATCCTTTCAGCAATTTGTATACATAAATGCAATTGTCTTTTTATATGTAATTCTGTTTATTTAAGCTGAGCTGGGTCTTCGTCGCTCCATGCAGGCTTTCTCTAGTTTCAGTGTGCAGGGGCTGCTCTTCGTTGCAGTGTGTGGGCTTCTCATGCGGTCTCTTGTTGCCGAGCACAGGCTCTAGATGCATGGGCTTCGGTAGCTGTGGTGCACAGGCTCAGTTGCTCTGGGGCATGTGGAATCTTCCCCGACCAGGGATCAAACCCGTGTCTCCTGTTAGCAGGCAGATCCTTCACCATTGAGCCACCAGCGAAGCCTCATAAATGCAATTTTCTTATCTCCAGGCTGCCCAGATATGGAACTCTTTCATTCTCCTAACGGATTGGTCCAGATACTGTAAATGATAGTCTGCGTTTTCATGGAAACAAGAGGGACCATAGTTTTGATGGGAACAATTCTGGTTATGCCATTGTCTCTGCAGAATTTTTAATAACACTCCTTTCAAGCCCAAATGTGTCCCTATTTGGCCTACAAATTGATTACTCAATATGTACAGGAATACAGTTAAGGATTTTTGTTAAGGTTCATCCAGTACTTAGCGATGATATTACTGGTTAGGTCTTGAATTATTTAAAGTGGTTATTCTCAGACTATAGTATACATTGGCATCACCCAGAGGGCTTGTTAAAGCATAGATTACTGGGCCCCAACCTTAGAGCACCTGATTCTGCAGGTCTGGGTTGTGGCCTGAGAATCTGCACTTCTGTTTCCCATTCAATGTTAATGCTGCTAGCCCAGGACAGACACACTTAAGGACCACTAACTCTTTTCCTTTGCTTTGGTAGTATTTTGAAGACAAGGAAAAAGACTTGACAATAAACCAAGCAAGTTAAAAGCACAATTTGATAAAATGTCTTAATATTATAGGCTAGTATAAGAACGTCAGCTGGTGAGCTGGCCAACTGCAGACTCAGTCTGATCAGATTATGACAGGTGAAGCCCTGCAGGGATACCCATGTGCTGGATCATTATTGCTTTTGTGTGTGATTTTGAGATTTGGTGACAATTCATTATATAGCTTACTTTAGTGGGGGCAAAAAGGACATTTTTTTTTTATTCCAGAGGAGGAATTTAAGTGGTCTTTTCAAAGATTTACTCATTTTTTTGTTTGTTTCAGACAAAGCCTATATGTGCTATGTATATACATATGCGGTGCTCAGTCACTGCAGTTGCATCTGACTCTTTTTGACCCCGTGGACTGTAGCCCACCAGGCTCTCTGTCCAGGGGGTTCTCCAGGCAGAAATACTAGAGTGGGTTGCTGTACCCTCCTTCAGGGGATCTTCCTGACCCAGGGATCAAACCCACATCTGCTACATTGCAGGCAGATTCTTTACCGCTGAGCCACTGGGGAAGCCCATATATATATATACACATATGTGATACATGTATATGAGGAATGAAAGACAGTGAAGTTCAAACAGTAACAGATGGAGTTACTAAAACAGATTTTAATTCCATTTTTTATTATGTTGCCTTTGACTCTTGTGTAAAAGAATTTCTGGGAGTGTTTTTTCTCTAGGTTTTCTGTATAGACATTTTATATGTGTGTCTCCATAAAACTTCCCCTGAGCTCTACTTATAAATGGACTATTATTTTTTAAAATAAATGTATTATTCTTAATTCATATTAAATCATGTACAGTGGAAATGAGATGATATTTGAGCAAAGTTTCTGGAGCGTCCTGTCAAAATATCAGAAAAAGGTGCTTTGATCTACATTTTACTGCTTATGTCACTACTTTCTATTCAGCATTTTTCTGTAACATTGTACAAAACCCCAGACTTTTTAACCAACACATCAAAGAAATCCCTGACCTTAAAAGTCTCTTGGCTTAAGGAGATGTCACCAACTGAATTTTTAGTTTACAGCGTTCATAGGTTAAGCTTTTTTCCTGAATCTTTGTTGTTCTGTATTTATGTATGTACTCTGGATATTACTCTCCTCAATTACGGCAAGAGAAGTATGTTTAGATTCAGATCATCCGGTTCTTTAAAATCAAAAAAGAAAAGTCAGTAATGAAAAAAAAAATGGCACCTATATGAACCCTGTAAACTAAGAATTCAGTTGGTGACATCTCCTGAAGTTGATATAGTGGGTTGGCCAAAAAGTTTTTTGGGGAATTTTGTATGATGTTACAGAAAAATCCAAACAAAATTTTTGGCCAACTCAGTATCAGGAGTTGTCACCTTGGTTCTGGCATGATCTTCTGGTTTGTGACTTTGGAATTAGTGGTTTAATTTAAACTATCTTTAAGGCTTCCTCCATCTCTGTTAGTAAGAGACGTTCTAGTAGTGTACTAATGTTTAACAACCAGTTTGGGGGTACCAGGAGTGCCATGGTAGTAGCATTGCCCATTTCCCTGGTGTAATTACTCCCGCCATGGCTGATTTCAGGCTGCCAATGTGGTGTCACTGAACTCAGAGACGGGCACAATGGCACAACACAGCTCTCTCCTGTGGGAGAACAGCTGTGAGGTTCCGACCCAATAATCCATGTAGGGGCTGAACTGTCCAGCCTACCTATCACATTAATCATGCAAACCAAATATTGTGAGCTCTTTGAATGAAGTCTTATCCTCCAGGAAAGGTGTTGCCTGTCAAGTATGCATTTCCAAACACTCAGTGGCTGCCTTCAAAGCCCCCCCTGGGGGCTGACAGTATTGTGGAAGCACTTCCCTGTGCTCTACTCCTACCCACCCCCTTGCCAAAGCCCCCAAGAATGCCCACCTGGAGATGGTGCTCTCCGAATGGAAGTCTCGTATGTCTGTTCTTCATGCAGCAGCCAAAATGTTCTGTTTAACTTGATGTGTGTGTGTGTGTGTGTGTGTGTGTGTTGAATGCATGTGTATGTGTGTATGTGTTTGCTGCAAACCAGGAAATGCCATTCCACTGTTGGGAGTCGAAATTCTCCTTGACTCCCACTGCTCCAGGCCTCTCCGTACTGATCCCTGTCTACCTCTGGCACCTTCTCTCCTACTTCTCTCTCTCTCCCTTGGTAGCACACTCTAGTTTTGTTTGTTTTTGTTCTCCAGATATGCCAGCCTCATTTCGAGCCTTGGGGCCTTTGCATGACTGTTCCTTCTGCCTGAAACTCTGTCCCTTTAGTTCAGAGCACCCTTGACAGCCAGTTCAATCCACAGTAGCCCCCTCCTCTCTAAAGATAACGCTTCAAACCACGATTTTATTCATAGTACTTAACCTTTATCTGAAATTATTTTCATTTGTTATCGTCTTCATCCCCTTATTCACCTTTCATTAGAATGGAAATGGGTCCTTTCTGAGCTGCTTATTTGCTTTACCCAGAGCTTGGAACCGTATTGACTACGTGGCTGCTGCTGCTGCTGCTAAGTCACCTCAGTCGTGTCCAACTCTGTGCGACCCCATAGACGGCAACCCACCAGGCTCCTCCATCCCTGGGATTCTCCAGGCAAGAACGCTGGAGTGGCAACACTGGGTTGCCATTTCCTTCTCCAGTGCATGAAAGTGAAAAGTGAAAGTGAAATCGCTCAGTCCTGTCCAACTCTAGCGACCCCATGGACTGCAGCCTACGAGGCTCCTCCGTCCATGGGATTTTCCAGGCAAGAGTACTGGAGTGGGGTGTCATTGCCTTCTCCGTGACTACGTGGCAGGTGCTCATTAAAACATTTGAAGAAAGAGAGGAAGGAAGTCTTTTTGCTTTGGATTAATAAAGAACAAAAAGGAAGGGGAACCATTCATAATAATAATATCTTATTGAAAAATTCAGGTTACTATGTTTACTTATGTTCATTTGCACTGTATACAGGAACTCCTTATCATCCATCTGTTTTACCCACAATAGATATCAAGTGCCAAGGACATAGAAATGGAAGATGCAAGAAGACATCAGAAAGAAATACTGCCCTCTAAAGGGCTTATAAACTAAACACTTTATGAATTTCTTCTCTGTTTGATGATCCCATAACTAATCAGTAATATTAATTATATATGACATGATATTATGATATGATTATATTTTATTTATGGTATGATGATAATTCTCCCATAGCTATGATATTATTAAATACAATTATTATATAATAACTGGTTAGCTGTATGACTTAGATAGGGTTTCCCTGGTAGCTCAGCTGGTAAAGAATTCACCTGCAATGCAGGAGACCCCGGTTCAATTCCTGGGTTGGGAAGATCCCCTAGAGAAGGGATAGGCTACCCACTCCAGCAGTATTCTTGGGCTTCCCTGGTAGCTCAACTGGTAAATAATCCTCCTGCAATGCAGGAGACCTGGGTTCAATCCTGAGTTGGGGAGATCCCTTGGAGGAGGGCATGGCAACCCCCCGCCCCCCACAGTATTCTTGCCTGGAGAATTCCATGGACAGAGGAGCCTGGCGGACGTGACTAAGCAACTGATTTCATTTTTTTTTTTTAAACCAGCACCTAGATAGCTTTTTTTTTTTTTTTTAACCAATCTGGAAATGTTTAAGAACAGAAGTCTCAACCCATGAGTCTGAAACTTGAGTCCAGCACTTTTTCTGACATTTCTGTAAACATTGGTTGAACTGTTTTAACCCTCTTTGCAGCCGATGAGGTCCACACTCATCTGCTTTGCTCTGGCTCTGAAGATGAGGAAGCCACAGAAGGCGGGCATTCAGGCTTTCATTGCTACAGAAACTGAGCCTGCCAGGCCATGAGCAGTGCCTTCCTGCACCCCCTGTGCTGGGCACGGGCCAGCCGCTCCCACCACAGTGGGGCTGCATATAAAACAAGGGGACTGTGAAACTGGACCGGTGTCCAGTCCCTCCCAGCTGAGACTTTTTGACTACCAGCCTGGGGCCCTGCCGAGATCAGTAGCCTGTTAAGTCATTTTCATTCCACCATCCCTCTTTCGGTGGTACTTCTGCTGGACCTACTTCTTTCACTGACCTCGGGAGCAGGGACTGGATAAAGTAGGCCTTGTCCCTGGAGGGCTCCCACGCCAGCAGCCCCCTGGAGGCCGGGCCATGGAAAGGGGTCAGGCAGGAGCCCCGCAGGGATGTCAAGGTCTCTTGCTTTTCAGCCTTTGTTAAATGCCTCTAAGGGACAGATTCCTGCCTCTGTGCAGTCTGTTCAGCAGTCCAGGGATCTTTGACGTTTGTACCTTGCTTTGTAAGGTTCGGGGCTTCCCAGGTGGTGCTAGTGGTAAAGAATCCTCCTGCAAAAGCCAGGAGATGCAAGAGACGCGAGTTCGATCCCTGGGTTGGGAAGATCCTCTGGAGAAGGAAGTGGCAATCCACTCCAGTATTCTTGCTTGGAAAATCCCATGGACAGAGGAGCCTGGCGGGCTACAGTCCATGAGGTCGCAAAGAGTCAGACGTGACTGAGCACACATACATCTACATCTCCACCTTCTAAGATTCAAAGCACTTTCACATACATAATGCAAACATGATGTCCACACATTTAGATTTGTAAAATATTTCAGAGTTTGAACATGACACCATAAAGGAGTTTGTTGCTTTACAAAAACTTTCAGTACAGATTTGCCTTGAATAACTAACACATTTTAAATTTCTCAAGCCACCCAAGTAGGGTACTCTGCCACAGTTTCAGGAACTCAGTTGCAGAACGAAGATACAGAACAGAATAAACAGAGACAGAAGGAAGATACAGTTAATAAAGGGTGGCAAATGAATCTTCCAGTCCTGGAATGTGCTATTTTTCTAACACAGCAAAAATTTTACTCTTATTCTCTCCCTTTTTTTTAGAATTAGTTGACAAGGTTCTCATTTATTTATCAATCCAAGAATAGCGTTTTAGCTTCAAAGGACACAGCTGGATCCTTTCTTTCACCGACAGTCCCTGGTGTTTGTCAGACAAGAGTGTGTTTCCCAGCTCATCCTTCCTTCCTTTTAACCCAGGGTCTGTGTGCAAACCCCTGTGAGAATCAGCCTTTTTGTTGTCCAGATTAAGCAACTCTGGTCACATACAAATGGGGTGTTCACTAGGAACAAAGCTAGAAGTCCAAATGCCAGTGTTGTGGGTGTTCCTTAAGGGTTTGAGACAACGTCTCACCTGCCAGCAAGGCCACCATCTTGGTCGGAGGGTGGGAGGCCCGCCATGCCCCTCCTTCGTGGAGCAGAGGCTGGGATGGGCTATATGACGCATTTGCCATTAACCCACATGATTACTTTGACTTCAGAAGTAATCATATGATTATTTTGACTTTCAGAAAGAATCCTTGTTCCAGATTATTGGCCTTGGTCTGTGAAGTTCCAGGAAAGCAGGAATAGTGTCTTTCCCTCAGGGACCTTGCAGTGAGTAGATAGTATTAGCGTTGCTGGTGTTCCTTTTGAGAGCCATTTCTGCGGACATCTTCAAACCGGAAGTGCCAAGAGAGGAATGTAGTGGGTCACACTGAGGTTTTGGGCAGATGGTTACGCTCCTCAGCCTAGGAGGCATCACATACGGTTTTAGAATAGAAAGTGCAGTGTAAATTTAAGGCTTAGGAGAGGATGGTAACCAAGAAAAACCTTTGCAAATGGTCTTGTGACAGCATGTTTTAAGCATAGAGAGCCTGGAAGTGGAGGTGAAGATACGCGTACAATGGTTCATCAATATTCCAGTACAACACAGTACAATGGTACGTTCAGCGTGGTACCTCTCATTAGCAATATTTCAGAGCACTCTGCAAAATTGCAGCGAATGTCAAGGGTCAGTCAATGTATTTCCACAGTATCTGCATCTACATTTCTGATTCAATGCCTAAAGCTTTTATTTCTGATTTTCAATAAATAAATCTTTAGCCTACCCGAGAAGAAATATCAGAGGAATTCAGGTTATAAAATGTATTCTCACTGTGCTGCATGCTTAGTCGCTCAGTCATGTGTGACTCTTTGTGACCCTTTGGACTGTAGCCTGCCAGGCTCCTCTGTCCATGGGATTCTCCAGGGAAGAATACTGGAGTGGGTTGCCATTTTCTTCCTCCAGGAGATCTTCCCAATCCAGGGATCAAACCCGTGTTTCCTGTGTCTCCTGCTTTGTAGGTGGATTCTTTACCCACTGAGCCTTTGGGTAGTCTCTGTTTTCTGTGGCAAGTTCAGAAGCTAAGCATTGGCATCTCTATTGGACATGGAGAAGTAGTCCAGGGTAGTGAAAAGAGTACAAGATTTCCAGTCACCTAGGGTGGAGGCCAAAGCGTGGCCCAGCCATTTACCACCAGTCTGTGGCCTTGGCCAGTAACTAATCCTCTTCCTGTCTCAGTGCTGTCTTCTGTAAAATGGGGCTGGCAACAGTCTCAACCTTATGGAATTTTTGTGGGTATTGGCCATAGCATGACTTAAGTGGCTGACACTTGCCAAGCAGCTAAAAATGGGATTATTACCATGATACAGAACTACAGTGCTTGTATTCTCTTTAACTTACATGCAGGCAACTTTTTTTTCACATTTTTTTGAAAGTGAAGTATAGTTGATGAGATGGCTGGATGGTATCACTGACTTGATGGACCTGAGTTTGAATGAACTCCAGGAGTTAGTGATGATCCAGGAGGCCTGGCGTGCTGCAATTCCTGGGGTCACAAAGAGTCGGACATGACTGAGCAACTGAACTGAACTGAACTGATTTACAGTGTTTCAGTTATACAGCAAAGTGATTCAGTTATATGTATATATATAGAGAGAGGAGAAGGCAATGGCAACCCACTCCAGTGTTCTTGCCTGGAGAATCCCAGGGACGGGGGAGCCTGGTGGGCTGCCGTCTCTGGGGTCGCACAGAGTCGGACACGACTGAAGCGACTTAGCAGCATAGAGAGAGAGATGTATGTATGTATTGTTTTCAGATTCTTTTCCATTATAGATTATTGTAAGGTATCAAATACAGTTCCCTGTGCTATACAGTAGGTCCTTATTGTTTATCTGTCTTATATATAGCAGCACATATTTGTTAATTCAAAACTCCCAATTTGTCCCAGGCAACATTTAATGTGTACCTAATACACATTAAAGAGACATAAGACAGTTTCTCCAATGCTTGGCTCACTGAACTCAATCTTATTCTACTTTTCAATCTCATTGTGATACGGAGAGAAATCATTACAGTCTTTATGTTTTCTTGAGCCTGTCATTGATTAAACATCAGCAGGGCTAGGTTACATTATGTAAGAGCTGTTCCACTACATTAAGTGGAAGGACTTGTCCAGAGGTGGAAATCAAGTACAGAGGAACAGCTGTGAGACCTCAAGGAAACCTAAACTTTCTAGGATTCAGACTGGGCATGTGTAACATGCTGAGCTTGGCTTATGTGGTTTCGAGGTTGCTTCTAGCCTAAATGCTGTGTTTCTGTTTGCTCAGTTGGCAAGCTTAGGTCTTGTCTCAGCAATTTGATTTTTAAAGTTTTGAATTCATAACTCATGGAATGATGAGTTGGAAGAGACATAGAGACCACCCAGGGTAACATTCTGGTTTTACAGATGAGGAAACTTGGATTCAGAGACTAAGGCTCCCCACCCTCCTTCTATCACATAGTTCATTTTTGGTTGAACTGAAATCAGAACTCAGGTGTCCTGACTCCTAGATCAGTGCTCTTTCCTTGATATTGTGTGGCCTCTTTCCTGAAAATGGGGTATCACATTTAAGAACAAATTATAAAGACAGCACAGATAAGCTCTGACTGACTCTGACAACCCAATCATTTACTGAATAACTACAAAATTAAATAAAGCAAATTGATCTGACTGTTAAAAGGACTATTTGAAAGGTTTTCACACTCCTATCTATCCATCTTCTGGTCTTCTAGGAAGATGCATTATTATGAAAATTTAGGGATAGCAGGAGGATCATGGCTGCCATGCTCTCTGTCCCTTCATCTCTGGGAGTTGCATTTTGGTACCTTTGAAAAGCGTTGGCTTTCCACTCACCAAGTTTCTAGGATTGTACATTGTAACCTCAGAATCTAACAATCTGTAGCTTCCCAATTTTATACTACCCTGCGGTCAAACATATTCATTCCTGGTGAATCAAAGAAATGATGTCATATTGACTAACCACAGTCACCATTGGAATCTACTAATCATGAGCATGATCACAGGATGGACATAACCTACGTGAGTAACCAAGAAATAACAAATCAAATCACACTGCTTTGTTAGATGGCGGACACAGCCAACACGGCAAATGAGTGGTGTCTTGTTAACCAGCCAGTGTTCTGGGTGTCTGTCCTGTGGTTCTGGCTCAGATTAAAGTCCAGGGTTTCCTTTCTCACCCTGCTCAGGCTGAGCCTCCTGTGGAAGCTGCTCCTTGTGACACTGGAGCAGAGAGAGGAAGCTTGGGGTATTTCATTGGAAACCACTCTCTGTGAAAAGCCACGTGCAGCATTTATTCTAAGAACTTGTTTGGATTTGAGTTACTTTTGGTGAAAAGAATACACTTTCTGTACTAGGAGAAATCAGTTGTGAACATTTATTTTTAAAAGGCTGGCTTTTTTTGTAGAAAGAGGACAAACGATAATCAATTTAGGGTGCTTATTTTTTGCTATTTTAGTGAGATACAAGGCATTCAAGTCAGGTACCTAAAAATTAAGAAAAGGAAAGAAAGCATTCAATATTGAAAAAAAAGCTTAATGACACATTATATTTTAGTTTTAGATTATAGTCAGTTGGTATACAGAGAAAAAGAGGACTGAAACAGGATAAAATGAGTAGAGAAAAGGCTGAGAACCAAGCAAACATACACAAAGAAAGAGGCAGTGAAAGGAAGAAAGATGAGAGAAACCAGACAGTTAGAAGAGAGAATGATTTTGGGGAACTTAGGAGAAAGGACAGTGGAGCCAGGTGACTTTCCTCCCCAGCACTTTAGTCCGATTTGTTGTTATTTTCACCATCTTTGATTGAAGTCTTATCCTCCACCTAGACTATCACTATCAATTCCACCAGCGTAAGAATCACACTGGGTTTGGCTCCCTATTGTTCTCCCCGTGCCTAGCACAGACAGGGTCAACAAGGAAGAATTAGTCAATGAATGCATGAACAAAGGAACAAGTGAAGAAAGAATGTGTAAGGAAAAGAGTCCCGTGGCCCAACCGGCTGGGGCAGCAGTCCCCTGAGAACTGCTTTTGTTTCCTCAAAAGCAAGAGCCTGTGGACTGAGCTGACCTGGCCCCTGAGATACCTATGGTAGCAATTTCTTTGGAGGCAGTTTCCATCTTACCCATGTTGTCTTTGCTAAGGATTGTTGTTGTTCAGTCGCTCAGTCGTGTCCAACCCTTTGCAATCCCATGGACTGCAACATGACAGGCTTCCCTGTCTTCCACTATGTCCTGGAGTTTGCTCAAACTCATGTCATTGAGTTGATGATGCCATCTATCCATCTCATCCTCTATTGCCAACTTCTCCTGCACTCAATCTTTCCCACCATCGGGGTCTTTTCCAGTGAGCTAAGTATTAGAACAGTGTTTTGTCTCTGTTTATCTAGGAAATGTTCTAAAAGCTGAGGTTTTCGCCATCTCCATCATGTCTCCTGGTACCTCCTCAGCCCAGATCCAGCCAGCCATCTGAGGCTGTCAAACCTTTGTGTTCCATCCTGAGCTTCCTAGGTGGCACTAGTGGTAAAGAATCCGCCTGCCAATGCAGGAGACGCAAGAGACTCGGGTTTGATCCCTGGATCTGGAAGATCCCCTGGAGAAGGAAATGGCAACTCACTCCAGTATTCTTGCCTGGGAAATCCCATGGGCAGAAGAGCCTGGTGGGCTACAGTCCATGGTGTCACAAAGAGTAGGACATGGCTGAGTGACTGAGCATACACATGCATACCATTTTAACTTTGATTTTTTTTTTTGGCTGCACTGGATCTTACTTGTAGCATGCGGGATCTTCAGTGTTCGTTGTGGCATACAGACTCTTTTTTTAGTTAAGGCATTTGGGAGCTTTTATTTGCAGTATCTGGGATCTAGTTCCCTGATCAGGGATTGAACCGGGCCCTCTGCATTGTAAACATGGAGTCTTAGCCACTGAACCACCAGGGAAGCCCCATTTAATCCATTTTATGTGTAGAGTTTTGTGGCATTCAGTACATTCACATCATTATGCAAACATTCCTACTGTCTATCTCCAGAAATTTTTCATCTTCTCCAATTAAAGTTCTCCAACTATACCCATGATATACTAACTCCCCAAATTCACTGATATTTTATCAGATTTCAAACTTTTTTACTCTAGTATTTTTATTTCCTGAAGTTATCCTACTTTATTATTATTCAACTTTCTGTCCACAGTCTCCTTTCTGGCCAGAAGGCCTAGATACAGACAGGTCTGGGTTGGGCTTCCAGCAAAATAATTTGCTAGCCTCAGTTCAGTTCAGTTCAGTCGCTCAGTCATGTCCGACTCTTTGCAACCCTATGGACTGCAGCACACCAGGCCTCCCTGTCCATCAGCAACTCCCAGCGTCTACTCAAACACATGTCCATTGAATCATGGATGCCATCCAACCATCTCATCCTCTCTTGTCCCCTTCTCCTCCCGCCTTCAGTCTTTCCCAGCGTCAGGGTCTTTTCCAGTGAGTCAGTTCTTTGTATCAGGTGGCCAAAGGATTGGAGTTTCAGCTTCAGCTTCAGTCCTTCCAATGAGTATTCAGGACTGATTTCCTTTAGGATGGACTGGTTGGATCTCCTTGCAGTCCAACTGACTCTCAAGAATCTTCTCCAACACCACAGTTCAAAAACATCAATTCTTCAGCACTCAGCTTTCCTTATAGTCCAACTCTCCCATCCATACATGACTACTAGAAAAGCCATAGCTTTGACTATATGGACCTTGCCAGCAAAGTAATGTCTCTGCTTTTTAATATGCTGTCTAGGTTGGTCATAACTTTTCTTTCAAGGAGCAAGCGTCTTTTAATTTCATGGCTTCAGTCACCATCTGCAGTAATTTTGGAGCCCAAAAAATAAAGTCTCTCACTGTTTCCTCATCTATTTGCCATGAAGTGATAGGACCAGATGCCATGATCTCAATTTTCTGCAAGTTGAGTTTTAAGCCAACTTTTTCACTCTTCTCTTTCACTTTCATCAAGAGGCTCTTTAGTTCTTCTTTGCTTTCTGCCACAAGGGTGGTGTCATCTGCATATCTGAGGTTATTGATATTTCTCCTGGCCATCTTGATTCCAGCTTGTGCTTGCTAGCCTCAGTTTCTGCATTTGTAAAATTCAGATAAGAGATAGTACAGTAGATAATACAGATTCTAAATAGATAAGAGAACTGGAGTTCACTGGATTGTCTGTTTATTAGCCATCCCTCCTACCAGTCCACACATTAGTGTTCCTCACCCCAGCCACTGCTCTGCTGACATACCTAGCTTCCTGATACCTTTGTCATTCTGATGCCCTTTCCGGGGGACACACCATCTTGTATCAGTCCAGCTCCTGGCCTCAGCTGCACACCCACCTGGGCTGTTGGTGAGCCCTGATCTCTGATGGAGTCATTCCAAGGTAGGGTCTCCCACTCCACCCGGCAAGCATTCAGTGGTCCCTATTTTTCTTCTCTTCCCCAGTGGCTCAGGTGGTAAAGAATCAGCCTGCAAGACAGGAGACCTGGGTTCGATCCTGGGTCGGGAAGATCTCCTGTTGAAGGAAATGGCAACCCACTCCAGTATTCTTGCCTAGAGAATCCAATGGACAGAGGAGCCTGTTCATGGGGTTGCAAAGAATTGGACACAACTGAGCGACTAACACTTTCATTTTTCACTTTTCCCATTCCTTATGCCAGCCACTTCAGATCTTTCCTCTTCACTCCATCTCCCTACCCTGCCACTACCCTAGTGGTTCCCGTTAATCTTCTATGTCTCCATAGATCAGACTTCTTAAACTTTAGTGCACCTACAAATCATCCAGGCCCCCTAGGAGGTTCTGATTTCATAAGAGGTGGTGGGGTTGAAATCTGCTATTTTTACAAGCAACCCCAGGGAATTTTGATACGCAGACTACCCAGTCCACTTTTCATGGAGGGCTGTCCTAAGCCACAAGCTCCTTGAGAGCAGACATTTGTCTTACCTGATTTTCATCTTTAAATACTTGGCAATAGATGTTGAAGCACTAATCGAATGAATCTGGCTGTTTCTCTGCACTTCAGAATAAGTTACCATTCGCCTTTGAAATGCTAATTAGCTACAGCTGTTTAAATGCAGCTTAACTCTCTTGAATATTTTATCCTATCCTTTATCAGCCCTTTCCACTGCCATTGGGGGTCAGGAACCATAAAGAATGTGTTGTTCTCTGACTAACAACTACCAAAGAAACCAGCCAAAGGGCCAGATGAGATTTAGACAGAAGTGCCAAGGTGCGGAGGTTGGACGTTTCCCCTTTCCCTTTAGGGGGAGAAAGAACTCTTCTGGCTCTTGTTCTAGGCATCAGCTAGGCAGAGGTCTTTGCAGCCACTGCAGTGGGCTTTTCTGGAGTGGAAAGAATCTTAAGCAGGAAGGTCACTGCTAGGGATACTGGGAGAAGGTGATTTAAGGAAATAGGTAAATATAGACTGGGATTCCTGATCAGTGGCTAAAAGGCTTGTGTGCATGCTCAGTCACGTCTGACTCTGCAACCCCATGGACTGTAGCCTGTCAGGTTCCTCTTTCCATGGGATTCTCCAGGAAAAAATACAGGAGTGGGTTGCCATCCCCTCCTGTGTTGGATTCCGACCCAGGGATCAAACCTGGGTCTCTTGTATTCCAGGTGGATTCTTTACTGCTGAGCCACCACGGAAACCCAGACGAAAAGCTAACCTGCCTTCAAACCCTAGCTCTGCCAATTCCTAGTTTGTGATAAGGGTAATTAAACTCTTGGGACCACTCGATTCCTCATCTGTTAAATGGTAAACTTTCTTGAGGATTGAAAGATGGGATACAAGTAATTCACAGGGATTCTATGATGTTGGGCAATCAGGAAGAATATTCAAGAGATGTGAGTATCTTGGTAACCATCTGTTTTTACCACAATGGAGGGAACCCACACACACACACACACACACACACGTGCACTTACACACACACACCCCTACACTCTCAGTCAGCCTGGAAAAACAGAAGTGGCACCCACTGTTGCCCTCTGGGGAAGTCTAACTCTAAAACCCCATCCCCAGCTGTAATAAAATGTTTCCAAAAGGAGCAGACAGGGTAACCCAGGGCCATGCCCTCCCACTTCCCTCTTCCCCAGAGCCTGTCTTGGGGAAGTGGGAGGTAAATGGGCGTGGGCATCTGGAACTGAAACATGTCTTTTATCACCTTCTATTCAGCCACCCCTTTCTCCTCTGCGCCAGGGCAGGGATCGGGTAGGGAGGATAAACAGCTCAGGCCTTTACTGTTCCCACACACATTTGGATCTGCTCTTCTCAGCCTCCAAAGCCTAGCTCTTCATTCATCAAGATTCACTAATTGCCTACAGGGTGCAGGATGCTGTCCTAAATGCTTTACCTGGGACCTCCCGGGGTAGACCATAGGAAATTCGTTCCAATATTTAAAATCTTCCCTCACCTCATGAAGACTAATGTGGAACCCTCACTTCATTCCCACCTTCAACCTCTCCCCACCCCTGGCCAGAAAAAGTACCTTTTGCTTTGAAAGTGCTAAGAAGGTTAATAATGTATTCAGTTGCTCAATCATGTCCGACTGTGTGCAACCCCATGAACTGTAGCCCACCAGGCTCCTCTGTCCATGGGATTTTCCAGGCAAGAATACTGGAGTGGCTTGCCATTTTCTTCTCCAGAATGTTAATAATAATGAACCCATCTAAACATTCTTTACATAACTTCAGGCTCCCTTCCATATGTATTCCCTTTAGGAGAAGAATTTGGACTGGTTTCCTCGGATGCGAGCCATGTCCCTTGTTAGCAGTGAAGGTGACAGCGAGCAAAATGAGGTTCGGAACCTGCAGGAGAAGCTGGAGTCAACCATGAGTCTAGTCAAACAGCTGTCCAGTCAGCTGGCAGAGCTCAAGGAGCAGGTGGGTGCCCTTCGGAGATGGAGCTGGGTGGTGGTGGCGGCGGGGGGCGGTGATGTGAAATCTTTCACCACTGTGAGTGGGAGAGACTGGAGAATCCTGGCAGTGAGATTGTTATCCATGGGATTGTAAATCACAGTAAAGAAACCCCACGCTGTTGTAAGAACCACCTCTTGGCAAGCAGAGGCTGCTTCTGCTTATCACACGCATCTTGTGTGACACTTCTTCTGTGGAACAGGGAAGGAAGGAACAAATACTGAAAGACAGGGGCCGCTTTGGACTTTTTGATAGAAAATCGTATATTCTGCCATCACAGCAATTATTAAGTTCATCAGAAAAGTAGATCGTCATCAGTATCTATCATTTCAGTGCTACACTCAACCCCTTCATCACGTAAGATTGTTAGCCTTAGTAAAAATAGTATCAAAAGTAACTGTGGTCGCTTTTAAAATGACTAAGGTGATGGCAGTGATGATATGTGACAAGCAGGGGCTGCTTTAAAAGAACCATGGTTCCTCTTTCTTAACCACAGAGAGGGGTTTGCTGTGTTTCTCTGCCTATGGAAATTCACTTTTAAAGATATTTTCCCTTTTTCAATAAATATTCACTGGGAAATATTCACCCAACACTGTGTGTTCTACCAGCGCTGGGAAGGGGTGAGAAAAATCAGCTTAATACACTCTCTCTTTTCCCCCCAGATGACAGAACAAAGGAAGAATAAGCAGAGACTGGGCTTTCTCGGATCAAACACACCCCATGTGAATCATCACATGCCACCACACTGATACCATGGGGGCAGCCGTGACTAGCCTTTCATCAGTGTGCTGCCTGATCACTGAAAAAAGAACTGAGACCGAGGGGAGTGAACAGTGCCTATTGTTGAAAAGTTAAAAACAACCAAGTGCCAAGATGTTGAGTGGTTTAGCTCTGAGAACAATTTTTAACTGTGTTTTCATGGTTGAGAAGACCAAACTTAAAATGCAGCCGCTAGAAAGCACACAGCACGCATTCTTAATGCAAAGTGAAGCCGCTTGCTCAAATGGACAGAGAGAAGAGGGGGGAGGCGGGGGGGAAAGAGGTGCAGGGCAGAGAGAACTACCTTTGGCTGAATCGATAAGGGTCTGTTTTGTCTTTAATGCTCACTGAGACCTTTGTCATGGTTGACTGGAATGTCTTTCTTTTAATTATGGCATCTGAGTCAGTGATACAGGAAGTCATATTTTGGTGGCTAAGTTTTACTAAGGGAAATAACTAAAAAGATTCAAAATGAGAGCTGAAAAGAAAAAATGTTAATGCTTCCAAATCGTAGCCATCACAGGCAATTTCCTTATTTATAACATGGAACACAATGGATTTATGGCCCTAGGAACTAGTGCTTTGGAGCTTATGTCCCTCAGCTGACAACACAACTGGAATATGCCTGCTTTCTCCCAGATTCAGAGGGCCTCTTGTCAATACGGAGCACAAAAAGAGGCTTTCATATGACTTGTTAACATCATGTTTCAAATCATGTAGAGACTAAGACTATCAAAGATTTGGGAACAAAAAAGCTGACAGTAAGCCCCAGAGAAGAATTTTTTGAGAACGTATGTGTGCTATTGAAATACATGGAGATTAACAAATGAAAATGCTTAAAGGTGACAGGAAATACAGAGAAACTTACGATGGTGGCATTGCCTTTTATAAATATGGAGTAAAAGCTATTTGATTCATGTTTGCTGTGCTTAAGAACTGAGTGGTTTTATTTATTCTATTCCTGCAGTTAGGGAAAAAATCCAAGAAATGTATTGAATACTCCAGAAAATGCAGCGTTTCAATTGCATATTTTAAACTCTATCAGTAAGAGCTTTGCAAAAGGTAAAAAGATAATAATCTCTTTCTCAAATTGTTTTTATGTTAAATTATGCAACCAGAATTTGTAGAGGGAGAAAATAACCTGCCATGCCTGTGTTAGTCTCAGAGACTATGCCTTTAGAATGCTAAAGCAAAATTCACATCCTGAAAGTGTTAGGAGAACCGCCATGTGGTGAGAGAGCAAGGCACTGACACCAGACTCTGGGAGGTGCTCAGCAAGCTGACCTTTTCTGGTTGCTGCCCCCAAAAGAACAAAATACCGCCTCTTAAGCTCTCGTGTCATTACCACCAAGGTTTAAGGTCTGGACAGGATTTGCTATGCCCCTTTTTAAAGCTTTTGGATTATTTGAATGTAGTTTAAGCTATTGGCTCCTAAAATTCTCTAATCACTGTCTAGGAAGATGATAAAGGATACCCAAAACTATCCTTCTTCCACACCCCATTAAAATGTAGACTTGGAGGAAAGCTGTGGAAACCCAGAGCAGTGAATTTTTGAACTGAATCTGCCCCCCTCCAAATAATTCCCCAAGTTAAAAATTCCTCACTCTGATGTGATAGTATTTTTCTGGACCAGTCCTGAAGGATCACAATCAAGTGATACTCAGAAACTGAGCTATATGCAACACAGAGCCTAGGACCCAGTGGGCATTCAGTGAATATATGAGGAATTCTACTGTCATTCAGTCCTAATGCTTCACTAAAACTTTAAACCATATCACATTTTGATTTTTAAATGGCTTCACCAAAACTGAAGTAGACAAAGCAGCCATTTAAAAAAAAAAACACACGCACAAAATAAGGCCCTTTTTGTTATTAACAGTATTAGATGAGAAGTACCCTTTTAAAGTATTTTAACTAGGCAGGCAGAGAGTTTCACAGGCAGGGTAAAGTGGTAAATACTGGCTATATTGCAATGTCAGAACCTATCTCTGTTTAGCACAAACTAACATGTTTCTGATGGATGTCCCAGCATCAAGAAAAGAAATTAGTTTGTACAGATGAGAGCAACCTCTCAGATGAACTACCTACTTTTTTCTTACACATTTTTTTTAGGGAGAATGAGTCATTGGATATGTACCTGCTATCAAGAAATGGCCTAACCTCTCCAACCACTGTGGAGTGGCAAGTCACCACATCACAGTGTGTTTTCTCCTCTGAGAAGTATTCAGAAGGGATTGCAACTAACCAGACTCTTATTTAATCAAAATTGAAATATTGCTCAGTTGTGTTTCTCTTCTTTCCTTCCTCAATACTTTGAGATTATTAAAGGAAAATAAACGAAAGCAAACAAAAGAGGCAGCTTTCAGGCTATTAAATTCATGATGAAGCAGATAATCATGACATTCACTATAAATTTATATTTGTTTTATATATGTTTGTTAATGTAACTGGAATATTTGACCTAGACAAGTGTCAATTAACATTCTCATATTTATATAGTGATATTAAAATAAGTACAATCATCTTTGATTTTGATGTTAAGAGAAATGTTTTACTGTTTAGTTATTAAAACCCATATTGGCTTAAAAGTATCAGTTTCTGCGGAACATAATTTTTAATTTCAAAAGGATTTGATTCCCCTACATAGTCCACTCTGAAGCCCAAGAGTTTCATGCAGGTATGTTTTAAGACTATAATACTAAAAAATAAATTTTATACGTGTAAAATTAACATATTTTACCTTGTAAAAGTTTCTTTAGACAAGGGCTTATTTTCTTGCATACTGAAACTTTTTTATTGGTGATGAGGATGCATTTTCTAGTGGATTATTGATAAATCAGGAAGATATTCTGCTCCAGTCGGAACTGTTTGCTTTTTTCCATATTCTCAGCTCACAACTCGTTGTTGTGGTTGTTCTTTTTAGTTTATAGTTGTTTTATTTTATTAGAAGCAGTAATGCCGAAGGGTCCGCCCTTGTCCCCATGCCCCAGGGCTGAGAATAAGCAGAGAAATTGGGGATCTAGAGACTTGGGGAGGGAAAGTGCACGTTGGGACTTCACTGTGATTAGGGGAAGGGCTTCCCTGGTGCCTCAGTGGTGAAGATCCCACCTCCCCAAAGCAGGAGACTCGGATTTAATCCCTGGGGATGGAAGATCTCCAGGAGGAGGAAATGGCAACCCACTTCAGTATTCTTGCCTGGGAAATTCCATGAACAAAGGAGCCTGGCAGGCTACAGTCCAGGGGTCACCAAAGGTCAGACACAACTGAGCTAGTAGTAACGTAGTATGATTAGGGGAAAGACAGAGTAAAGGGTAGACAGTAGGATGAACAGGGCTTACCCTCCAGGGACCCAGTAGACTGGGACATAAGTAAGTAAATATTGCACAGGTATAATGATTTAACAGATTACAATCTCAAGAGATAACCCTTAAACATGCAAAGAACAGGGCTTTGTGGAGATCATCCGTAAGAGGTGTGTTCTCTCCAGCGGTCCTTAAATCTTTACAGAATCACAAATCAGCATATTCTGACCCACAGCCCTGTTCCGGGAAGCCCTGACACTCAATGCAATGCTAAAAGGGGGTGCAGCAGGCATCTTAAACACAAGCACAGGTGCCCATAGGAACCAGAAAAGCGACTAGAGTGAGTGCAGTTGCGAGGGGCACATGTATGTGGGAGGGGAAGCCTATGGGGAGCTTTCTTTTTTTTAGTTTATTTTATCGAAGTATAGTTGACTTACAATGTTATGTTAATTTCTGCTGTCCAGCAAAGTGAGTGGTATATATAAACGTACATTTTTTCATATTCTTTTCATCATGGTTTATCCCAGGATATTAAATATAGGTCTCTGTGCTGTACAGTAAGGCCTTGTTTATCCATTCTGTATATACTAGTTTGCGTCTGCTAATGTGGGGAGCTTTCTGTTTACAAATTTGACACCTAATTCCACTCTGAAGAAAATGCCTGAGGCCAGTTGAGGCTCTCTAGTCATTGGTGGCTCAGCTGGTAAAGAATCCCAATGCAGGAGACCCTGGTTCAATTCCTGGGTTCGGAAGATCTCCTGGAGGAGGGCATGGCAACCTACTCCAGTATTCTTGCCTAGAGAATCCCCCTAGACAGAGGAGCCTGGCAGGCTACAGTCCATAGGGTCGCAAAGAGTTGGACACGACTGAGCAGCTAAGCACAGTCACTCATGTGTTATCTTTAAAAGAATTGTTGGTAAATCTACACCATTTAGTAGAAGAAAGTACACTACACCAAAATGGAGCAGAGGAGCTAAAATGCATGTGCAAGTCAAGAAATCTGAAAACAAAGCCAGATTTCACCTCTGAACTGAGTGTTTCCACAGACTTGAGTAATGTATAAAAGTATCATACCAGTTTTTCTCATTTCACCAGAAGCCTTTTTTTCCCCTGCAGTAGAAGATTGCTATATTTGCCTCAAAAAGTATGATTCTAATATATGTCAAGACCAGATAAGTATAACTTATAAATTATTATTAATAAAGTTGAGTTTGTAAAACTTTTTTTGTGTGTGATACTTCAAGTGCTTTGTCATTTTTTAATGTTTCTAAATAATGTGTTGGTATGAAAATCATTACTATTACTATTTTACATGGTGACTTGGGGGACAAAACTTTGGCAACTTGAACCACACTGGTGAGATGGTTCAGGTGGGCCATTGTGCCCAACACTTACTAGGAATTGGCCTGACTCCCAATTGGCCAGCACTTCCTAGTATATTGACATTGTGCTGACACCCAGCAGGGGCTCCGTGGGCACAGATCATATGGTCACCCAGAATTTCCTGGTTCTTAACCCCCAGAGCATGGCACAGCTGAAATCAAAATGACTTGCAAGAATCACGTGCAAACCACGAAGAGAATTCTCTGCTCACATGGACATTTAGCAGTGTCCTTGAAGCTGGGTGACAAGAATTGTTGTTTTGTTTGAGATCTGAGGAAAGGCTTTGGGAGGGAAACTGAACAATGAGTTCCTCTTCCAGTGAGAGAAATTGGCACAAACGGAGGATACACGTGGTGAGGAGCGTTATGGACAATGGAAAGTGACCCTGCATTTGACTGTCAACCGCGGTGCTATGAGGAAGTCTTAGGAAGGCAAGTCTTCAGAGCACAAAAATTTGCAGGCCAGAAATCTGTGTACTCGAACCACTCCTATGTCCCTCCCTGAAAGCAGAGGCACTGGCATATCTCAGGGAAACTGCCACATGGAACACAGAAACACAGAGACCAAACTTGATGAAGGTAGAAAACTGATAAGAACAGAAATGAATTGTTGAACACAGTTTGGCTCGATCTAACAGAAAATTCTGGTCTTTGCACTTCAGTGTGGATTTCTTCCTTGATTAGCCTGTTCCCTTTTCACTCTGGTCCTTGGAGTAAAATCAGCTCCAGGTAGAACTGTCCTCATAGCTGTGGAAATGTGGATACAGGTGTGAATTTCCCCTATAGCCCACCGCAGTGCTTCCTCCCCAAGTCTTCTCCCCTCAAATCTGCATGGGGAAAAGTTGCTACTGAGACTGCTGCCTGTTCTAACAACTGTGCTTTTTCGTTCTGTTTTTATAATTGTCTTCACTGTGGACAGTTGCATCTGCCTTTTTGTCTGCCATAACCTGTTCCTTATCTTTCGACATAGATCAGATTTTTTTGTGTGATCCTGATCTTTTCAGCAGTATCTTCTAATAGAAAAAATTGTGAACACAATACCTTAAAATTTGACCCGGTTTTATTAAATATATTAATGTATTTTAGAACTTTTAGGGTTTTATGGGAAAAGAAAAATCAGGTAAGGTGACATGGACTGAGAGATCTATTTTAAGGATTTGACCTCATGCAGTTATAGGAAAGGGGACTTCCTAGGTGGCGCTAGTGGTAAAGAACCTGCCTGCCATGCAAGAGACTAAAGAAACACTGGTTCGATCCCTGATCAGGAAGATTTTTTGGAGGAGGGCATGGCAACCCACTCCAGTATTCCTGCCTGGACAGTCCCATGGAAAGAGGAGCCTGGAGGGCTACAGTCCATGGGGTCACAAAGAGTCGGACACGACTGAAGTGACTTAGCACGCACTCAAGCATGCACACACAGTTGTAGTGAAGAGCTGGTGAAGAATTCAGCAGAAGCCTGCTGCAATGGCATCGGCCGTTGAGTCTGAAATCACTAAGTCAGTGGGGCTGGCGGTCAGAAAAAAAACCTGGGTGTGAGGCATGGACGGGCAAGGGCAAGTTACAACCCAGGAGGACAAACTTAAGATTTGCATCTGGCTCTCACAACCTCCAAACTCAATGGCATAAAAAGCTGGTGGCCTTCACCATGGAACGGAATGCATCTGACCCAGGACTCAGAGAAGCTGAAGGAGGTCTGATGGGAGCTGGAAAATGGAAGACTGTTGTGTCTAGCCACTGTTCACACCAGTATCATGAGCAGGAGATCAGGTTTCGGTGGTAGCTATTGTCTACTCCTTCTGAACTTAATAACTCTTGTTTCATTCCCACCTTCCATATCTCAGGAAAATACTTCCTGTGGTCAAAAGTAACCTCCAATCCTCTGAGAGAGGGGATTCTGGGAAATGTAGTTCTAGTAAGCTAAATTGAGGTAGTGCAAAGCCACTCCACTGGAGTAGAACTTGATGCTCCTCAATAGTGATGCTTTCCTTGTTCTGGACACACAAAGGACACATTTCCCAGCACCCACTGCAGCTGGGGGGAGACACACTACTAGGTTGGTTTTTTGGGGTTTTTTTCCAGATTTTTTTAAGGGTTGTTTTTGTTTTGTTTTGTTGGCCACATTGCACAGCATATGGGATCTCAGTTTTCTTGATCCAACCAGGGATCAAACCTATGCCCCCTGCAGTGGAAGCACAGAATCTTGACTCCTGGACTGCCAGGGTTGTCCCGAGATTTATTTTTCATTGGGGTAACTTTGGTTTATAACATTATACATGTTTCATGTATAGAACATTATATTTCCATTTCTGTAGGCCCTACAGCTTGCCCACCACCGAAAATTTAGTTTCTATCATCACCATATAGTTGATCCCTTTTACCCATTTCTCCCCTCTGGTAACCACTATTCTGTTCACCGTATCTACATGTTTGTTTTTATTTGGTTTAGTTTGTTCATTTATTTTATCTATTTGATTTTTATATTCCACATCTGAATGAAATCCTATGATATTTGTCTTTTTGCATCTGACTTATTTCACTTAGAACTGTCAAGGTGCATCCATGTTGTCACACATGGCAAGATTTTGTCTTTTTTATGATTCATCAGTATTCCATTGTGTGTCTATATATACCACATCTTCTTTATCCATTCATCCATTGATGGGTTCTTAGGTTGTTTCCATATCTTGGCTATTGTAAATAATGCAATGATGAACATAAAGGTGCCTGTATCTTTTCAAATTAGTGAATTCACATTCTTTGGATAAATGCCCAGAAGTATCATGGCTGGATCATATGGTAATTTTAGTCTTAACTTTTTGAGGAATCTCCATACTGTTTTCCATGGTAGCTACACCAACTACAGTCCCACCGATATACCAGGGTTCCCTTTCCTCCACATTGTTTGCAACATTTGTTATTCCTAGCATTTTTATAACACCCATTCTGACAGGTGTGAGGTGATACCTCATTGTGGTTTTGATTTGCATTTCCTAACTAGTGATATTGAACATCTTTTTAGCTGACTCATTTGAAAAGACCCTGATGCTGGGAAAGATTGAGGGCAGGAGGAGAAGAGGATGACGGAGGATGAGATGGTTGGATGGCATCACCAACTCAATGGACATGAGTTTGGGTGAATTCCGGGAGTTGGTGATGGACCGGGAGGCCTGGAGTGCTGTGGTTCTTGAAGTTACAAAGATTTGGATATGACTGAGCAACTGAACTGAACTTTATGTGCCCATTGGCCCTTTGTATTTCTTTGAAAACATTTTTTTAAATTGGGTTATTTGTGTTTTGTTGTTGAGTTATAAGTGTTCTTTATATATTTCAGATCTTACTCCCTTATCAGATATAGAATCTGGATATAGATATAGGATATATAATGTTTTCTCCCATTCTGTAAGTTGTCTTTTCATTTTGATGATGGTTTCCTTTGCTGTGCAGAAAATTTCAGGATTGATATAATCACATTTGTTTGTTTTTGCTCTTGCTTTTCTTGCCTAAGTAGACATATCTAGAAAGACATTGCTAACACCAATGTCAGAGTGCATACTGCCTATGTTTTCTTCTAGGACCTTTATAGTTTCAGGCCTTACATTCAAGTCTTTAATCCGTTTGGAGTTGATTTCTCTGTATGATGTGAGACAGTGGTTCTGTTTTATTTATTTATTTTTTGTGCATGTGGCTGATATAACTAGTTCTGAACAGTGAATTGTGAGTGCAGTTGACAAGTGGAGGCAATAAAAAAAGTCTCTGCACAACCTCAAGTTCTTTTCCCACCACTTTAATCATGGAGGCCAAGATGGAACCATCCTGAAACCCTGAGTCAGCTCTTTGAAGAGAACTACCCTGGAGATCCTTGATACACACAGCAAAATTTATATGAGTAAAAAACTTAACTGTGGTAAGTCATTGACATTTAAAAGTTTAGTTTCCTGTTAAATAAATGAGATATGTATGCAATGATATATGCAATGGTTACTATAGCATAACACAAGTCTACCTAACTAGTACAGACATTTGTATTAGGGACCAGAAAACTGACCCAAATGTACAGCTTCTGAGATATATCCAAGAAAAAGATGAAGAAAAAAATCTATGCTTACAAACTCTATTTATAATTTAAAAAATTGAATGCAGTACAAAGGCCCAGTAATTTGGGTGTGTTTTAAAATTTATGATTCAATCATGGAATGGACAGTTGTGTGTGTGTGTGTGTGTGTGTGTGTGTGTGTGTGTGTGCATGCATGTGTTAGTCACTCAGTCATGTCCAACTCTTTGCAACCCCATGGACTTGTAGATGGCCAGGATCCTGTCTATGGGACCCCACAGGCAGGAATACTGGAGTGAGTTGCCATGGCCTTCTCCAGGTAATCTTCCCAGCCCAGTGATCGAACCAGGGTCTCCTGCATGGCAGGCAGATTCTTTACCGTCTGAGCCACCAAAAGTATGTAAACTGAGGCTACACTGGAAAACAGGCAGAATAAACTTTAAAAATGCCTACAAATTTTATGTACACTATTAACTATAGAAGAGCATGTTTCTCAAAAAGACTTGAACAAAATCCACTATAATGCTATTTATTTTAAAATAACTATGGGATTATATATTATTTTCCTTTTTCATTTTCTAAGTTTTTTTTGGTTTAAACATCTTTAAAAGGAAATGAAAGTTGTATTAAATCCAACAAGTGTTTTCTAAGAATAAGTTTTCCCAAATTCATTTACATTTTATACAATCATTGAAATTATGGATTAAGTAAATACTATAGCCACAGTTTATATTGATTTCAACAAGACGTTAAAGAAAAGTTGAATGATTTTTAAAGACAAGATACAAAACATGTCCTTGATGAGAATAGAGTTCTACAAATAGGTATGCAAGTAAACTTGAGGGAATTTTACTTGACGTGAGATTTGAGTAAAATATCCTTGTGTATGTGTGTGTGCTCAGTCATTCAGTCATGTCCAGCTCTTTGTGAACTCATGTAGACTATAGCCTGCCAAGCTCCTCTGTCCATGAAATTTTCCAGACAAGAGTACTGGAATGGCTTACCATTTGCTCCTCCAGGGGATCTTCCCAGCCCAGTGACCAAAGCTGCGTCTTGAATCTCTTGCACTGGCAGGCAAATTCTTTACCATTCGCACCACCTCTGAGGCCCCAAATATCCTTGGCCTATTGTTAAATCTCTGTCCTTTGCCTTTTCCTGATCAACATTTATGTCAATGTCTAAAATAAAGAAATAGTCAAATTTTTTAATGTGGAGATGATATAAAGTTGGGAAGTAAACAAGATGCATGACAAAGTTAACGATATGGTCAGAAAACTAGAATGATGAACAAAGATATTGTGATGGACTTTAACTGGGACAAATGTAAAGTTTAGCTCCAAAGAGCTCAGTTGCATAAATATAGGATATAGAAGACAATGACTCATGTAAAAAGCAAACAAACCTTGAGATTTTCAATAACCTCTAGCTCTGTATTGATAGATTCATTTACTTCAACATGTTTCTCATCTTATGCATGCTCAGTCGCATCTGACTCTTTGCAACCCCATGGACTGTGGCCCACCAGGCTCCTCTGTCCATGGAATTTTCCAGGCAAGTATACCAGAGTGGGTTGCTGTTTCCTCCTCCAGGAGATCTTCCTGACCCAGGGATCGAACCTGAGTCTCTTGTGTCTCCTGCATTGCAGGAGGATCTTTTACTGCTTGAGCAATTGGGGAAGCCCCTCAACATGTGTGTATTTAGTGTTTATTTTATTTAAGAAATATTAAAGAAGTCCAGGCAAGATATGATAAGGGTTTTATCTTAAAGAGTAAGCACTGGGGATAGAAAGATGGGTTGGTTACGATAAATATTCTGAAGGGAGAATCTGCAGAACTTGGTGCTCAATTGGGTGCTCAAGAAGAAGGATTCCAGAATGATTCTTGGGCTTTGAGTTTGCTGAATAGGTAAAGAGTGATGCTGTTTATTGAGCTAGGGCATGCTGGAGAAGTGGGCTCAAGGGGGAAATAAAAGATGAGTTTATTCTTGGACATACTCAGTTTTAGTTCTTTAAGACATATCCAGGAAGGAATATCTGTTCAATAGAGTTTATAAGGGTCTGAAGTCTATGAAAGAAGTCAGGGCTACAGATAAAAGTTGTAAGAGTCATTGAGACATACATGACAGTGAGACTAAAGAAGTAAATAAATGCTGAAAGACAGAGATTAGACCTTGAGAAGAGAAGATCAAGGACAGAGCCCCAAAGAACAACTAGCAAGAGAAGTAAAAAAAAAAAAAGTGAGAAAAATCAGAGAGCTAATGTGAGAACAAAAAGAAGAATGTTTCAGAAGTCAAGGGAGGAGTTCCAAAAATACATGAAATTTCCTATCAAATGTACTAGTAGAGTGTCAGAGCCTCATAACTTTCTCCTAAATTTCTATTCTAAGCATATTAGGTAATACCATACCTAATAATATGATATAGAAGCAAAATTCCATCATCACACATCAACTAGGTAATATAATTATTAAAGCAAGTCTATTTAAGAGTTAAAGGAATTTTTCTAACTACATTGGGGCCACTCCCTTGACATTCCATTCTTTGAATTAATTTGTGGACAGTCTAAGGTAAGAAGCTAGGGAAGGATTTCCTTGGTGGTCCAGTGATCAAGAATCTATCTGCCAATGCAGGGGACATGGATTTGATCCCTAGTCTGGGAAGATCCTACATGCCATGGAGCAACTAAGCCCAAGCACCACAACTACGGAGCCCCCAGGCCCAGAGCCAGTGCTCCGCAAAAAGAGAAGCCACCACAGTGAGAAGGCTGCACACCACAAGGAAAAACAGCCCCTACTCACCACAACGACAGAAAGCCTGAATGCAGCAATGAAGACCCAGCGTAGCCTTAAAGAAACAATTTTTTTGTTAAAAAAAAAAAAAAAAAACAAAAAAGAAAAAAAACTAGAAGAAAACTTTGAGTCACTCTCACAATTTATCCCTTACCCAAGATATGGGCTCCTCTCTTCCAAAAAAAAAAAAAAAATAGGTGGCCATCTCCTTTTACATGGGAACTACGCTCTGAGTCCATCAGTCCCCACCTCACACTTCCCCTTCTCCCTTCTGTTCCCATCAAATCTTCTCATTCAACCTCTAGAGATAAATTTCCTGTGTATAACTCTACAGAAAGTAGAATGAGGCAGGTGAGAAGCAAGGTTCATCTTGGCATACCTACACGATGGAGTCTATGGAGTCACAGAGTTGGACACAACTGAGCTACTGAACAGCAGCACAATGGAGGAAAACTGTTGTGACTGGATAGGAAGGCTGCTGGGAGTAATGCTTACATATATTTAATGAATAATAAATGTGCTGCATCTAGAGAATCCAGAATCAAGAATCAGTGTAGAAAAGAAACATATTTTCTACGAAAAGTGCTAGCTAGGTTTAAGCTGCAAGTATGCATACAACCTGCTCAAGCAAGAGAAGTGAAGTGGGAGTAAAGAAAATGGTCTTCTTCTACCACAGGGAATTCCATGCTCTCCTTCCTCCTTCAATTGCTGATTGAAGGATCCTAGGAAGGTAGCAATACTTTGGCCATCTGATGTGACGAGTCTTCATTGGAAAAGACCCTGAAGCTGGAAAAGACTGAAGGCAGGAGGAGAAGGGGGTGACAGAAGACAAGATGGTTGAATGACTCACTGACTCAATGGACATGAGCTTCAGCAAGCTCCAGGAAATGGTGAAGGAGCCTGGCGTGGTGCAGTCCATGGGGTCTCAAAGAGTCAAACATGACTGAGCGACTGAACAACAAGGAAGGTAGCATGAAGTAGGCTCAGTGTGGCACAGGACATCCTGAGGAACCAACTCCTAGCCTTCATTTCAAGTCATCTTTCACATGGTAGGGCTTCCCTGGTGGCTCAGACAGTAAAGCGTCTGTCTGCAATGCGGGAGACCCGGTTTTGATCCCTGGGTCGGGAAGATCCCCTGGAGAAGGAAATGGCAACCCACTCCAGTACTATTGCCTGGAAAATCCCATGGATGGAGGAGCCTGGTAGGCTGCAGTCCGTGGGATCACAAAGAGTTGGACACGACTGAGCAACTTCACTTCACTTCACATGGTAGAGATGTAACTGAATGCTAAACTAAAAAGGAAGTGGCAGAAGAGCCTTCTCTACAACTGAATTTTTTTATTGAAGGGTAGTTGATTTATAATGCTGTGTTAATTTCTGCTGTACAGCAGGGTGATTCAGTTATACATATATATATTCTTTTCCTAATATTCTTTTTCATTATGGTTTATCATAGGACATTTAATATACTTCTCTGTGCTATACAGTAGGACCTGTTGTTTTTCCATCCTGTATATAAAAGCTTACCTCTGCCAACCCCAACCTCCCACTCCCATCATTCCCCCAAATCCTTCCTTTGTTTGGTTACATAAAGCATTACAGACAAGTATAAACTCAGGAAATTTTAAATGATAAGCATATTACTATCACCAGTTCAAACTCACTTCATAATTGCAGAGCCCAATTTTCTGGCTTCAAGAATCACAGCACATGACAACTGACCTGTTTTTCAGTAGTTTCAGCATTGTTTTATTGGTTTGACTTGTACCTTGTCGTATATGACTTCTCTTCGGAAAGAAGAAAAAAATAATAATCTAGCAGTACTGTGCATGACATGCATATAGACTAGCACACAAATATTGGGTGTACTATACTACAAGGTTGAGACTGACTTGTCTGTGCCCCTACAATCTTCTTCCCCTAGTGTTAGTCGCTCAGTCGTGTCCCGTAGACTTTGCCATCCCATGGACTGTATGTAGTCCACCAGTCTCCTCTGGCCATGGAATTCTCCAGGCAAGAATACTAGAGTGAGTTGCCATTGTCTTCTCCAGGGGATATTCCTGACCCAGGGATCAAACCTGGGTCTCCCACATCACAGGCAGATTCTTTACCATCTGAGCCATGTGGCAAGCCCTTGAGGGTCACCTTTAAAGACCCTGAGCTGGCTCAGTGAATGAGCTATAAGGGCAGCCAATCCAGCACAGAGCAGTAGCTGATTTTGTGAAATGCAGGCCCATGCCTACTTGTCCAGAGTCACTGTCTATCTGATATAAACTATTACTCAACAGGCACATCTTTAAAAATAATTGTTAAAAAATAAAAGCAAAATGAAAATTGTAAAAACAATTTTAATTTTTAAAAATAATTGTTCTGTGTATAGAGGATGAGGGATAAAGTGGAACATGCTCTGTGAAAAAGAACTCATGGGAGGAGAAGGAGTGACTGAGAGAGGTGGACTATGGAGCCCAGAAGGAGCCTGGAGGAGAAAAGAGAGGAGTCCACACTTGGAGCACTCACACCTGACGCTGCTAGTACCAACCAGCATTCCCTGACTGTGCACCAAGAAACAATACATGCTGCACATATGTCTCTGTATTTCCATTTAATTCTTCTGTGACCCTGTGATGTATTACAATTGCCTCTAGCTTAAAAATGAGAAAACCAAAGCATGGGGAAATTAAGCAATTTGCCCAAAGTCCTACAACTTGTACAGTCTGAGCCAACACAGTCTGACTCTAAAATCCGTCCTCTCAACCCATGTGCTATCCCACACACTGAAAAACAAACAAGAAGTGAAGGACAAGTCGTGCTGGAGAAGAGATGGGAATACGGCAGTGTAGTTAAATCATTAAAGAAAAGTAGAAGAGACAGAGGTGGGAGGAAAGCTTGGCAGCTCTCAGAAGATGGAGATGCAGGACAAATGCCTGAGGGAGGGGAGAAAATGAAGACAAGCTCTGCCTTTTCCTACATTTATTTATCCATCAAACATCCTTCAAAGTCACACACTGTTCCAGGCACTGATCTGGGCACTGGAAATACAGAGACAAATAAAACATAACCACTATACTTCAGGAGCTTGCGTTTCCAGAGTGAGAAGGGCCAACGTATACTGCAACATGAAGTAGTAAATACTATCACTGAAGTATGGAAGGTGCCACGTCCAATGTCAGGAGAGAGGTTGCCAAGATGAAACAACATTGAAGAATTGAATGGGAAGTTAAAAGTGGCCAAAGAAAGGCTTGGGAAGAAGAGGCATTTGAAGTGTCAGGAAGAATGAAGGCAAACAAAGACAAGAAAAAGGAGCCGTATTTACAGAATGGCCCAAGTCACAATGGCTATCGTGTCGAGGAGGAGTACTAAGAGCCAGGCCATGAAATTGTCCATGATATTATCCTAAGGAGCAAGGGGAGAAGGGCCAGTGGAAGCTTTTATATAGGAAGCAGAATGTGATTGTGTTTAGTTTTAGAAAAGTAATTAGAGGCAGAGTGAGGGCTGGATTGGAGAGGAAGAAGTTATCAACAGGAAGGCCAGTTCAGCTGGATTGCTGCAAAGATCACCCAAGGGACGGCCTATGCCAGGGCACTGGTGTTCTACATAGAAGCGTGGACAGATCCAAGAGACACCGACAAGGCAGAGGTCGAGGATCTTAGATCAATAGCGGGCTAGTTGTTGAGGGTTATCTTAAGATTCTAATTTGGGAGAAAGAATAGACTTCCATTAGTGGAGAGAGAAAATTCTTCACAGTGGGCATGTTTGTGATCTATGGAATTTGAGGAATCTACCAGGCATCTGGATAAATATTATAATAGACTCTATCATTGTTGAGGCAATGACCTAACACCTTATTTTCAATGCCAGATAGTTTCCCTATAAAAACATTAGTAACAGGTTATGGATGGAAACTGAATCAGTGTCCTTAATGCTATACATAAACCTAGACAGCATGTTTAAAAGCAGAGACATCACTTTGATGACAAAGGTCCAGATAGTCAAAACTATGGTTTTGCCAGTAGTCATGTACGGATGTGAGAGCTGGACCTTAAAGAAGGCTGAGCACCGAAGAATTGATGCTTTCAAACTGTGGTGCTAGAGAAGACTCTTGAGAGTCCCTTGGACAGCAAGGAAATCAAATCAGTCAATCCTAAGGGAAATCAACCCTAAATATTCATTGGAAGGACTGATGCTGAAGCTCCAATACTTTGGCCACCTGATTCAAAAAGCCGACTCATTGGAAAAGACCCTGATGCTGAGAAAGATTGAGGGCAAGAGGAGAAGAGGGCAACAGAGGTTGAGATGTGTGGATGGCATCGTTGACTCAATGGACATGAGTTTGAGCAAACTCCAGGAGATAGTGAAGGACAGGGAAGCTTGGCGTGCTGCAGTCCATAAGGTCACGAAGAGTTGGATACGACTGAGTGACAAAACAATAAATAGATAGAGAGGAATTAATTGACTGTATTTTGAGTTCAGTTAAGAAGAATCAAGTTACATCGTTTTACAATATTTTAACATATGGCATTACTTTTAATCCCCCCAATAATCCTAGGAGTAGGTACTTAATATTCTTCCAAGATAATATTTAATATCCTTCCAATTTTGAGGAATCAAAGTCCGTTGTGTTAGTTATCACACAGTTATTAGTGGAGCTACAACTGAACCACATCCTTCCACCTTTGCCTGAAGAGGGATAATCCTCACAAGACTGCAAAGCCATGGAGATCAGACCCAATCTTGTTAGTTCTTGTGATTCTGGTGTTCATCACAATGCCTGGTGTATGGCAGCACCAAATTACTGGATTTATTCAGTTGTATGGATAACATTTTTAAAGTCTTTACTTTGTTAAATAACATGATTACACTTCTGAGTAACTATTTTCATGGAAATGAAAAATTAAAGGGACATCCCTGGTGGTCCAGTGGTTGAAAATCCACCTGCCAATTCAGGAGACACAGGTTCCATTCCTTGTCTGGGAAGATTCCACATGCCCAGAATCAATTAAGCTTGTGCACCACAACTACTGAGCCAGCACGCCCTTGAGCCTGTGCTCAGGAACAAGAGAAGCCATCACAGTAAGAAGCCCCCGCATCGCAGCTGGAGAGTAGGCCCCACTCGCCGCAGCTAGAGAATGTCTGAGCAGAACAATGAAGACCCAGTGCAGCCAATAAATAAATTTATTTTAAAAGAAAAGTTAATATTAGTCAGAAAGGTGTTACTTCTTGTGAAAAAGCTTGGGAGAGAGGGTAGATTCCATTAGCTAAAACAACATGTGTGGGGGAATTCGTGTTGTAAAGAGAATATATAATAAGAAGTGTGTATGTGTATTACTGGCTCAGTCATGCTTGACCCTTTGCGGCCCCATGGACTGTAGCCTGCCTGGCTCCTCAGTCCATGGAATTCTCCAGGCAAGAATACTGGAGTGGGTTGCCATTCCCTTCTCCAGAGGATCTTTGCAACCCAGGGATTGAACCTGGGTCTCCCAAATTACAGGCAGATTTTTTAACCATCTGAGACACCAAAGAGGCCTACAAAAAGAGGTATTTCTGTGTAATCAAATTAATTTCTCATGCTGTTGGCAAGAAGACCCTTTCCTGAATCCCACCTGAACAATTTTCATTGCTCACTTTTCAAGGTTGTGTCTATACACCAACTCCTCGCCTTCTCTCTCTGCCTCTCTCTGTTTTATTATAGGACATTTTCATTGAGCTATCGAAATTGGATGTGTCAGACACATTAAAAGCAATGGCAGTTGTGGCAAGTTAGTTGATATATTTTAAAATAAACCAAGAGGGCCATGTAGCTGTCAGGGGAATAAATTGCTCTGTTTAGCAACAAGTGATTTATTTAACGGCAGTAGACAGGGTCCGAGGGATGCCAAGCTGCATACATTTGGGGGAAAGCTGAGCAATTTTCTCAGAAATCTCTCATATGGGACCAAGGTAAGAGTTGGAGGAGTTTATGAGAAGATTAATTAAATTCTTGACTTGGGAATGACCCCAAGGAATGAATTTTATTTCCCATGTGCTGCAAGGTGAGACACATTCCAGAAGCATCAAGTATGAGCAGTGACCCAGACTTCATGGGTTTCCCCCAAACTGCCACAGCAGCATTTTCCTTGCTCACCTGTGAGGACAAAGTGTGATGTTTCCAAAAGAGTGCTGAGCAGAGAAGCTCACGTCTTGGATTTCACTCCTTCTTCCTCTCTGCACTCAGCTTTGTTTGGTGCCAGCTTGATATGTGTAATCAGTGTATGTGAACTGATTTGAAATCTAAAGTTGCACAGAGGCTGAAAATCTCTGGGGCCCCCATTCTAGAAGGGTCCACCTGCCAATGCAAGAACCATAGGAGACTCAGTTTGAATCCCTGAGTTGGGAAGATCCCCTGGAGGAGGGCATGGCAACCCACTCCAGTATTCTTGCCTGGGAAACTCCATGGACAGAGGATCCTGGCAGGCTATAGTCCGTGGCATCACCAAGAGTTGGACATGACTGAGGATGCACATGCACCATTCTAGAAGGCCCTCGTTGGCATCCTCCTTCTACCTCTTACTCACTGTGTGACCGTGAACAAGTAACTGGCCTTCCTGTACCTCATTTTTCTCATCTGTAGCTGAAGATAGTAATAGTAAGGACCACAATTAATGTGACGTTAAATGAGCTACAGACTGGTTCCAAATAGGAAAAGGAGTACGTCAAGGCTGTATATTGTCACCCTGCTTATTTAACTTATATGCAGAGTACATCATGAGAAACGCTGGACTGGAAGAAGCACAAGCTGGAATCAAGATTGCCAGGAGAAATATCAATAACCTCAGATATGCAAAAGACACCACCCTTATGGCAGAAAGTGAAGAGGAACTCAAAAGCCTCTTGATGAAAGTGAAAGTGGAGAGTGAAAAAGTTGGCTTAAAGCTCAACATTCAGAAAACTAAGATTATGGCATCCGGTCCCATCACTTCATGGCAAACAGATGGGGAAACAGAGGGAACCGTGGCTGACTTTATTTTTGGGGGCTCCAAAATCACTGCAGATGGTGATTGCAGCCATGAAATTAAAAGATGCTTACCCCTCGGAAGGAAAGTTATGACCAATCTAGATAGCTTATTAAAAAGCAGAGACATTACTTTGTCAAAAAAGGTCCGTCTAGTCAAGGCTATGGTTTTTCCAGTAGTCATGTATGGATGTGAGAATTAGACTGTGAAGAAAGCTGAGTGCTGAAGAATTGATGCTTTTGAACTGTGGTGTTGGAGAAGACTCTTGAGAGTCCCTTGGAGTGCAAGGAGATCCAACCAGTCCATTCTGAAGGAGATCAGCCCTGGGATTTCTTTGGAGGGAATGATGCTAAAGCTGAAACTCCAATACTTTGGCCACCTCATGTGAAGAGTTGACTCATTGGAAAAGACCCTGATGCTGGGAGGGATTGGGGGCAGGAGGAGAAGGGGACGACAGAGGATGAGATGGCTGGATGGCAGCACCAACTCAATAGACGTGAGTTTGAGTGAACTCCGGGAGTTGTTGATGGACAGGGAGGTCTGGTGTGCTGCAATTCATGGGGTTGCAAAGAGTCAGATGCGACTGAGCGACTGAACTGAACTGAGCTGAAATGAGTTACTACAGTTACAGAGAGGACCACATGGGATTGTCCTTTCTCTTATTTTCTGATCAACCATTCCCTCTCCATTGATTGATTCCCGTCAGTATACACATTTTACTGTAATATCTCCCTTGAAAAAGAATCCTTGATCTTACATCCTTCTCCAGTATAAACTTTATTTCTTTTCTCTACTATTGCAATGAAATTTTTCATCAGAATCACGAGTGAACTCCATCTTGCCTAGTCTGAAGGTCTGTTCTAAAGGTCCTCGAGTGGGACACATTTCAGCAGCATTTGACTCATCCTGGATTCCCTTGTTCTGAAACACAACTCTTTCTTGTTTCTTTTCTTTCACCACTGGCCACTCTTCCTTCGTCCCCTTTACAGACACTTCCTCACTGGACTGTCCCAGGGGTTAGTCTCTGGAACTTTTCTGTCCTTTTTTCTGTGCTCCCTTGATGATTTCATTCAGTCTCATGAAAGCTACAGATATAAATAGATGACAATGGCTCTCAAGTCAGTACCTCCTGCCCTAATGTTTCCCCTGGAATCCCCCAGAATCTGACTCTTTTTTCATATCTTCACTTGGATGAATAATAGGCCTCTTAATCTTAATGCAGTCAGTCTTCATTATTTGAGGATTTGTCTATTTGCTGACATTTATCTGTGACCCCCCAAATCAATACTCATGGTGCCTTCTCAATCATTTGCACACATGTGCAAAGCTGCAAAAATTTGAGTTATTCAACATGCACATTCCAACTAAGGTCAAACATGGCAACACTTTGCCTTCTTATATCAACTCCCATAATGTAAATAAGCATCCTCGTAATCTCTTTAATACAACATTAAAATAATTGTGTACTTTCCTTGTGATTTCACTGTTTAAAATGATTCCTAAGCATTGTGCTAAGCACTATCTAGCATTCCTCAGTGCAAAAAGGCTGTGATGCGCCTTATAGAGAAAATGCATGTGTTACATAAGCTTCACTCAGGAATGAGTTATCATGCTGTTGGCAATGAATTCAATGACAGTGAGTAAACAACAATATTAAGTAATAGGTCTTTAAACAGAAGCGTACATAAAAGAAGGTCATGTATTGATCAGCTGACAAAAACATTGTTATCAGGGGACCTCTGGAAGTTATCCCTATATTTCCCCTAGGTGCAAAGGTTCAGTATTAGCTAATTCAGGGTTCATGGTGACTTTGTAGAATATAACTATTGTGAATAAGCAGAATTGACTGTATATCCAAACCTTAACTGTGAATTCCTCCCACCCCATTCTTAATCTCAGAAAATAACTTTATTGCTCTAGTAGCTTGGCCCAATCTTTGTTCATCTTTTCCTCTCACCTCCCACCTGCAATCAACCAGCCCTTTTATAGATTCCTTTGAAATTGCTCCACTTTTTACACCTTCATTCTTTCAAGCCTGGTTCAAATCGTGATCACCATGATGATGGTAATGACATCCTAATTGGTTACCCTGCTTTTATCCATGACCGTGCCCACCCTTCACATTCAGGTAAGTGACAGTGTGACACTCCTCCCCTGGGAACCTTCTCCAGTGACTTATAGTATTCAGAGCAAAGGCCAGAGTCTTACCATGGCTTTCAGCTACGCTGTCCTCCCTGCTGATCCTCTAACACATCATGAACTGCTCACCCCTTGACCTTTCACTTTCTTTTCTTCAAACATTAATCCTGCAAGGGTTCATGTGTCTCTCGCCTTTGTGTCTCTCCTCAAATGTCAGCTTATCAGAGACAGCCCCCCTTGGTAGTGCTCTATGTAGAATTGCAGCTCCCCCAATCTCTCTCCCTTTCCCTGCCCTATTTTTCTTTTTTAAAAACATTTTCTTTATTTATTTATGTCTGCGCTAGGGCTTTATTGCTGGGCACAGACTTTCTCCAGTTGCGGTGGCTTCTCTTGTTGAGCACAGGCTCCAGGGTGCACAGACCTCAGTAGTTGTGGCTCTTGGGCTTTAGAGCACAGGCTTAGTAGTTATGGTACACTGGCTTAGTCTCCCTGCGACATGCGGAATCTTCCCAGACCAGGGATGGAATCTGTGTCCCCTGCATCGGCAGGCACAGTCTTAACCATTGGACCACCAGGGAAGGCCCCTGCTTTATTTTCCTTTGTATCAGTTTTCATTCAATGTATTATCCATCTGTTTAATGTTTAATGAAATCTCAATAGAATGTAAGTGTTTGAGGGCCAGAACTTCACCCAGTATGTTCACTGCTGTTTCCCCAGTGCCTAAAACAGTACCTGCCACAAAGTAGATACTGAATAAATTAGGATTCTGGTTGATTCTTGGATTTCTGTTATGTGAAACAGAGATACTATCATTCTTATTCCACACTGTGATTTATCCATGTACGCTTGCATGCTCAGTTGCTTCAGTCATGTCCGACTCTTTGTGACCCCCATGGGGTCACCAGGCTCCTCTGTCCAAGAGATTTTCCAGGCAAGAATACAGAACTGGGTTACCTGTCCTCCTCCAGGGGATCTTTCAGACCAAGAATCCAGCCCAAGTCTGCATTGCAGGCTGATTCTTTACTGACTGAGCCACCAGGGAAGACTCGATTTATCCAGAACGATATTAAAATACACTTCTGCCTGCCATCCCTTTTTGCTGGGCATGCCCCCGGGCCATCTTCAACAAGTTTGCTTAGAAAGGACTTCCCTGGCAGACCAGTGGTTAAGACTTTGCACTTCCAGTGCGGGGGTACAGGTTCAATCCCTGACTGGGGGCTAAGATACCACATGCCTCAAGGCGAAAAAGCCAAAACATAAAATAGAAACAATATTGTAATAAATTCAATGTGTTCAGTCATTTCAGTCTTGTCCGACTCTTTGTGACTCCATGGACTGTAGGCTGCCAGGCTCCAAGGGATTTCCCAGGCAAGAACACTGGAGTAGGTTGCCATTCCCTTCTCCAGGGAATCTTCCCAACCCAGGGATTGAACCCGCATCTCCTATGTCTCTTGCATTTCAGGCAGATTCGTTACCTGCTGAGCCATTGGGGATGCCCTAACAAATTCAATGAAAACTTTTAAAGTAGTCCACATCAAAAAAATCTGAAAAAAAAAAAAAAAATGGTAGAATTCATCTATGAAGCCATCTGGCCCTGGGCTTTTTGGAAGATTTTTATTACAGTTTCAATCTCCATGATTGTGATTGGTCTGTTCTTATTTTCTATTTCTTCCTAATTCAGTTTCAATTCAGTTCAGTTCAGTCGCTCAGTCGTATCCCACTCTTTACGACCCCACGAACCGCAGCACACCAGGCCTCCCTGTCCATCACCAACACCCGGAGTTCACCCAAACTCATGTGCATTGAGTCGGTGATGCCATCCAGCCATCTCATCCTCTGTCATCCCCTTCTCCTCCTGCCTTCAATCCCTCCCAGCATCAGGGTCTTTTCCAATGAGTCAACTCTTCACATGAGATGGCCAAAGTATTGGAGTTTCAGCCTCAGCATCAGTCCTTCCAATGAACACCCAGGACTGGTCTCCTTTAGGATGGACTGGTTGGATCTCCTTGCAGTCCAAGGGACTCTCAAGAGTCTTCTCCATCACCACAGTTCAAAAGCACCAATTTTTCGGCGCTCAGCTTTCTTCACTGTCCAACTCTCACATCCTTACATGACCACTGGAAAAATCATAGCCCATTTAGGAAGGTTATAGTTTCTAAGAATTTGTCCGTTTCTTCCAAGTTGTTCATTTCATTGGCATATAGTTGCTCAGTGTCATGATCCTTGGTATTTCTGTGTTATCTATTGTAATTTCTCCTTTTTAATTTCTAATTTTACTGATTTTCATCTTCTTTTTTCCTTGATGAGTCTGGCTAGTGGTTTGTCAATTTTATCTTCTCAAAGAACCAGCTTTTAGTTTTATTGGTCTTTGCTGTAGTTGCCTTCATTTATTTTTCATTTGTTTCTGCTCTGATCTTTATGATTTCTCTCCTTCTACTAACTTTGGTGTGTTTTTTGTTGTTGTAGTTGTTCTCTTTCTAGTTGCTTTAGATGTAAGGTTAGGTTGTTTATTTGATGTTCCCCTTGTTTCTTAAGGGAGGCTGTATTGCTTCCCTCCTAAGCACTGTTTTTGCTGCACCCCTTAGGCTTTGAGTTGTGTTTTCATTGTCAACTGTTTCTATGCATATTTTTATTTTCTTTTTGATTTCTTTAGTGATCTATTGGTTATTCAGAAGTGTATTATTTAGCCTCCGTGTGTTGATGTTTTTCATAATTTTTTTCCTGCAGTTGATATCTTACAGCATTGTGATCAGAAAAGATGTTTGAAATGATTTCACATTTTTAAAATTTACCAAGGCTTGATTTGTGGAATCTAATTGAACTTTAAAGCTTTTTCACAACAAAGGAAACTATATGCAAGGTGAAAAGAGAATCCTCGGAATGGGAGAAAAAAATAGCAAATGAAGCAACTGGCAAAGGATTAGTTTCCAAAATATACAAGCAGCTCAATATCAGAAAAACAAGCAACCCAATCAAAACTTGGGCAGAAGACCTAAACACACATTTTGCCAAAGAAGACTTGCAGATGGCTAATAAACACATAAAAATATGCTCAACATCACTCATTATTTGAGATATGCAAATCAAAACTACAACGAGATATCATCTCACACATGTCAGAAGAGCCATCACCAAAAAGTCCACAAACAATAAATGCTAGACAGGGTGTGGAGAAAAGGAAACCCTCTTACATTGTTGGTAGGAATGTAAATTTATACAGCCACTACAGAGAACAGTATGGAGATTCCTAAAAAACTAGGAATAAAACTGCCATATGACCCAGCAATCCCACTACTGGGCATATGCCCTGAGGAAACCGTAATTGAAAAAGACACCTGTACCCCAATGTTCATTGCAACACTATTTACAATAGCTAGGACACTGAAGCAACCTAGATGTCCATCAACAGATGAATGGAGAGAGAAGCTGTGGTACACATATATAATGGACTTTTGCTCAGCTAAAAAAAGGAAGATATTTGAGTCGATTCTAATGAGGTGGATGAACCTAGAGCCTAATATACCGAGCAAAGTAAGTCAGAAAGAGAAAGACAAATATCATGTATTAATGCATATATATGGAATCTAGAAAGATAATACAAATGATCCTATGTGCAAGGCAGTAAAGCAAACACAGACACAAAGAACAGACTTTTAGACACAATGGGGGAAGGAGAGAGTGGGATGATTTGAGAGAATAGCATTGAAACACATGCATTACCAGACATAAAATAGATAGCCAGTGGGAGTTTACTGTGTGACACAGGAAACCCCAAGCCAGTGCTCTGCGACAACCTAGATGAGTGGGAGGGGGAGGGAGGTGGAAGGGGCCTACAAGAGGAAGAGGACATACGTATACCTATGGCCGATTCATGTCAATGTATGGCAAAGATCATCACAATAGTATAAAGCAATTATCCTACAATTAAAAATAAAATATAAAAAAATAATTTAAATTAAAAAAAAATTTGCTTAGGAAAGACACATGTTCACTGTGGCCCTAAGCAAGCTATCCCAAGCTAGATATCAAGAATTCTGAGCTCTACTACCCCTGCCTCTCAGCTTTGGTAAGAGGAATTAAGAATGACTGTGTTACTTCAGAATATTATCTTGGAAGCTCTGTGCGTGATGGAACTTTACTGTTCCATAAATTGCCTATTTTCTTCCCAGTATGAATTATGATGGATACAGCTTTCTCCTCAAAGGAAGATGTGCCGTTTGAAAAGTTTTGTTCCCACACAGGGCGCATCACAGTGAGATTACCATCCAGTCAGCTATGGAACTGTGACCCAGGACGCTCATGTAGACTTGATGCTTAAGAAGTTAACTGCATGATTCCCAGCTGTTAGGGCCCCTGACCAAGGCTGTTTGCTTAACTTTAAAAGAAAGCTTTCCTTTGGAACATACTTCCTAGTGAGCAGGATCAAGTGTTGCTTAATAGATATTAAATATATACAGAGTAAACCCCAGGCTTAGGCAGGGCAATTAGCCTAGGCAAACTCACTGTTCAGTTTTGGTCAGCAAACCAGAATTTTAGGGCAGAGTCAGGTCTGGAAGCCACGTGCATTGAGGATCTATGAAACCACCCACAGAGTCATCATTCTTCCAGGCTCAGGCTTCTCAAATAAAAATCCCACTCTGTTCCCTGGCCGGAGAGCCTCCAGGGCTGGTATTGCTCAAGCCTTAGTTCACAGACATGTCACTGTATTCATCCGCTCCATAGGTATGTGTGCAGGTTGGCCTCATACACGAGAGTCCCAGTTAACAGAAACTTGATGTTTATGGCAAAAAGAACACATGTTCATTGTGAAAATTTGGAGCTTCAGGAAACATCATGAATAAAAAAAGGATTCACAATTCTAAGGCCCAGAAACTGAACACTTAACAGTTCAGTGTATATCCTTCCAGCTGTTTATTATATGCATGGGAGTATATATAGTTTTAAATAAGTTAGATTATTCTCACCTTGTTTTATAATCCTTTTCTACTTACTATTGTGGACATTTTCCCACATCTGCTAGGAAATTATTAATTGTTCTGCTATAGTGATTTTTTTCAATAGCTGTCCACTATTCCAAAATACAGAGGTCCTATATTTTACTTATTAATGCTTTGCAGTTTAACATTTAGATAATTTCCAGTTCTCCATCATTAAAGACAATGCTACGATGAACACTGTTGAACATTAATGTTTGTATATAATACTGATGATTTTCTAAGAATAAATATCATTGAGGGAAAATCATATGTTCAAAATACGTGAAGTTTTGGCCAGCGTATACTCCCTCCCACAGAATAGGGAAGGGTCACCTTTCCAGAGATGGCTTTTAGAATGAGGCTCCTCTGGGAGTCCCTCTTAGGATCTTCCTAACAGACATAACCTGCACCCCTAGAAGCTGCCCCAGGGCAGTTGTGTGCAAAAGGCTGTCTCTCACGTCAGGGCCTTCTGGGCCACATTTACTCATCTCTGCAGCCGGGCCAGCCGAAGCATGTGGAGGTCAGGTGATGTGCGTGGGGTCATGCAGCCAGCGGTGACTCAGCCAAAACCGTTCCAGCTCCTGAACCTTGCTCCGATCACAAGGTTGAGAGCACTCGTTTCCCTGAGGCCCATTATTCCCAAATAATTAAAAGGCCGCTTGCCTTTGAGTTGGTGGATATTCAGTTTTGAAATGACTGATTCAGCCCCATGACTTTGCTAATTGGTGACACTAAATGCTGTACAATCCTGTTTTCCTTGTCGTTTTTGGAACCAGTCAGAGAATGATTTGTAGAGTTCTCCCTCTGCGACAGAATTTGCAATCTAACTGTGTCTGGGTCCCTCCAAGTGTCCACCTGAGCCTCTCAGAGACATAACTGCTGAACTGGATCAAAACAAAAATTCTGATTCATTATGACTCATACATAAAACCCAAGCTGCCTGGTAAGGCACCAGAACATCCTTATCAACAGAAGAAAAACTCTGGTGACACAGATTGGCCCTAAGATGAAGGCCAATTGCCTACATGATCCTCCACCCATTAAAGTGAATTCAATTCAGGTGACCCATCGCCAGCAAACCTAGTAAGACTAAGAATTCACAGGTGAGTAGACCAGTATGGGAAATGACTGCATTTGATGCAATCTGGTTCTTTGCTTTCATTGGTTTGCCATCCCTGGATTACTCCCTGAAATGATGCCTATGAATTCAGGGTTCTCCATGGTCACTGTACTTTGTTCTGACACTTAGCCATAGACAGGGGGTGTCAAAGCCCAGATGTTCCCCAAGTTGTGGACACCAACTGCACAGGGTAAGAGAAAGTGAAAAAATACTGATTTAATATTTATAGTAGATACAAGCCTATTCAGATTGTCTGTTTCTTCTTGTGTGTTTTGGCATATTGTAAAGTTCAAGGAATTGTTCCATTTCACCTAGGTTATCAAACTTGTGGTCATAGTATTGTTCATGGTGTTCTTTTTTTTTCCCCATGGTATTCCTTAATTAACCCTTTTAAGGTCCATGAGATCATGATGACATCCTTTTTTGCATTTCTGTGATGAGTAATGTGTGTCTTCTACGAATTGGAGTCTAGCTACAAGGTTATTGATTTTAGTAATCTTTCCAAAGAACGAGCTTTTGATTTCATTGTTTTTCTTTATGGATTCCCTCTTTTCAATTTCATTGGTTTTTGCTTCACTCTTGACCATTTCTTTTCTTCTGTTTCTTTGGATTTAATTTTCTCTTTCCCTAGCTTCTTAAGATAGAATCCTAGATGGTTGATTTTATATATTTCTTCTTTACCATGAATAAATATTCATATTATAGTGTTATTTTACATCTTATATAATTAAATATTTCTTTTTTGCTATATTTTTCATTCAATGCTATAAATTTCACTCTAAGTAGCACTTTCACTACCTCCCACAAATTTTGATAAATTGAGGTTTCACTTTCATTTAGTTAAAAATATTTTAAAAATCCCGTTGAGAACCCTTCTTTCACCCATGTGTTGTTCAGAAATGTGTTGTTTAATCATTTGGGAGTATTTTGGGGTTTTCAGTTATTTTTCAGTTATTGATTTCTAGTTTTAATTCTGTTGCGGTCTGAGAACAGACTTGTATGATTTCTAATCCTGTAAATTTGTTAAGGTGTGGCTTCTGGCTCAGAATGTAGTCTATCTTAGACAATGTTGCATGTGACCTTGAGAAGAATGTGTGTTCTGCTGTCATTGGATGAAGTACTCTACAGTTCAGTTCAGCTCAGTAGCTCAGTCGGGTCTGACTCTGTGGCCCATGGACTGCCACATGACAGGCTTCCCTGTCTATCACCAACTCCCAGAGCTTGCTGAATACTTAATATTGTGCTCATCCACTTAAAAACAAATTTATCATAAGTTGTATATTAGTAGTCATATATAAGTATACAATTTGATAACTTTTCATAAATATATACACCATGTAACAACCTGCCCAGTCAGAAAATTCACTTGTGCTACTTTGCAATCTCCTCTCCCCGCCTCATGACTCTCTGACAATCACTGATGTGATTTCTACCACCATATATCAATCTTGCCAATTCTACAACTTCATAGAAATGGAATCAGACAGTATGTAATCTTTTGTACCTGGATGATGTCACATTCTGAAGGAGATCAGCCCTGGGATTTCTTTGGAAGGACTGATGCTAAAGCTGAAACTCCAGTACTTTGGCCACCTCATGCAAAGAGTTGACTCATTGGAAAAGACTCTGATGCTGGGAGGGATTGGGGGCAGGAGGAGAAGGGGATGACAGAGGATGAGATGGCTGGATGGCGTCACTGACTGATGGATGTGAGTCTGAGTGAACTCTGGGAGTTGGTGATGGACAGGGAGGCCTGGCGTGCTGCGATTCATGGGGTCACAAAGAGTCGGACACGACTGAGCAACTGAACTGAACTGAACTGATGTCACTTAATGTTTTTGAGATACTCATGTTGTCTGCATCAGTTTGTTCCTTTCTATTGCTAAGATTCTATTTTGTGAATATGCTCAAATATATTTACTAATTTTATTGTAGATGAAAATTTGGGTTGTTCTCCAAGCTTTTACAAATAAAGCTGCTGTGATTATTTCAACACAAATCTTTTTATAGACATGCACTTTGTTTCTCTTGAATAGATACCTAGGAGTGAAATTTCTGGATGGTTTCCTAAGTTTATGTTTAAATAAGAAACTGTCAAACTTTTTTCCAAGTTGCCATACCATTTCTTTCACTCCAGCTACCAAGAGTTCCTGTTGTTCTACATTTTCACTAACACTTAGAATTTTTAGTTCTTTAAATTTTAGCCATTCTAATGGTTTGAGATGTTATTGTAGTGTTAATTAACATATCCCAATGGCTACTGGTAAGTACTTTTTCATGTACTTTTTGGCCATTTAGAGAGCTTTTTAAAAATTATTAAAACTTTCAGATGTATGACATTATAGTTCAACATCTGTATACCCTGCAGTGTGATCAGCATGCAAGTCTAGTTACCATCCATCACCATACACTGACCCCAGTCACCCATTTTGTCCGTACCTCAACCCTCTTCCCTTTTGGGAACCACTAATTTGTTCTCTGTATCTATGAATTTGCTTTTATGTGTTGATTGGTTTTGTTTCTTTTTTTAATTCCACATACGAGTGAAATCATACAGTACTTGTCTTTCTCCATCTGACTTATTTCATTTAGTGTGCTACACTCAAGGTCCATTCCTGTTGTCACAAATGACCGAATTTCATTCTTTTTTTGTGGCTGATCACATTTCATCATGTACAGATATACTACATCTTATGTATCCTTTCATCTGTCAGTGGACACCGAGGGTGTCTACAAATTTTACCTATTGTAAATAATGCTGCAATGGACATAAAAGTACATGTGCATGCATGCATGCTAAATCACTTCAATTGTGTCTGACTCTGTGACCCTATGGACTATAGCTCGCCAGGCTCCTCTGTCCATGGGATTTTCTAGGCAAGAATGTTGGAGAGGGTTGCCATTTCCTCCTCCAGGAGATCTTCCCAATTCAGGGATCTAAACTACGTCTCTTGCATCTCCTGCTTTGACAGGTGAATTCTTTACCACTAGCACCACCTTGGTGTTGAGTCACCTGTCATGTCTGACGCTTTGCAACCCCATGGACTGTAGCACGCCAGGCCTCCCTGTCCCTCACCATCTCCCAGAGTCTGCTCAAGTTCATGTTTGTTGCATCAGTGATTCCATCTAGCCATCTCATCCTCTGACACCCTCTTCTCCTTCTGCCCTCAATCTTTCGCAGCATCAGGGACTATTTCAATGAATCGCCTGCTTGCCTCAGATGACCAAAATACTGGAGTTTCAGCTTCAGCATCAGTCCTTCCAGTGAGTATTCAGGGTTTATCTCCCTTAAGATTGACTGGTTTGATCTCCTTGTTGTCCAAGGGATTTTCAGGAGTCTTTTCCAGCACCACAGTTTGAAGGCATCAATTCTTTGGCATTCTGCCTTCTTATTGATCCAGCTCTCACAACTGTATGTGACCACTGGGAAGACCATAGCCTTGACTATACGAACCTTTGTCAGCAGAGTAATGTGTCTGCTTTTCAACACAGTCTGGGTTTGTCATTGCTTTCCTGCCAAGAAGCAAATGTCTTCTGATTCAATGGCTGCACTCACCATCTGCAGTGATTTTGGAGCCCAAGAAGAGGAAATCAGTCTCTACTTCCACCTTTCCCCCTTCTATTTGCCATGCGGTAATTGGAAAAGACCCTGATGCTGGGAGGGATTGGAGGCAGGAGGAGGAGGGGACGACAGAGGATGAGATGGCTGGATGGCATCACTGACTCTATGGGCATGAATTTGGGTAAACTCCGGGAGTTGGTGATGGACAGGGAGGCCTGGTGTGCTGCGATTCATGGGGTCGTGAAGAGTCAGACACGGGCAACTGAACTGAATTGAACTGAACTGAATGGAGCCAAATGCCTGATCTTAGCTTTTTTTTTTTTAAATATTTAGTCTTAAGCTGGTTCTTTCACTCTGCTCTTTCACCCTCATCAAGAGACTCTTTAGTTCCTCTTTGCTTTCTGCCCTTAGAGTGGTATCATCTACATATCTGAGGTTTTTTATGTTTCTCCCACCTATCTTGATTCTGGCTTATAACTCATCCAGTCCAGCATGTCTCATGATGTGCTCCATGTATAGGTTAAACAAACAGGCTGACAGCAGACAGCCCTGTCCTACTCCTTTCTCCATCTTGAACCAATCAGTTCCACCACCAATTGCCATTATATTAATTATTTTCTGGCTGCTTTTGTGGTTCCCCTCTGCTCCTTTATTTTCTTACCTTTTACCTCATGTTTTAGTGGTGTTTGGTAGTATTATGCTTAGATTTATTTCTCATTTCCTTTTGTGTATTTATTAAATTTTTTCCTGTGGCTATTGTTAGGTTGAAATAGCCACAGGAAAATTGAAGAAATGAAGAAAGTGGGGAAAACCACTAGACCATTCAGGTAGGCCTAAATCAAATCCCTTACAATTATACAGTGTAAGTGACAAATAGATTCAAGGGATTAAATCTGATAGACAGAGCGCCTTAAGAACTATGGATGGTGGTTCGTGACATTGTACAGGAGGCAGGGATCAAGACCATCTCCAAGAAAAAGAAATGCAAAAAGGCAAAATGATTGACTTAGGAGGCCTTACAAATAGCTGAGAAAGAAGAGAAGTGAAAGACAAAGGAGAAAAGGAAAGATATACCCATTTGAATGCAGAGTTCCAAAGAATAGCAAGGAGAAATAAGAAAGCCTTCCTCAGTGATCAGTGCAAAGAAATAGAGGAAAACAATACGACAGGAAGGTCTAGAGATCTCTTCAAGAAAATTAGAGATACCAGGGGAATATTTCATGCAAAGATGGGCATAATAAAGGACAGAAACAGTATGAACCTAACAGAAGCAGAAGATATTAAGAAGAGGTGGCAAGAATACATAGAATTATTATACAAAAAAGATCTTCATGACCCAGATAACCACAGTGGTGCGATCACTCACCTAGAGCCAGACATCCTGGAATACGAAGTCAAGTGGGCCTTAGGAAGCATCACTACAAAGTTAGTGGAGGTGATGGAATTCCAGTTGAGCTATTTCAAATCCTAAAAGATGATGCTGTGAAAGTGCTGCACTCAATATACCAGCAAATTTAGAAAACTCATCAGTGGTCACAGGACTGGAAAAGGTCAGTTTTCATTCCAATCCCAAAGAAAGGCAATGCCAAAGAATGCTCAAATGACCACACAATTGCACTCATCTCACACACTAGCAAAGTAATGCTCAAAATTCTCCAAGCCAGGCTCCAACAGTACATGAACCATGAGCTTCCAGATATTCAAGCTGGTTTTAGAAAAGGCAGAGGAGCCAGAGATCAAATTGGCAATATCCGTTGGATCATCAAAAAAGCAAGAGAGTTCCAGAAAAACATCTACTTCTGCTTTGTTGATTACACCAAAGCCTTTGACTGTGTAGATCACAACAAACTTGAAAATTCTTCAAGAGATGGGAATACCAGACCACCTTACCTGCCTACTAAGAAATCTGTATACAGGCCAAGAAGCAATATTTAGAACCGGACATGGAACAACAGACTGGTTCCAAACTGGGAAAGGAGTACGTCAAGGCTGTATATTGAAACCCAGTTTATTTAACTTATATGCAGAGATTTCATGTGAAATGCTGGGGTGAATGAGGCACAAGCTGGAATCAAAATTGCTGGGAGAAATATCAGTAACCTCAGATATGCAGATGACACCACCCTTATGGCAGAAAGTGAAGAGGAACTAAAGAGTCTTTTGATGAAAGTGAAAGAGGAGAGTGAAAAAGCTGGCTTAAAACTCAACATTCAGAAAATGAAGATCACGGAATCCAGTCCCATCACTTCATGGGAAATAGATGGAGAAACAATGGAACAGTGATAGACTTTATTTTCTTGGGCTCCAAAATCACCGCAGATGGTGACTGCAGCCATGAAATTAAAAAACACTTTCTCCTTGGAAGAAAAGCTATGACTAACCTAGACAGCACATTAAAAAGCAGAGACATTACTTTGCCAACAAAGGTCCATCTAGTCAAAAGCTATGGTTTTTCCAGTAGACAAGTATGGGTGTGAGAGTTGGACCATAAAGAAAGTTGAGCGCTGAAGAATTGATGCTTTTGAACTGTGGTGTTGGAGAAGACTCTTGAGAGTCCCTTGGACTGCAAGGAGATCCAACCAGTCCATCCTAAAGGAAATCAGTTCTGGATATTCATTGGAAGGACTGATGATGAAGCTGAAACTCCAGTCCTTTGGCCACCTGATGCAAAGAACTGACTCATTGGAAAAGACCCTGATGCTGGGAAAGATTGAAGGCAGGAGAAGAAGGGGACAACAGAAGATGAAGTGGTTGGATGGCATCATGTAGTCAATGGACATGAGTTTGAGCAAGCTCTGGGAGTTGGTGGACAGGGAAGCCTGGTGTGCTGCAGTCCATGGAGTTGCAAAGAGTTGGACACAACTGAGCAACTGAACTGAACTGTTAGGTTCACATGCAACATCCTATGTAAATAAGTTAGTTTTAAGTTGGTACCAACTTAAATTGAACACACCCGCAATTCTTACCTTTTTACACCCCACCCCACATTTTAACTTCTGATGAGATGCTCCATCTTTTTATTTTATATCCCTTAACTAATTACTGCAAGATTAGTTACTTTTACTAGTTTTGTCTTTTAACCTTCATGTTTCCTTTTTGAGTAATTGTTTCACTACCTTTTACAATACATTTACCATTTGCTATGAGATTTTACTTTTGCAGATTTTCTTAATATTAATTAATGTCATTTCTTTATATTTTAAAGAAGTCCTTTTAACATTTTTTACAGGTTTAGTGTTGGTGAATTCCTTTAACTTTTGCTTATCTGGGAAACTCTCATTCTTTCCTTCCATTCTAAATGATAACTTTGTTGGGTAGAGAATTCTTTGGAAGTTTTATTTCTTTCATTGCTTTGAATATGTCTTTCTACTCCATTCTGGCCTATGAGGTTCCTGCTGGAAAATCAGATAGACTTTTGCAGTTTCTCTTGTATATAATGAGTTGCTGTTATTTTTCTTGCTACTTTTATGATTCTTTCTTTATCCTTAACTTTTACTATTTTAACTATAATGTGTCTTGATATGTGTCTCTTTGACTTCATCTTTTTTTAAATCTTTGGACTTTCTGGACCTGGATTTCTGCCTCCCCAGATTAGGAGGAATTTTCAGCCAGTATTCAAAAAATTTCTGGTCCTTTCTGCTCTCATCTCTAGTATTCAGCCAGTATTCAAAAAGTTTTCTGGACCTTTCTCGCTCTCATCTTCTTCTTGGACCCTTGTAATGTGAGTGTTATTTCACTTAATGTTGCCCCAAATATCTCTTAAGGTATCTTCACTTTTTCTTTTTTATTTTGCCATTCTAAGTTTCATTGCTTTTTCTTTCAGCTCACTCATTCTTTCTTCTGTCTCATCTAATGTGCTCTTGAATCCTTCTAGTGCGCTTTTCAGTTCTGTTATAACTTCTGTTTGGTATTTTCTGTCATTTTTTGGACGTTCTCTCTGTTCTCATACACTTTTCTCCCAAGTTCAGTGAACATCTTTATGACCATTATTTTTAACTCTATCAGGTAGACCACTTATCTCATTTTCTTTAGTTCTTTTTCTGAGGTTTGGACTTTTTCTTTTAATTAGAATATTTTCCTCTGATTCTTCATTTTGCCTAATTCCCTATATCTGTTTCCATGTATTAGGTAAATCATCTACCTCTCCCAGTCTGGATGGAGTGATCTTATTTAGGAGATGTCTTGGGGTGCTCAGAAGCACAATCCCCTCTGACTACCAGAGCCAGGTGTTCAAAAGATATCCCTTGTGTATACTGCATACATTGTCTAGTTGTGGCAGGGCCATGGCCACTACTAAAGCATGCTGGTGGGCACAGCTGGCCCTCAAAATGCCAACAGAGACTAGATGTGGCAGCGGCTCTAGGCTGGTGTGGCTACAGGACCTGGCCATAGTGGTTGCTAGGTGCTGGAGGGCAGGGTTATTGCCCAGCCTGCTGTGAGACCCAGCTCATGTGCAGGGTTAATGAATGCCCACTGAAACTAACAGATTAGATGCAAAATTTCAAAATGGTGCCCACCAGCACCAGTATTAGCAAGGACACAAAAATGACTCTGTCTAGTATCTCAGTCCTCAAAGAGCATCCAAACTGGTCCCTGCCTCTCTAGCAGATGCTTCAGGATAAGTACATGCATTTCCTACACCTATTGTCCATGAGATTTTCAATCTGGTATTTTTGTGCTGATTTTCAGATCAACTGAGCCTGCACATGCGACTTTGCCAGTGGATTTTTCTGTACTCTCTAGGTCTATAGCATTTCTTATATGTATTCCTCACTGGTTCTCAAAACCAGGTGTCTTGGGGTCTCATCTTCCCTGTGCAGGATTTAAGGGTCGGGGCACCAAATGTGGAAATCTCATCCCTCCTTCTTCGGGGAAAGATCTACACCTTTATAATCCTTCCGATTGTGGATCACTGCAGCTGCAGTGAGGCCTTTTTCCTTGGCATGACCACATCTCTGCATCTCAGTTTCTCCTGTCTGTCTCAGCACTGTCCCTTTACCCTTTGTTGTGAAGATTTTTCAGTTTTCAGAGGGAATTATTCTATATGTCGTTCCACATGTAGATTTGTTGTGTCCACAGAAGGAGGGACTTCAGGAACTTCTTATGCAGCTATCTGTAACTCTCTCTTATACATTGTGTTTCTGTGAACTTTCTGTTCCCATCTCACCCATATTTATTTGTGTAACCTCTTACTCTTGAGTTATAAGAGTTTTGCTATTCTGGATTCAAGTTATTTTCCAGATACATGTATTGATAATATTTTTCCCAGCTTACTTTTTATTTTCTTTCTCTGGAAAGCAGCTTTTAACTTTATAAAGTCCAATTTATCAATTTGGAAATGGCTAATAAAATTAATATTTTGTATGAAATTAGGAAAAAGTATCCATTTATTTTTAACACTGTAAATAGGCTAAGGTTTACAGTTGATCAGGTTCTATATGCTCATGAGCAATAGACAAAGCAAGTAAACCAGCAAACAAACTTTCTTTCAAAAACTTAACTACAAAGCAACTTATCTTAATCCAAGAAATCTGAGTTTTAGTAAAAGAATCAGAGATACTTATTAATCATTTTTCAAAGCAGAAGATAGCACAGTAGTATCCACCTGATGGATACATGTTGTCATTCATGTACAGTCATGAAAAGGACTCGCTTGTTTAGTTTTCTTTTTCTTATGCCCATTGATTCCCTCAAAGGAGGGAATTTGGAACCCATGCTGCTTCCAGAGTCTATTCCCTTGTGACTGAAGCTATAGAAAAATAAAGTAACTACAGGTTTTGTTTGCATTTATTTGAAAATACAAGTGAATGGCAGTTTCACAAATAACGTAGAAACACATAGAAAAACGATCTTCTACCTCTTTTGTGTTAGACAAAAACATGGTGTTCACCTAGGTGTTGCTGTTACACAGACAGCCTAAGGACAAACAGAGTAAGGATTGCCACGCGTTCCACTGCTTAGAGAAGTCGCACTTACCCAGATGCTGAAAGCCTTCAATTAGAGAGTGGACAGGACACTTCCCTAGGGTTTCAATTCAGCTTTCTTCGACTTTCAGCAAATAAATTACTTTTTCCGAGGCTCTGTTTTTTTCCTTTTTAAAGTAGGGATGCTATCTTTCATAGCTATTATAATTGTTAAATGATATCGTTTAATGGGAACATCTAAGACAAGGCTGTGTATTATCTAACAGGAAAAATACTCAATAGAGTAAATTTTATATAAATGAGTTGCATGTTCAAGGTTGCAATTGAAACCAAAGGGTTCTATTAAGCTACCATGGGCCATTAGCAACTTATTGCAAGGTAGCTTTTCAGATTTTCCTGTTTCCTAGCAAGGACCTTATAGGAATGCACCACTAGACAGTCACTTTTGAGCAAGGGAAGAAAGTCATATCAAAGAATGAAGAAAAAAATATCAAAGACGTAAGGTATTTCCCAAAGTGGTTTTCATCTCTCGGGTGGGGTTTCACCTTTTGACTGAGGTTTCACACTAGGGCAACCAGAGTGGGTTATGTTATGTTGATTGGTTGCCCTGGGAGGGAGAAAAGCAAGAAAGTAGAAAGAAGCAGAGTGTAAGATCACCAAGTCAGTGTTTTCTCATTTTATATTTAACCCTTGTCTTAAATCATTTATTGTTTCAACAGATTTTTTTTTTCAAATCACAATGGACCTAGCATTCTGCTGAATACTATATAGATAGTTCAAACCTAGTGCCCATATTCTCCAGTAAGTAAGCCATATAGATATAAAATGGTGATTCAAGGCCAAAATTACTGGCATAGCCAGTGATGGTAAATTTTAATGTATCAACTTCACTAGTCCATGGAATGATCATATATTTCATCAAACATTATTTTGGATATATTCATGGGGGTGTTTTGGTTGTCATTAACACTTAACAATTAAAAATCTACTTTACTTTAGTTTGTACAAAGTAGATTGCCCTTTCTGATGTAGATAGGCCTTGTTCAATTCATTGAAAGCCTGAATAGAACAAAAAGATTGACCTTCCCCTGAACAAGAAAGAATTCTTCCTATCTATGGGCCTTCAAACAGGAACATCAACTTTTTTCTGACTCTAACTGAAACATGGGTTCTTGCTGGGTCAATGTTTAACATGACTTAGTCAAATAACCTGGACACCCCCACCCCTGCCATCTTGCAGGGATAGCTAGTTAGTAGCAAGGAACACACAGTCACCAAGTCCTTAAATATCCATCTAGTGATATCAAGGTAGAGGTTGTAGTGGAGTCATAAGGGGGATTAGAACATACGCTTGTATCATCACCACCTTCTGCCAGGGGCTCTCTATGATTCACCTTCCACCAGCAATGGTCTCCTTGCTGTCAGCCAGGAGTCAAAATCTAATTTCTGCCTCTTTTATAGGACCACTCCTAGATGGGCTTCTCCAGAAGGAGATACTGAGACAGAGTTTGGCCAATGTATTTACTAGAGATGAAGACCTATAAAGGATGGCAAGAAGCAAGATTAGGTAGAGAAATTTGAATGTGATGGAAAGCCCAAGAGCTAAGATTGCTCATCAGTCATCCTACAGTGTGGAGAAGGCAATGGCACCCGACTCCAGTACTCTTGACTGAAAAATCTCATGGACGGAGGAGCCTGGTAGGCTGCAGTTCATGGGATCGCTAAGAGTGGGGCACGACTGAGCGACTTCACTTTGACTTTTCAGTTTCATGCATTGGAGAAGGAAATGGCAACCCACTCCAGCGTTCTTGCCTGGAGAATCCCAGGGACGGCAGATCCTGGTGGGCTGCCGTCTATGGGGTCGCACAGGGTCGGACACGACTGAAGCGACTTAGCAGCAGCAATAGCAGCAGCAGCAGTAGCATCCTGAAATGGAGGGTGGTGGGTGGTGAAATAGCTTGGACTTTGATTTTGCCTTCCTCAATCATAGATGTGGATCACTCTTATAAGAATGTGAGATCAGGCAAGGCAACTCTGGCAGCTGAAGTAGACCCTGAAGAAGCTGACACAGAATTGTTAACAGATCACATTGCCCACAGCTGGGCAACAGGTCATTCCTTCAAGGGGAATCTGGACAATGTATCTCCAAGGCTACCACAAGGCCTGAGCCAAGATGGATACTGTAAGGAGTTTTAGATAGATGGAGAGAGAGAATGAGAGGTGGAGAGAGAGAGATGTTTATTCAGATATACACACAGATGGAGAGAGAGAGAAGAAGGAAGAAGGTGAAAAGTTATGAAATGGCATCAGTATTTTCTATAAATTAAGAAGGCAAATTAATTTGTGAAGGTCTAGGACAACATGACTGAAGATTAAAGAAGATGGGGCATTTGGAAATACTGACTGGGAGAAATGTTTGAAGTCTTCTGACAGAATTTTTAAACTGCTCTGCAGGTCAGGTGAAATTTCTAGTGTAAACTTGAAGACAAATCCCATAAGATTTTGAATCTTTATTCCACAGTCTCTGGTGGACAGGGGCAGCTCCAGAGTACATAGTGAGTGCAGACTAGAGTTTGATGGACTTGGCAAAATGCCAAATGGATAGAGGAGTCTACTATGGTAGGGACAATGTTAGAATAGTTGACTATGAGCCCAAGCTGAATGAAGTATCAGGAGGAGTTGGAAGGTGCTGGTGTTGTAGAAAAAATAATAAGTACTTGAAGGTAGCATAAGGGTAAAAGAGGACCTTTATTTCTTGTGAGTGAACGGAAGAGAGACTGGATGAGGAGGTTGCAATCAAGAAATGAAAGGACTAATTTGAGATCTTGGTTGGGAAATTTCTCATGAAGAGACTCAGGATATAGCTACAGGTAGAAACAGGTATGCACTGGAGATGAGTGCCCATAAAGTCCTAGGAGGTAGGTGAACGTGTGGTCAACAAGTTGTCATCATCCTCGTCACGAAGAAGGTTTCAGTAAAGGCTGGAATCTGATAGATTTGGATCTTAGGTGCCGCACAAGGCACAATAGTGGATGATATGTCTGGCCACTAAGATTTATCATCCAAAACCCTTGCAAGGAGATGAAAGCCAGTTTCCCCATTCCTGGAGGCAAGTCCTCAATTGCTGTTTCCAAACTGAGAGGGAACAGAAGAATGTTTTGCTGACAAGTATTAGGTCTAAAATGTGAAAATATGTCGAAAACTCCTTTGGTGAAGAGAGGATCAGATCACACTTTTTTTTAAAGAACAGACACTGAGTGGCTTCTTCTTTCACTTTCTCCCACAGTGTCTGCTAGGCAAGGAAAATGACTCATTAATATGTTTAGCACCAGAGGCCTGACTCATTCAGAAATCTCGTAACAACCACCTCACCCCATCTCACTATACTTTAGCTAATGATATTCTCCAGCTCAGGCTGTCAGATTTATGCCTCACACGTGGGTAATGGGTTTTATAGCTTGTACCAGAAGTAGGCTAGTAGTATTAATTCCTATTTTAGTGATAGAGATGCCGAGCTAAGTGAATCACTTTAGGCTAAACATTGAACAGAGGCTGAAACTGTACTTCTTCTTACCACCAAAATTAGTAAAATGTCCACAGTGAGACACTGACTTCTAGAGTAGACACTCCAGGTGATGGTGTGAAGTCTAAACCCAGTGGCTGCACGGAATACCACATTTGAAGAAGTGATAGCATATCTATGAATGAGCAGGTCAAAGGCAGCAATGATTTCTTACCCAACTTTCTATTTCCTGGGCCTAACACAAAGCTTGGTAATATATATTCAAAAAATAAGTTAAATGAATGAATGAAATATCTTAAGTATCAATCTTGTGATTACTGTCTTCCAAAAAAGAAATACAATAGGGACTTCCCTGATGGTTCAGTGGGAAAGAATCCACTTGCCAATGCAGGAGACATGGGTTCCATCCCTGATCCAGGAGGATCCCACTTGCCTCAGAGCAAGTAAGCCCATGCGCCACAACTACTGAGCCTGTGCTCTAGAGCCTGGAAGCCCACGCAGCGTAACTACTGAAGCCCACTCACCCTACAGCACATGCCCCACAGCGAGAGAAACAACTGCTATGGGAAGCCTTGGCACGACAACTAGAGACAGCCCCTGCTCTCCGCAGCTAGAGAAGAGCCAAGCAGCAACAAAGACCCAGCACAGTCAAAAATAGATAAATAAATTAAATTATATTAAAAGAAGGAATACAATAAAATGAATGCTTTGTCACTTAGAGAAATTCCATAATTCTCAGCAGTGGATTATACTCAGATACAAGTATCAAAGATAAAAAGATCTATTGCATTACAGAATTTTCTCTTTCCTTGGTTTACTTTTTTGATCAGAGTTTGATGCTAATACACATGTAGTCCTGAGGCAGAGGTGGAGAAGGAGCCCAAACAGATCTCCAGCTTTCTGAGTCTGGAGTTGCCAAAGCTTTTTATTTTTACATTTATCATTTGAACCTTAGAAGCTTCTGTGCTCATGGGTTAGAGAACGTAGGTGACTCTAAGAGAAGTCAAATCTGAGCAGTACTTACTGACATCTACAAAAATGTCATTTGAGGGTTACAGGATGGAAGATACAGGCTTTCTCTCAAAGTGTTTGCCATCTACTTGGGGAGAGAAGACATCAAACTATGAAAAAGTGACAATAAAAGGGATAAATAGTCAATTTAAGATCTTGAACATGGTCACAGGACAGCCTATGACTATGTAGCATTCATCTCCCCACTTCTGGATTTCTATCGGCAGCTCAACTGTATTCAAGTATTCACCCCTCCTAGTGCCAGAGGGGAAGATGACTCTCTCCCAGAGCAGGTTTAGATCCTAATTGTTGTTGTTGTTGCTTAGTTGCTAACTTGTGTCTGACTCTTTGTGACCCCATGGACTGTAGCCCTCCAGGCTCCTCTGTCTATGGGATTTTCCAGGCAAGAATACTGGAGTCGGTTGCCATTTCCTTCTCCAGGGTATCTTCCTGACTTAGGGATCAAACCTGCATCCTCCATTGCAGGTGGATTCCTTACAGCTGAGCCACCCAGGAAGCCCTTAGATTCTGATTAGTAAAGACAATTTACACATGGTATTCCCTGTGCTACTGTTATTGGTCCAGCAGTGGACATGTGACTAAGGCTGGCTCAAGCTGATTGGAGGAAAATAGTTACCGCTTGAGGAGAGGGTTGCTACTCTCTGTCACTAGAAGTGAACAGAATAGAGCATAGCCCTAGTCACATTTGACAGCCCTCTTATGACCACGAAGAAGAAACCAGACATTGGATGGCACTGTGGAGAAAATTTGCATCTCCAATGATGCATTTGAGTCCCTGAATCAACCTTGGAGCCTCTCCTAACTCAAGGCTTCCTGCTACATGAGACAATAAATTTCCTTATTGCTTAAGCTGGCTTGGTGGGGAATTTGTTTCCAAAGGGATCTCAAGGAGACAACGATCAATTGCCAAATGCGTGGGCAGATAATAATTACTGCGAGAGTTCAGCATGGAGAGAGTTCACATCAGGCCAGAGTGGTCAGGATAGCATTCAGAGAAACAGAGCCTTTAAAAATGAATAGAATTTGTACAGGAGAGGCCAGACATTCCAGGCAAAAACCAGCAGATGAAAGGAATTTGAGGAGCAATAAAGGAACAGAGGGTGCAAAGTGAGAAAGGAAAGGTCAGATCAGACTTTAGAAGACCTTGAAGATCAAATTAAAGTATCAGGGACTCTGATATTTAGGCACCGAGGCTACAATAAAGATTTCTGAACAAGCAAATTGTCTGTGCCTGCCTGAGCATTTGAAGCTGGGTCCACCCACCACCACATTATACTCCTGCTGGTCCATAAAAACAGTTCAAACTTTAATGGGTGTTTTAAGCAAATGGCTCACCCCACCCCACTGCCCCATCACCCTGACCTTCCCACACTTTGGTCTCATCTCTCTCCACACTCATGGCTCTGAGATTCTGACTTTGATCCTGTGTCTTCAGCTTCTTCAGATTAATCTCTCATCCTGCTTGTCCCATCATTTAATCCTTGTTTCTTCTCTCTCATGAGCTCTGGGGTAATGTGTCCTTTGCCGTGGAGCCCCACTGTGTGCTTCTGGGATGCTTCACTTCCTCCCAGACCAATCTCCATCCCAGGTACTCAAGAGAGAAAGAGAGAAGGAAGATTCAGGTAGAAAGGACAGTGCAGAAGTGAGCCAAATAGGGTTGTGCCCATGGTTAGAACCAAGGTTGTTTTAAGGGAAATCACATAGGAGTTAATATTTTTGCTATACAAATAGCTCTTAGAAATTGACAAGAAAGATACAAGAAACTCAGTAGAAAAATGAGTAGATGGCTAACCAGCATGAAAGGGTGCTTGAATTCCTTAAGATGATGGGAGTTCAAATTAAAGAAAATGATGAAATATCACTTTACTAATATCTATTAATTTGGCAAAAGTAAAAAAGAACTCTACTACCTATTGTCATTGGCAATGTAGGGGAAAATGCACTCATACATTATTGGAAGAAATATGAAGACTCAAAGTTTTATTCATGAGAGAAAAATGGCATCATCTCTTGCAATTAAAAATACACATATCCTTCAATCCAGCAATCTGCTCCTATTTTAAACTCATAGAAGTAAAAGCAGCAATACAAAAGACTTAAGTACACATACATACATATTGCAATGCTATTTGTATGAGGGAAAACTGGAAAAAAAGAGAATACTCACCAAAAGGAGAGGAACTGAGTAAATGATAGAATATTATGTAGCCCTTACAGTCAATTAGTGCTCTGCCGGTTGACATGGATGGAATGACATGAGGAGTAAAAATGGCTCTGGTTTATCTGGTACTTCCTAAATGCTAGGCATGGTTCTACTGCTCCACATGTATTGACTTATCAATCCTCATAATAAAGCTATCAGCCAGGTATTACTACAGAGAAATTGAGTAACTTGTCCAAGGATACACAGTACATGGCAGAGCTGAGGTTTGAACCATCAGGGGTGCAAAGCTGCTGAACTGAGTGGAATAGGGAGAATAAGAGGGGAAAATCTAAGTTTGAAAAAGGAAAAGAAGCACGTTGGACTTTACTTTTATAAAAAACAGCAGGTATGACATAATAGCATTTATGTATTATAGTACCATATAGTTGTATGTATAAAGAAAATTGACTTAAAAAAAAGAGTGAATTCATGGAATCATAGAACCTTACAGTTTGAGAGGAATATAGAAATCATGTGACACAATCACCCACTCGAAGCTTGAAGTACTTCCGTAATATCTGTGCTTAGTAGTGGACAAACATACCAGGATGAGAAACTTAATATATTTTTCAGATAGTCCCTGTTTTTAAGTATATTTTTATTTATTTTTAATTATTGTTGGCTGCCCTGGGTCTTCATTGCTGCATGCGGGCTTTCTCTAGTTGCTGCGAGCGAGGTGGGCGCTCACTCTCTAGCTGTGGTGCAGAGTCTTCTCATTGCAGCGGCCTCTCTTGTTGCAGAGCATGGGCTCTAAAGCGCAGGCTCAGTAGTTGTGGTTGCCTGAGCTTAGTTGCTCTGTGGCATGCGGGATCTTTCCAGATCAGGGATGAACCCATGTTCCCTGCATTGCAAGGTGGATTCTTAACCACTGGACCAACAGGGAAGCCCTCCCCTATTCTATTTGAATCTCTGAGTCTTAATGTCAATTAGCTCTTATTCTATCACTTGGCTGTCATATAGAAATAAGCCTGTTTTCTCTTCCACAAAGGAGCACACCAAGCGTTTCAGGAACCATCGTATCACCTCTAGGTGTTCTTTTTTCCAAGGGCTGAATTTCTTCACTGAGCCTTCAACATGGTTTTGAGTTTCCATTAAATTGATCATTCCTTTACAAATATAATCTCATTTGTCTGTATCTCTTTTTCAAGGATGGTACTCACAGTTGGACACAATAGTACAGTTATAGCTGAGACACATTTGATTTGACAATCTACTATTCTAGATCCTCATACTCTGCTGGTGTGAACTAAAACCATTTTAGTTTTTGTGAGCACTGAACCATGCTGTTGGTTCTAAGTGGGCTGTTGCTGTTGAGTCTTTGAGTTGTATCCCAGTCTTTGCGATCCCCATGGACTGTAGCCCACCAGGCTCCTCTGTCCATGGGATTTCCCAGGCAAGAATACTGGAGTGGGTTGCTATTTCCTCCTCCCAGGGATCTTCTCAACTCAGGAATCAAACCCAAGACTCCTGCATTGCAGGTGGATTCTTTACAGTTTAGCCACTAGGAATCACTCTAAATGGGCCCCTGTCAACTAAAAGCACTGTCTTCATCATTACAAAGCTCTCTCGCATACACTTTATGTGGAGTTGTTTTTCAGAGGCAAGTGACATCAAGGGAGGATCTTTGTAGAGAGACTGACCTGATTTGAATCTTGGCTCTATCGTATTCCCAAGAGACTTCAGGAAAGTCAATTACTTTATTCTATTTCAGTTACCACAACAGTAAGAGTTCCACTACAAAGTTGCTTTAGGATTAGAAACAGCTTGAAGCTGGGGCTTCCCTGGTGGCTCAGTGGTAAAGAATCTGCTTGCAATGCAGTAGACTGAGGTTCGATCCCTGGATGGGGAAGATCCCCTGGAGAAGAGAATGGCAACCCACTCCAGTATTCTTGCCTGGAGAACTCCATAGACTGAGGAGCCTGGCGGGCTATACAGTCCACAGGGTCACAAGAGTTGGACATGACTTAGTGACTAAACCACCACCACCACTGTAGTGAAGCTAGTCCATATAAGTACAGAATTAAAAGACAGCTTTTTTTCAACCAGTTTATTGGCATTAGTAGATTTAGCTCACTATAACAATATCTGGGGGCCATTTACAGTTGGGCTTTTGCTTGCTTGCATCGCTTAAGTCATGTCCGACCCTGTGTGACCCCATGGACTATAGCCCACCAGGCTTTTCTGTCCATGGAATTTTCCAGGCAAGAATACTGGAGTGGGTTGCCATTTCCTACTCCAGAGGATCTCCCAGACCCAGGGATCGAACCTACGTCTCTTGTGTCTCCTGCGTTGGCAGGCAGGTTATTTACCACTAGCGCCACCTGGGAAGCTTCTTTGTATTAACTCTTCACCCCTGCTTTCTGTCAGGTGTCATTGAAAATATCTTCTGATTAATCTTCATCCTTTGGGTAAGGTCAGAAACTACTTATTTTTACATCTACTTATCCTTTTCTCCAATAATCCTTCAGCTATTTTGCAGAGAAAATAGGCAGAACCTTTTACCTATTGCCAACATTATTTTATTTTTTCGCAATTCCACAGGAAGCCACCAATATTTAATTCAGTGATCTCATGAACCAGGAGAACTGGGCTCATCTAGCGCAATTAAGGGAATCAGACCACTTTCTCTCTAAATTCCCATCAATTGCACTTTTGCCAAGACATTCTTCCTTGTTAAAGTAGGAGTTTTTCCTGTCTCTCCCTCCTCTTACTGATTGATGACTCTGTCATTAGAGTAAAACAGGAATTTGTCAGATGTTCTACTTTTAGCCAAGTGAGGCTCCCTGCAGGTGCCCTCTTGGTTAGAGTAGGCTTCTAAGCCATGTTGAGATCTGGGTCAGGAAATTATCCCCTCTGCCAGCTGGCCCCATGTGTGTTCTCCTTCCTGAAACCACCCATATTCCTGTCTAATGTTCTCACTCTCAAATTTATGTTTCTACACTTTTATGGAGATGTACACTTCTTGACAGGGAGCTAAACTGCATCCCCTCCTACCGTTTTTTTTTTAGTCTACTGAACTTGGAAAAGTGTCACTATCCATCATCTCCCCTTCATGTCCCCACATCCCTCCTTTATTATTGTTGTTTTTTAGTCATCAAATCATGTCTAACTCTTTGCAACCTCATGGACTGTAGCCCACCAGGTTCCTCTGTCCATGGGATTTCCCAGGCAAGAATACTGGAGTAGGTTGTCATTTCCTTCTCCAGGGGTTCTTCCCAACCCAGGGATTGAAACTGCATCTCCTGCTTTGGCAGATGGGTTCTTTACCACTGACCTGCCAGGAAAGTGCTATTTCACTCCTTAGTGAGCTTAAATTCCATCATTAAAATAACTGAACAAACATCTCAGATATCTTCCTCTTTTTTGTGTATCATACTCACCTAATTAAACTCTGATTCTGATTACATCCTGTATTGTGCCTACACCCTTAAATCTTAACAGTGCTGGAAAAAAAATCACAGGATCATGCTGAACTGAATGAAGTGAAGTCGTTCAGTCGTGTCCGACTCTTTGTGACCCCATGGACTGTAGCCTACCAGCCTCCTCCATCCGTGGGATTTTCCAGGCAGGAATACTGGAGTGGGTTGCCAGTTAAGTTCAGTTCAGTTCAGTCGCTCAGTCATATCCGACTCTTTTCGACCCCATGAATCACAGCACGCCAGGCCTCCCTGTCCATCACCAACTCCTGGAGTTCACTGAGACTCACGTCCATCGAGTCAGTGATGCCATCCAGCCATCTCATCCTCTGTCGTCCCCTTCTCCTCCTGCCCCCAATCCCTCCCAGCATCAGAGCCTTTTCCAATGAGTCAACTCTTTGCATGAGGTGGCCAAAGTATTGGAGTTTCAGCTTTAGCATCATTCCCTCCAAAGAAATCCCAGGGCTGATCTCCTTCAGAATGGACTCGTTGGATCTCCTTGCAGTCCAAGGGACTCTCAAGAGTCTTCTCCAACACCACAGTTCAAAAGCATCAATTCTTCGGCGCTCAGCTTTCTTCACAGTTCAGCTCTCACATCCATCCATGACCACAGGAAAAACAATAGCCGTGACTAGATGGATCTTTGTTGGCAAAGTAATGTCTCTGCTTTTCAATATGCTATCTAGGTTGGTCATAACTTTCCTTCCGAGGAGTAAGCGTCTTTTAATTTCATGGCTGCAGTCACCATCTGTAGTGATTTTGGAGCCCCCCCAAAATAAAGTCTGACATTGTTTCCACTGTTTCCCCATCTATTTGCCATGAACTGATGGGACCAGAT
>NW_011494942.1:11403957-11404063 GCF_000754665.1 Bison bison bison | reverse complement strand
TAGGATTAGAAACAGCTTGAAGCTGGGGCTTCCCTGGTGGCTCAGTGGTAAAGAATCTGCTTGCAATGCAGTAGACTGAGGTTCGATCCCTGGATGGGGAACGTCC
>NW_011494942.1:11375037-11403857 GCF_000754665.1 Bison bison bison | reverse complement strand
CCCCCCCAAAATAAAGTCTGACATTGTTTCCACTGTTTCCCCATCTATTTGCCATGAACTGATGGGACCAGATGCTATGATCTTAGTTTTCTGAATGTTGAGCTTTAAGCCAACTTTTTCACTCTCCACTTTCACTTTCATCAAGAGGCTTTTGAGTTCCTCTTCACTTTCTGCCATAAGGGTGGTGTCATCTGCCAGTAGTCTTGCTTAAATTCCTGACCACAGACCTCAGATGGGCACACAACACTGCCTGGCATACCACATCATTTTTGTACCAGTGGATTTGTTACTCTCCTAATTGACTTTTTTTCACACATCTCTTTACTCCCCAAATACTCAACATCCATTCCTCCTCCTTTCCACTGATCTATATACTAATGCCCTTTCTGTTACTTGTATTTGTTGTTAGCTTTAATGCTTCTCCCCCTGACTCTCTTAACTTCGTGACTTATTCCTTCATTTTATTCATGTCTTTATTTGGGTCTTCCCTAGATAACTCAGCTAGGGAGGACATTCTGTCAGCAACTCTCTTTCCCCTTCATACTTATTTCTCAGGTACTTATTTCTACCTGAGTTGTTCTATATATATATATTTTTTTTCCTACTATTAGCTGAAATTTAAAAAATTTTTACTTTCGTAATTTACATCTGCATATTCTCAATTCTTTTTGGGTGCTCCATCACATTACCATCTATAGTATCTACATTATTGAGTTTGGATACCTGTCTCCTAAGCACCCAATCCTGCTGTTTCAAACTTTACAGATTGTTTTCAATGTAGGTTGTATAGTTACTATTCTAAATCTTCACCCTCTCCTAAGTTGAATCCACTCTTTTCCAGATAACATTTTTTTCCCTTTCACAGGTTACTCTTTCTTTGTATTGAAGCACATCTTCTGGGAGCTAGGGCCTCTAGACTCACAGAACCCAGAGCTGTAGGGACAGGGAGCACACATTTCCCAAATGGGTCACTGATGATGGTAAGAAGGACCACTCCCCCTTCTCCTCCTATTTTCTAGACCCATTTATTTTATCTGTTGGAGGCACAGCACAATATAGTGGTCATTGATTTATGGCAGCTATTCTTAACAAGGATTCTTCATGATAATCAAGCCTTAATGCCATAACATATCCATTATATACAATGAATTAACTTTCCTCCTTAGAATCTAGAATAGTATTTATTAGCTGTGGATCAGCCTTGTGAAAATTGAGAAAATAGTCCCTCCAATAATTTGGGGTGTGGCTTAAATCTCTCATGGAATTCTGATTGAGAAAGACTGAGGGTATATCCTCTACCTCAGAGGATGACATATCTACACTGTGGTTTCTGCAAGTAAGCATATTCAAAAGACCATTTCTTCTTGGTGGTACAGTATGTGATACAATCAGTAGATATTATAGTCAAATGTCCAAAGTCACATATTCTTTGTTATAAAAAATGCAGTTCTCAAACATTAGTGTGCATTAGAATCATTTGAAGGGCTTGTTAAAACACAGACTTCTGGGCCCTACCGCAGTCATGAAAATTCTTTGGTGGGATCCAGAAATTTGCATTTCTAATATCTTTCCGGTAGATGATGATGCTATTGGTCCAGGAACCACACTTTGAGAACCACTGCTGTAAAGTGAGTTTGTAGATCCAGTGTGTTGTTATCAGTTCAGTTCAGTTCAGTTCAGTCGCTCAGTCGTGTCTGACTCTTTGCGACCCCATGAATCGCAGCATGCCAGGCCTCCCTGTCCATCACCAACTCCTGGAGTTCACTCAGACTCACGTCCATCGAGTCAGTGATGCCATCCAGCCATCTCATCCTCTGTCGTCCCCTTCTCCTCCTGCCCCCAATCCCTCCCAGCATCAGAGTCTTTTCCAATCAGTCAACTCTTTGCATGAGGTGGCCAAAGTACTGGAGTTTCAGTGTGTTGTTATACAAGATCCCAATTCAGTGGATCAAACACTCTATAAACTTTTTGATAGCAGTGCAGGCTGAAGTCCTGGGAATAAGAAAACCACACCCAGAATATATGCCACTGTTCTATTCAGGTGGAGAGGGTCCAATATAATCAGCTTGTCAAGTGTCTGGTTGATTCCTTGAGGGATGAGATCATATCAGGGCCTTATAATTGATTTCTGTTGGTAGCAGACTGGACATTTGGTGGTAGGAATAGCTATATCAGCCTTGGTGATTGGAAGTCCATGTTACTGAGCCCATGAATAGCCTCCAACTATGCTATGATGGTGCCCCATTCATATGCACATTGTGCCAGCACTGGACTGACTGATGACAGAGGTTTGCTAATGTCAGCTAGCTAAGTTATTCTGTCTACTTGATGTTTTATGCTTTGTTTGTGGTTGATGCTATCTGGGTGTTCTTTGGAAGGTATGATGCTTAAAGCTGAAACTCTAGTACTTTGGCCACCTCATGCAATGAGTTAACTCATTGGAAAAGACTCTCATGCTGGGAGGGATTGGGGGCAGGAGGAGAAGGGGACGACAGAGGATGAGATGGCTGGATGGCATCACTGACTCAATGGATGTGAGTTTGAGTGAACTCTGGGAGTTGGTGATGGACAGGGAGGCCTGGCGTGCTGATACAAAGATTTTTATACCTGTGAAAATCTGTCGCCCACAGATCCATCCAAGTCATCTTGAATTTTTGAGACTTGTTTTGTGGCTCAAAATACGATCTATCCTACAAAATGTTCTATGTGTGCTTGAGAAGAATGTGTGTTCAACTGCTGTTTTGTGGAATATTTTGTTTATGTCTGTTAGGTACCTTTGGTCTCTAGTGTGATTCAGATCCACTGCTTCCTTATTTATTCTCAGTAGGGATGAGCTGTCCATTGTTGAGAATGGGGTAGTAAAATCACCAACTATTATTGCATTGTCATTTATTTATCTTTTCAGTTTTGTTAGTATTTGCTTTATATATTTAGGTGCTCAATATAGATTTGCAATTGTTGTATCTTATTGATGAATTGACCTCTAAATCATAATATAATGACCTTTGTCTCTCCTGACAATTTTTAGCTTCAAATCTATTTTGACTGATACAAGTATAGCTACCTCTGCTTTCATTTGGTTATCATTTGCTTGGAATAGCTTTCTCATTCCTTAAATTTCAGTCCATATGTGTCTTTAAGGCTAAAGAGTAGGCAGCATATTGTTGTATCTTGGAGTTTTCTGCTTCCTTCTTATTCATTCAGCCTCTATATGATCAGGTAATTTAACTGATTTACATTTAAAGTAATTATTTATAGGTAAGGGCTTACTGTTGCCATTTTGTTCATTGTTTTCTGACTGTTTTGTGGTTCCTTTGTTACTTTCTTCTTTTTTGCTCTCTTCCTTTATGATTTGGTGACTTTTTGTGGCAACATGTTTGGATGCCCTTATCTTAATCCTTTGTGTATCTACTACAGGCTTTACCTTTTTGGGTATGGTGAAACTTATGTAAAATATCTCAGAGTTATAACATCCTATTTTAAGCTGAAAACACCTTAAGTTTGATAGCATATTGAAACCCTATACTTCTACTTTTTTTCCCCCTCACATTTTAGGTTGCTGATGTTACAATTGAAATCATTTCTACATTGTGTATCTACTAACAAATTATTATAGTTATATTTATTTAAATATGTCTCTTTTTAACTTTTAAATTAAAATTGAACTGATTTGCGTATCACCATTACAATACTAGAAAATCTCTGAAAATCTATTTACTTTCACTGGTGAGTTGTGAACACATATGTTTTTATGATGTTAAATAGCATCCTTTAATTTCAGCTTGAAAAATGCCCTTAGCATTTTTTTGTAAGGCAGGTCTAATGGTGATGAACTCCCTCACTTTTTGTGTGTTTGGGAAAATTGTTATGTTTTCTTCACTTCTGCAGGACAACTTTGCCAAGTTTAGTATTAGTTCAGTTCAGTTCAGTTGTTCAATTGTGTCTGACTCTTTGAGACTCCATGGACTGAAGCCTGCCAGGCTTCCCTGTCCATCACAAACTCCCAGAGCTTACTCAAACTCATGTCCATTGAGTCGATGATGCCATCCAACCAAGTATAGTATTTTTGGTTCACAATTTTTTTTTTCTTTCAATATTTTGAGTATGTCACCCAACTGTCTTCTGACCTGCAAAAGTTCTGCTGAGAAATCCACTGATAGTCTTGTAGAGATCCAATGGCTTCCTATTATACTTAGAAAAAATCCAAATTCCTCACCATTACTCTCAAATATCTGTATGATGAGGCCCTGTCTACTTTTCCAACCTCATTTCTTCCTACTTTCCCCTCATTTACAATCCTCCAGCTACTCTGGCTTATTTTCTGTTTGAAACTTTCCAGGTGGGGTTCTTCCTCAGGGCAACCGTGAATGTGGTTCCCTTGGCTTAGATTATTCAGTCTCTATTCCCTCACATTGTGAATCCAACTCATAATTTAGGACTTCATTCAAATAGTATATCCTCAGACATGCTACGCTGACCATCTCCCTTTTCATGTTGACTGCCCATCTCTCTACATCTCTACTGGCAGTCTCTCAATCTTATCACTTTTCTTCTCATAGGACAAATCACTATGTACACTACTCATTAACTGAATTGCTATCCTGTTTATCTTTTGTCTCGTTCCCTCTCATTTTTTAGTTAGGCTCCATCATTGAATGGCTCTCATCTCTTTCATTCAGTGCTCTATCCTCAGCACCCCAACAAAATAGGCACCCAATTCATATTTGTTGAATAAATAAATATGTCAGTAAGAAAGTCTATCCAGTTTTATTAATATGTATGAAATCAAGCCCAAAGATGTACTTTTGGCCCTGCCATAGGCCTCTAAACAAGCCCAACCTCCACTTGTCACCTCCTAAGTACATACATTAGTCTGAATAACCCTTGGCAACTTGGAAAAGATCCAGTCTTCTTCTTCTTGATCTTTTTAAACAAGGTATTTTTTAAATTTTTAATTGAAGAATAATTGCTTTACAGTGTTGTGTTGGTCTCTGCCAAACCTCAACATGAATCAGCCATAGGTATACGTATGTCCCCTCCCTCTTGAACCTCCCTCCCACCTCCCACCACATTTCACCCTTCTGTATCGTCACAGAGCACTAGGTTGAGCTCCCTAAGCAAGGTATTATATCTCTTGACCCAGAGGGTTGGTATGAGGAGGGAGGAGGGAGGAGGGTTCGGGATGGGGAACACATGTATACCTGTGGCGGATTCATTTTGATATTTGGCAAAACTAATACAATTATGTAAAGATTAAAAATAAAATAAAATTAGAAAAAAAATAGTAAAAAAAAAAAAAAATTTAAGGGTAAGGTACACCTTAATAAACATGTTTATCTAAAGCATGGATTCAGCCTACTTCCTGCACCCAGTCACTGCAACCCATTCTGGGCTCAAATTCTCAAACAGTTTCTGCCTCTCTGCCTCCTGCCATCTTGCCTTATTTCCCACCTAAGCTGTGCCCTTGAAGTTTCCTCAGAACTTTGTGACAGAGGACCAGATCCCTTCATCATCACCTACAGTTCCCCTTGTGAATTCCCCACTCTTGATGCACTGATATTGAAGGCTGCTCTCCATCACAGGTATGACTCGCATGCCTTTTCCTTCTCAATTTCTTCTTTCCATGTTTCTACCTCCCCCTCTCCATGGTAACTGTTTTCCCAGGTTTATCTGATTGCTTTCCTCCTTCATCCACTATATTGAGTTAAAAGCCTTTGGGGTCTGTCAGTCTAGCCTCTAGGCAGACACATTATTTCTGTGCCTGTGAAAAGTGAACCACTTGTGGCCAAGAACCCAGTATTCCAGTATCTTAAGCCAGTGGGCCCCAAACCTAAATCCAGGTTATCAACACTCTCTGGACAGGCAATCATTGATCTCTTAGCTCTTTCTCTTTCATCTCAAATCCATACTTTCAGTAGAATTAAGTGATAAAAACAGCACCTGTATCCCAAGTAGTTCTTTGTTGTTATTCAAGAGTTTATGCTCTCTAAAGTTTCTGTCCTGACAGCCTCTGATTTTCTCTGTTTTCAGACTCAAATGCTGCCTCTCTGTTTTTTCTCTGCTGCAGCAGCCAGGTTTCCTGTGGGCAGGTCTGGGCTTTGAGCATCTCTTTACAATCAGTTTTGACACAGGCCAACAATTTCTTTGTCCCCATACTTTCATATACCTCAGACATCTTTCCACAGTCATATCAGAACGATTCATGCTTTAAAATGTAGTTTCTTATAGAGCTGAAATCCCAGAATCAGGAGATCTGCAGGAGAGCTGAGAGAGAATGAGCAGGTGAACACAAAAAAGAAATGATAGAGGAAAATGAGCCCAGTTTCTAGTCAAGAATTATGATGCCCGTGGATTATCTGAAAACTTTAAAAACATACAAGTGAAAATGGACGAATCAATAAGGTCAGCTCAGGCTGTACTTTTTTGCCTTTTATCACATACCATAAACTTTACAGAATAATCTGCCTCTGAATCAAAATATTGTTGAAATATCTGCACCATTTAAGTTATAGATACAATATTAAAAAATAATAACTACAGTACTGGGAAGACAGAACATCAAGCTCTTTTCCAAATTGACTAGTCAGTTTATTTATCTAATTGTGAATGCAGCTAATGTGTCAAGCTACAAAACTATAGCATAAAGTGTCTGAAGAAGCAAGTAGTTCAAAATAATCACCATCAAAAGAATAGAATCCAGGAGCACCATGGGGTTTACAATCAGATTCAAATGTCAGGTCTACCAATTATTAGTCTGTAGCGCTCAATCTATCTGAACTGCCCTATACTTAATGGAAGCCAAGACTCCTTTCTGGGTTGTTCTAAAGATTTAATGACACAATCTATAGGAAAAAGCTCCAGCATAGTGCTTGATACCTGGTTACTCAATGTTTGTCTACTTTTCTCCTTATCAGACTGCCAGCACAAACTCTAAGATTTTTAAAGACACTCATAGCTCTGCTCATTTAAAAAGTAGGAGGAAAGAGCTTTGTTCCACCTCCCTAAGAGGTCATTAGGTAGAACAATCCTTCTATGCCCACTCAATAGTGTTTAGAAAAGAGAATGTCAAGTTTTTCTGCCAGTGATGTTCAATGTTGGAATATAGGGAGTGTCAGGGAATCAATGTTTCAGTTCAGTGGGAATTTCAATTCAGACTTCAAACCAGAAAAATCGTAATTCCTATCCAATAAATGTGTACATAAAAGAGGAACAATGAACTAGATCAATCAAAACTCGATGAGAACAAAATAATCAAATACACTGATATTGTTTATTTGTTTAGTGATGAAGGCCTGGAGTTTCATGTCAAATCTCATTCTACATCCTTAATTTGCTATGTACAATTTTGTTTAAATTAATGTAAAGCATAATGTAAAACTATGGTTCTCATTTCAAATTGTGGGCTCAGTCATTCTCAACAAAACGTTTGTTTGTGTTCATAAAGTTGTTGTTGTTCAGTTGCTCAGTCGTGTCCGACTCTGCGACCTCATGAACTGCAGCACACCAGACTCCACTGTCTCCTGGAGTGTTTGCTCAAACTCATGTCCATTGAGTCAATGATGCCATCCATCTATTGCATCCTCTCTCACCCCCTTCTCTTCGTGCCCTCAATCTTTCCCAGCATCAGGGTCTTTTCCAATGAAGTCAACTCTTCGCAGTTCAGTTAAGTCCAGTTCAGTTGCTGAGTCATGTTTGACTCTTTGCAACTCCATGGACTGCAGCATGCCAGGTTTCCCAGTCCTTCACCAACTCCAGGAAAGCATCAGATGGCCAAAGCATTGGAGCTTCAACTTCAGCATCAGTCCTTTCAATGAATATTCAGGGTTGATTTCCTTTAAGATTAACTGGTTTGATCTCTTTGCTGTCCAAGGGATTCTCAAGAGTCTTCTCCAGCAGCTCAGATTGAAAGCATCAGTTCTTCGGTGCTCAGCCTTCTTTATGGTCCAACTCTCACATCAATACATGACTACTGGAAAAGCCATAGCTTTGACTATATGGATCTTTGCCAGCAAAGTAATGTCTCTGCTTTTTAATATGCTGTCTGGGTTGGTCACAACTTTTCTTCCAAGGAGCAAGCGGGCTTTGTCGGCAAAGGTATGTCTCTGCTATTTAATACTCTGTCTAGCTTATCTTTGTCATAGCTTTTCTTCCAAGGAGCAAATGTTTTTTAATTTCATGGGTGCAGTCATCTTCTGCAGTGATTTTGGAGCCCAAGAAAATAAAATCTGTCATTGTTTCCATTCATGAAGTTAATGAAGCAAAAACTCAGGAAGGAAAACCATAGCCATGACCACTGCGCCTTCAGTCTCTCCTCCTGTTTCCACAGCAGGCTTCACACCGCATCAGTCACTCCCACTCACCTTGGATGTGGTCTCAGAATTGCAGCCAAGGTTGCAGAGCCAGAACAAGTGAAGGCAGGTAAGCAGTATTGGGTACAAGTCTCCTGTCTGTCTAGGTAGGCTGCATACCACGTTGGTCACAGGTGGAGTTGCCATCATGAAGATGAGGAGAACCAGGCTCTATCAGAGAATGCCAATCCATATTTGCACCTGATTGACCCCAAAGAGCTTGCTACTCTGTTTCTACCCACTTGGCTTAGACTTTTGACCTCCCCTCCTTGGATATCACTGCCCTTGTTCCTCTCTTCTGAAAGCCAAGCCTACGCCTATGGCCATGCCCCTCTGAACATGCCCAACCCTGTCTGGAGGCCAGGCCTGCCCCTATGTGGCACACAGCTCTGCTTCTTCCCCGGCATCCATTTAGCTCCAGACCTTACTCCCGATGCTCAGTGCTGTTTTTGCTCACTGAACACAGGTCTCAGGACTTCCCAGCAACCCACTGCTTTCTGCTACTCTTCCCGGGCAGAACCTGCTGTGACCTTCATGGGCGGCCACTCTCTGTTGTCCTCACCTTGTCCGATTAGCCCAGTTCTGGGAAGCTGCTCTGTGGGGTCCAGCCTGGCCCGTCCTGGCCTTGTATGGCCTTGGCACTGAGGGGGTCTTCACAGCCCACGTCTTTCCTCAAGGGACGGCTTGTACCTGAGTCAGCCCACGCCAAAAAGGCAGCCTCCTCTTCCTTTTCTGGATTTGTGGTTCACTTGCTATTCCTCAAGCCTACCACAGTTGCCTTGGCAGCAACATACCCTGGGGCCTGCTGGGAAAATTCCACACTCTGATTTGGCACCTGTTCCTGATGGCAGGCAGGCCTGAACTGCTGGGGAGAAACATAGGCATGATGAATTAGATACTGAACTGACAGGGGCAACATGGAGTCCCTTGATATGACAGTGGCCTGGAAAGCAGTGTTAGAGAGATGCCTTCTTTTCTTTATTCTGTTAGCAATAAATCCTTCTGCCCCAGGATGGCCTCAGCTTGGCAGGTTGACACCCCAATGATTTCTGATGGCCTACGTGCCGACCGCAAGGCAAGCTTGAACGCTGCCAACTCAGCCCCCACAGAGAATCCCTTCTCTGGGGATGAGAGGTGCTGTTCCAAACCCCAGCAAGCTGGAAGGTGTCCACTCCTCCCCCTTGCCTGCAGCTGCAGTGAACAGTGGTCAGCCGAGGCAGAAGAGCAGAGGCCCGGCCTGTCTGTGTGGGAAATGTTATTCTATGCTTGGAAATCTGAGACATGAAGGGAAATTTGGCCACGGAAGAGCTGCAGTTCCAAAACTGATAAAAATGGTCCAAAATCTCGCTCTATCATATGCTTGATTGCACCAATGGTCGGGATGACAAATGAGCTTCCACCTTAATCATAGCTCAGGAAAGGATGCATAGACCGTTTTCTGACTTCTGTTCTCTTCTGTCCATTCCAAATAGCTGCTTTAAAAAGGAGGAGTGAAGAAGAAGAGACGTAAATAGCGTGCCACGGACGGTCTCATTTGCTCTGGAAAATCCCCTAAAAGGTTAGTGTTGCGTCTCATGCTTCCGGGCATGTGTGGCACCCATGCTGGGAACTGAGAGGCAGCTCCAGACTCCTGCTGTGGTGATGTCCAGCCATGCAGATAGGGAAAAACAGACACCAGGCAGCACAGACATAGGCTCTAGTAAACCCGTGTTGACTTCAGGATTTTGTCCATGACTAGAAATCACATGAGGAGAGAACGTGCAGTTTCCTTCCCTGGGAGAAGGATGGAGCAGGAGAGGAAAGGGCACAACAGTGATTTAACACTTCCAAGTGTTAAAAGGAGGAAACCCCTCAGACAATGTGGAGACGAAGGCCACTCTGCCTCAGATGATGTAAAAGCATCCTGATCCCCGAGGAAAAGGGACACATAAGTTTCTTGTTGGCACATGATGAGTTTCTGGTGCCAAGTATCCTGAGCAAAGCATTTTGTGGCAAGGAGAAAGGAGAGGAGGAAACAGATCAAATCCCACTGGAGACTGTCTCAGGGGAAAATGCCAAATAGCTGCTACTCAGTTTTCCTGTAGTCTAATAAGAGTCTCATACTTAAGGCAGGGGGCCCAAGCCTCATACAACTTCATAGGCAATAAGATGCCGGGCGACCTGGCCTGAGTTGATTTTCTGTCGGGGGTGAAAGTGGCTACATCCTTCTAGAAGGTATGGGATTCTTTTGGTATGTCCATGAAGAAGGTACAAAAGTGTAGTTGTTTCAGTCATGTCTCACTCTTTGCCACCCCATGAACCACAGCCTGCCAGGCTCTGCTGTTCATGGGATTCTCCTAGCAAGAATACTGGAATGGGTTGCCATACCCTCCTCCAGGGGATCTTCACCCAGGGATCGATCCCGCATCTCCTGCATCTCCTGCATTATAGACGGATTATTTACTGCTAAGCCACTGGGGAAGCCCCAAAGACTTAGAGATTCAGGATGCCTGTGAAAGTAAAACAGGGAATGCAGCTGGAGCAGGTTGAAGGCAAGCTGTGCACACGTGCTCACTTGTGTCCGCCTCTCTGTGACCTCATGGAATACAGCCTGCCAGGCTCCTCTGTCCATGAGATTTTCCAGGTAACAATACTGGAGTAGGTTGCCATTTCCTTCTCTAGGAGATCTTCCTGACCCAGGGATTGAACCCGCGCAGATTCTTTACCGCTTGAGCCATCTGGGAAGCCCAGGTGTCCTAAACAGGCTAATGGAGAAATGGACAGAGGCCTCTGACGGCAAGAAAAGCAAGAAGACACAGTGAGTTTGGCACCAGGGTGGTCTGGACTGTGAGAACTCACATCAGCACCACCACACACCCCCTCCACCCCCCAGGCTACCTCCGCAACTTCCCAGCTTCATGTGGTTCTTACGTGCCAGCAGAGGCTCTTGGATCTGTACGGAATATGCTCCCACTGGTGTCAGAGCTGGACCCCGCACCCGGATGCCCTATGAATCACCAGCAGCAGGAGATCATGGCTCTCCCATTTGCCATCCCCACTTTCAGCCTCCAAGTCCAGCAGGCAGTTGGGAAAGGGTTGCAGACCTCAGCCTGCTTCTGCTGTCCGCCCACCCACTGGAAGTGGTGGGCCCGGACGAGAGCTTACGGTTCTCTGGCTGTTCTGAGTGGGTTCATTGTTGCTGCTGAAGATCCCCAGCAAATGCAACTGCTTGTGAATGACTTTAGAATGGGTCTCTGGAAATAAGGAAGTAAATGGTCTGTTTGGGGACTTCTGGGACTAGTCCCTGAGCCATGGGTGCAGTGCCCTGGGAGGATGTAGCACAGTCAGTGGTCACCTGAAGTAGTCTGTTTTTGTCTGTTTATTTTTAGCCCTTTGGGAGGGACAGGCTATGGCAAATTCTTGTTGTGCTTTTGCTTCTACTAATATTCTTCAACCTGACCACGTTTATTTAGGGAATCAGGGACCTCTAGGAGGGGTGGTCTTCTGTCCTGATCTCTTGCTTCCAGGGAGGTCTGTGCCATTAAATCAAAAGAGGAATGAATTTTAACCACAAAGATTTATCCCCTCCACCCCCAGCATCTGTCAGATGCCCTGAAAATTTCACAGATCAAAGAGTCTCTGTATTAACAAAAATATGTACTCGAATGAAATAAAATTTATCGTGGAAGCTTGGATTGATTTCTTTAAAGAAAGTTATTGATTGCTTAGTATGTACCAGTCACCAATGAAACTAGGCTTAGAGAGATTTATTAACTTAAGTGTAGACACAGTTGGAGAAGGAAATAGCAACCCACTCCAGTATTCTTGCCTGGAGAATCCCGTGGTCAGAGGAGCCTGGTGGGCTGCTGTCCATGGGGTTGCACAGAGTCGGACACGATTAAAGCAACTTGACAGCAGCAGCAGCAGACATAGCTAGTATGAAAGAGGATCAGAGTTGGAACCCACATCTTCTCAACTCCCAGTCCAGTGCTCTTACCATAATGCCATAAAGAAGGAAATATGATGTCTGATCTTTAACATTTTAAATATGGAGTTTCTTTTAAACAATGCAGTTCACACACAAAAAAATGTTTGCAGAAACATTTTTTCTGGTAAAATTCAAGAAACCTAAATCATATATAACCAGTGCTTCTCAAACATAAGAAAGCAACATTTCCACAAACAAGGACCAAGTCTTGTCCTGATGATTTGTTCTTCTGATGCTATGCTTAGCAAAACACTTTTTCTTGACCACTTGCATCTTAAAGAGAATGAAGTCAAAATGACTGGGATCCCGAAATGCTCAGGGCCTCTTCTATGGCGAGGTAGACTTGCTATATGCCCATGTCATTCACTGACACATTTTCTTTAAGCATAAAGTGTGTGTTCCCTGGCAGTCCAGTGGTTAGGACTCTGAGCTTTCACTTCCAAGGGCCAGATCAGAAGCTAAGATCCCACAAGCCATGCAAGCACAGAAAGAAAAAAATCAGAAAGGACTTATAATTTTCCCGGCTGCAGCTTTTGAGAGATGAGATCGAAGGCTTTTTCCCAGTTGGTCCTTCTCAGCACATTTCCTACCTCAGAGCTGACAGACTTGGGAAGGTGGTCTGGCACTCTCCCATCTCTCAGCCAGGACAATCATAGCTAATTTGGCATGGCTCTCCTTCCCAGTGACCTTTGGGGTGACTCGGAATCCTTCTCAACACAGCACTCAAGACAGCAGCTGTCAACAGATAGAAGTGACTTGTGAGCTGACGCACAATTGCCAGCATGGTTTTACCTGCTTCTTTTTACTCAGAGAATTAGCAGAAGCTCCCACTTTTCTCCGCAGTTTGCTCTTTGCCTCTATTCAACTGTAGTAGGGTCACAAATTTACTTAGGGTGCGCTGAGATGTGTAGGGAAAAAAGTGTTTTCATATTGTGCTATAGCTGCTCAAGTTGAACTTACTGGACAATGAGGAAGGGGCAGAGAAAGACTCTGTATTTTAGACCAGTGCATCTCAAACTTTTATGTGCATCTGAATGAATCATCTAGGGATCTGCTGAAGAATTCAGAATTCATTAGTTCTGGAGAGGGTCCTGGGTTCTACACTTCTAATGAGTTGCCAGATGTAGCTGTTGATTTGGGGTCCACACTTTAAGTAGGGAGGCTTTTAGACACTACAGCAAACTTCTCCAATGGCTCAGAATCTGCCTGCAAATGCTGGAGAAGAGCCTGGTGGGCTCTTCTGTCCATGGGGTCACAAAGAGTCGGACGTGACTGAGCACACGTGCTGCTCATTTTTATGGCCTTCCCTAGTGGCTCAGATGGTAAAGAATCTGCTTGCAATGCAGGAGACCTGGGTCCCATCCTGGGTCAGGAAGAGCCCTTGGGGAAGGCCATGGCTACCCATTCCAGTATTCTTGCCTCGAAAATTCCACTGGACCGAGGAACCTGGTGGGCTGCAGTCCTTGGGGTTGCAAAGAGTTGGAAACGACCGAGCAACTAACACAATAAACTTAGTCTGGTATTAAATTTTAACAGTCTTTTTAGGAAGCTCTTCAGTCTGTCTTACATTAAATACTTAGTCCATCAGAGGTTCATTAGACCTCATGGTGGAATGGGAAAATGGTACCCATGAACCACATGGAGTCTTCTGGATCATCCCTAGCTTCTATTAGGAAGTGACTTGTCTGGGCCGCTCTACAGACTGGTGACCACTAAGGTTGAACTAGTCTCTTCTCTGGGCCTGATTGTGTTCAGACTCTCAGAAGCAAATCTGATAAATTGATCTTGTGAAGATATTGGGAATGGCATAGAATTCCTGTCCTGGTATTGAGAATCTAGGAGCATTTAGAGAAGTGTGAGCAAGATGGCTGACTACAGTTTGGGGTGGGGGATTTTCAATGCACTTAAACCACAAGTGGTTACTTAGGAATAAGACCATACTTACTACATGTTCAATGTCTCCGAGACTTGGTTTCTATTTCTGTAAGTCAAGCCCATACACAAACTGTACTTTTTAGTGTTTTCCCAAACTGTACTTTTTAGTGTTTTCCCACAGCTGCAAAGAAGCGTAGTGAATCTGTTTTTGGTTTCACCTCAATCCAAGCGAAACTTGAACTCTGCTGAAGTAAGAGGCTGGAAGTTAACATCAGGATCCTGATGTTGAGGATCCTAAACACCAAATCTTGAGAATTCCAGAGTGAGGGTGAAATTTACTGGTAGGTGACTTTTGACTAATCAAGATTTAGTCATCCATGCCTCCATCTCTCTGGCCAGAAACATTTGTTAAGCATTTAAATGTGACACACACAGAGCCATGCACTAGACTATGAGTCAATCTTTTGAGGTAACTGAACATATCAAGTTCAAGGCCACAATGCAAAGAAACAAAGTTTGAGTTGCCTTAATTTAAAGAAGGAATATAACAAACTTTCATTTTCACATAAATCTTGCTCCAAAATGGTCTTGACTTGAGTCTTATTGAAAGCCATTCTAAGTAACACTCTAAAGGGTCCTTGACATTTTCTCTGGAAGCTGGAAACCAGAGGCTTTTAGAAACCTCTGCAGATTGCTAATAAGAGCTTGCATTTACTTGCAAATACACTTGACTATCAAAAGTGAAGTGAGAAGAGGAGCCAAAGTCTTGCAAAGAGAAAGAGGTCATTATCGCACTGATGAAACCAAGTTGCTCAAACCTTTCTACTCAACTATTGAATTCTCCTTGCTGCTTTTTGGGTTGTTTCACATTTTGGAAAGGAGCAGATAGATTGGATGACTTGCCCAAGGCCAGAGAATGTGCCACTGCTGGGCTTTGGAATGAGACATATCGTTACTGCTTCTCAGGGCCTTTCCCTGACAGCCTTACAGGGAGACTAGGGTTGCTATGAAGACAAAAAAAAAAAAAACGAATTACAGAGAGTCAGGCAGCTGTATTATTTTTATAGCCCTATTGTATGTGACATCTGCCCTTTGGGAATTTGCTCAGTTAGATGAGGAACGCTAAGGATTTCATTATTTAGACATCAAATAAGACCTGGTCACCAGTCCTCAAGTTGATGGGAGGGCTGCCAGTCCTTGAGTGTTTGAAAACTGAAAGCTGATGAGCTGAGCCTGCAACCCTGTCTTGACTTGAGCCAACTAGGTCAAAGGTAGGTGGCTTAGCCCTCTGTTATGAAGCAGGAAATTAACTCATGATGTCAGTGGTCCCAATATTGGAGGAGTGAGGGGGTGACACACTGTAAATGAGCAAATGCATCTCAACCTTGGCACCCCGCCTCTCCCAAAACGTTGACCCAGTTCACAGAGTAGAATGAACTATCTTGTCCAGCACCTTCATAAGCCACTAAAAAGGGAATACAGTCCCAAGGCTCACAGTTAGAAAGCTGGCTCTTGCTAACTCCCAGCCCTTGGGGTCCAAGGGCATTGAATGAATCCTGTTCTTTAGCCAGTCAACACTTTGCTGGATCTGGGACTGGAGTGGACAGTCCAGCAGAAACCATGCTGCTCTTCACCTCCTGAATGTCACTCAGGGCTTGGAACTCCCATAGTGGGCACAACCTGAAGGGTGGTCTCTCCCTGCTATCTCATTGGACCATGCTTGATGCTCCAGTGTCCATTGAATGTCCAGGACCCTGTGCATTGGGCCGCTGATGCACCTGGCTGAGGTCAGGCTCTGTAGCTGCCTTGCTTCCGTTTCACCCACACCTTCATCTTAGAATCTTCATCTTAGAATCTTCATCTTCATCATTTCCCTCCTTCCCACCAATAGAAGTCTTGACAAGTTTAGAAGCCTGCTCATTGCTACTGTGACTAGGTCAGTATGGATCAAGGTGGGAGGCTGTGTAGCAAAAGCCATAGAAGTAGTCCAGGAGTTGGCAGAGTGAGTTATGCAGGTTCCCTTCCCAGGGATATTGCATAAGTTGCCTGGAGAAATGGCCCTAGGAGTATAACATACACAGAACCAGCCTTAGATCTGGCATCTGGGCCCTTGCCCTGGTATCCTGTGCTTTAGTTGTCCCTGCTCTGACCCTTATCCAGATGAATGAGGGTCCACAGGTCCCGCCCACCATACATGCTTCCCTTCTGACCACTCCTCCAGGACACTGGAATGCCTTCCAAACAACTCAAGGCCCATTTTCAGGGCCCACCTAGAGCCTTTTCCCCAAGTTCATCCCTGACTTGTGGATAGTAACTGGACTAGTGGTGGAGATTGTGAGTTGTACACAAGCAGCTGGGGTCTCCACACACACGTACACAAGGCCCCTTCTGATGTGGTTGTAGAGCCTCTGTCTGTGTTCCTGCCCAGGGGCCTGTGCGGGCCAGGACTGAAGAAATCCCTAAATATTCTCTTCTGGGGTAATTTTCTACTCCGCATCTACTTAGTTGGTTCATCATTCCCCATGAGTTATACCAGCTTCGTGCTAATGGCATCTTAATTTATATTTTTTCTTTGCTAAACTCTAGAATCTCTATTTGGTATTCCAAGTTAAATATATCAGATGTCTCAAACTTAGCAAGGTTAAGACAGATTTCTTGATCGCTCCCACCAATAATGGTGCTCCCACTGTGCTTTGACATTTCACTAACTGGTGTCACTATCTACCCAGTTGCTCAAGCTAAAGACCTGGGAGCATCCTTACTGAATCTCCCCCTTTCCCCTCCAGTGTCAAATCCATTGGAAAATTGGTTCTACCTTTGATCTCTTTCTTGTCTCTCTTTCCATTTCCTTCTATTTGGCCCAAGCCACCATCACCTCTCTCCTGGACAACTGAAATAACTTCTTGTTTTTCTACTTCCATTCTTGTCCTCCTACGATTCATTCTCCTGAATGACAAAAATACTCTTCTTCCATGTAAGCTAGATCATGCCTTCCCGCCTGTGCAAAAGGGGGAAATGGCTTCTTGTTCTGTTTTATGAATCCCTTCTTCTTGCCTGTCTTCTCAGGTCCCTCAGTTCCTCTAGCACTCTCAGCTTTCCCACACCTTGCCTGACCAGCAACATCTCATCATGAGAGTCTCAGCTTAAATGTCACCTCCTCTGAGAGCCCTCCCTGAGCGACCTGGCTAAAAATGGTCTTGACCCCTCAACCTCCTACACTGATTCTCCTTCTCAGCCCCTGTTTTGTCCGTAGCACAGCAATTAGTATATTTGAAAGTATTACTTTAAATGATTAGAAATGTTTTCTAATCCTTCTATCCTACTAGATGCTAAGCTCTTTAAAGGCAGGATCACGTCTGTCTAGTTCACAATGTGGTCCCTGTGACACAGGCAGTTTGAGGCACATAGTCAGCACTGGGGAAATGTTTGTTGTATGTATAATGAAGGTGGGGACAGGACTGGTGGGTGTGGCAGACACATAAGAATAGAATCTTTTACATCTCTCAGGGACCTAGGCCTACTCATTTTTCTGTACTTCAAAGGTCAACCACTGATGGCTGAATTTCCCTTTTCTCCTGATCACTCATGTTGGTTTCTAGATCCTCTGTATGTGATCTCAGAGGGCCCCTTCTAATCTATATAGAAAGAATGCAAGGCTTTGGCTAAAGCTGAGGCTGAGAAATTCCACTGAGCCTCAGCGATCAAGAGGAAGCTGTTCCCACCTGGAGAGTGACAGGTTATAGCTCTGCTCATAGGGCAGCCCCATCCTGAGAGCCTGGTTGGGGTTGTTTTGGTGCAGAGATTACAGAAAGCCTCTGTGTTTGGGGTGGGTTTTCTTCGCTTTGTTTTCTTGTGTGCTCCGTGGCTTGTTCCTAACTCGTGGCCAATCACCACACTGCCAGATGGTGCGAAAGATTTACCGGAATTTCATTTTCAAATAAACCACAAGCTTGGATGAGCTAATGTTGTTCCACATAAGAAAGCCACAAAAAACTGGACAAATTAGCTTTGTTTCAAGAAAAGAAACTTGTCCAAGCCATCAGCTCTGCCCTTCTCAAAGGGCTCTGATAGCTGCATGAAGACACTGGGGGTGGGAGTCATTCTCGTGTGAGGCCACCACCCCAAAGGACAGGGGGTGGTCCCCTTCCTTCTACCGCTGGCTCTGCAGAATGACTTGGCAGTGCTGTGGGGAATTTCATTCTCCCGTGGAACTGGATCATTTTTGGTCAAGTTCGTCTCAGTTACACCAAGGATGGCAATGGCCTCTTGCAGCCTGTCGGCAATGGCTGCAGTGCCCCCTCAAACACAGACTGGCCATGAGCTTTCCTGGACAGCAGGTCACCTTTCCTGCTCAACAGAGATGTGAAGACAGATGATTTATATGCCATGGCTGCAGAGGGTGTTCCAGGTAGCAACCCACACTCCACCCCCCACCCTACCCTGGCCCCACACCACACACCCAGTAGTAATGGCAATATAGCCTGGTATTAATAGATGATGCTTCCAGAATCAGAATCCTAGATTCCACCCCCAGCTGCACCACTTACAGCTGTGGGGTCATGGGCAGGTTTCAAGTCTCCAAGGAACACTGTTTTCTTGTCCTTTAGATAGAGATAATAATATTAAAACAGCAGGGTCATGTTAAGAATAAAGTTGAGATAAAAGTCCTTTGTGCTGTGCCTGACATATAGTAAGAGCTCCCTAAATGCGGGAGCTGTATGGCAGGGGGGAGATGATGGTGGTGGTGGCGGTGGTGGTTACGTGGCTGCCCTTCCCCTCCTCCATCCTACAGCACTCGGAGAGGCTACAGGATGACACACCCACAGAGGAGGTGTGTCATCTGCTTCCTGTGGTCAAAATACCATGAAGTAAATCAAACCAAGAAAGCAATCAATATAACTCAGCTGAAAGAGCCCTTCTTAAAGAATCCAAAAAATTGCCTTGTCCCTATTCCTCAACCACACATCAGATTGGTCCCTTATGACCTCTGTGTTACATTAGAATTCTACGTGTTTGCCTCCCCTTGGAAAATTTTTATCATAAATATACATAGAAATACTCTAAAGGGAGGCCTGTGATCTGGTCTTGGAACTTCATTTTGTTACAGGGGATAAAGCAATCTGGAACTTATTTGAGCAGAAATTCAGGTTCATGAACTCGATAATAATAACCAAAATAGCTACCATGGACTGAGTACTTTCCAAACTAAAAAACTTTCTATCCTTTATTCTATTGAATCTCCACTATAAATTTGCAACATTTCCCCCATTTTACAGACAAAAATACTAGAGAAAAAGTGTACTCATTGTACAAAGGCTGGATCTGCTTCACCATAAGGCCTACTCCTGCTGTTCTACTTATGTTTGGGGGTAGAAGTCCTAGAGAGGAACAAAATAACAATGATAATAATGGTAATGTTAATATCACTGTCATTATCATTACTGAATGTTCAGAAACCATTTACAGTGCCTTAGAAGTATTGCCTCAGACCTCATAAACCTATAAGGTGCGCCTATAAGGTGCAGTCTCTCACTGACTCCATTTTACAGATGAGGGAACCAAGCAGAGAAGCTAATGGCACATCAAAGTCACTTGGCTGGTGGTGGGTAGCAGTGCTGGGATTCAAGCTGAGGCACTTTGACCTTGACCTCTGTGCCTATGTGACTTCTCAAGGGCAGAGCTCGAAGCTTTGTGCATTGAGGCAAATTTCCCTACATCATCCATCAAGACAGACTCCCTGAAACTTTTGCTGCACCTCCGCAAAGTAAGGTAGACACACCGACTCTAAGAGAGAGATCCTGGTACAAGGACACAGATTTAGGGTGTGACTGGCTGAAGTGAAAGTGTTAGTCACTCAGTAGTGTCTGACTCTTTGTGAACCCATGGACTGTATAGCCCTTCAGGCTCCTCTGTCCATGGGATTCTCCAGTCAAGAATACTGGAGTGGGTTGCCATTTCCTTCTCCATGGGATCTTCCCGACCCAGGGATCAAACCCTGGTCTCCTGTATTGCAGGCATATTCTTTACCTTCTGAGCCAACAGGGAAGCCCTATGACTTGCTGCTGCTGCTGCTGCTAAGTCGCTTCAGTCATGTCCGACTCTGTGCGACCCCATAGACAGCAGCCCACCAGGCTCAACCGTCCCTTATGACTTGCTAACAAAGCACAATAAAGCCTGTAACAAAGCACAATAAACTCTTCTTGGGCATGTTGAAAAAACATATCTGGGGGAAGGAAGGGGGGGTGGGGGTCATGAGAAATAATTTCATAATGTGAAAATCTACAAGTGTGACTGCATTTCTTAGAAATATGCAAAGGGACAAATAATGTTTGGTTCATTTTCTTACAGAGCTTAATTTCTTTTCCTTGGGGGTTTGTTTGTTTTACCTCAGAATGTGATAAACAATAGCATATCTTAATTTCTTTCTTCTTTCTGGATGAAAGCAAACTTTTTAGTTTCTCGGTTCCCACCTCTCAGATTTGTTTCATTTCTCGGGGTTCAGATGAGGTTTGGAGAAAACTCTGTTCATTTTGGAGCTTCGTGTCTAGGGCCTGGAAGAAAGCTGCAACTGCAGCCTTTCCAAGATAGGAAAGCCCCTGTCAGGTCAGCCACAGGCCTAAATAAACAGTGACTCTCCTCACAGAGTGCCCAGCTCCTGAAGTTCCTTCAGCAGTTCGGCATGAAGGTCTGGGGAGGGGGGTGCTCATTTCAGGGCCCTCTGTGGTACTTTCCCTTCCCAGGGCTGACCCCACCAGCCACTGACTCACAGTTTAACATCCTTTACTAGAAGTTCCGGATGAAGCAGTGCAGGGGGGAAATCCACTGTTTCTACTCCCTAAATCTGACCATGACTCATTATTCAGCAAACACCAAATGGTTCCACGTCCTCCTCCTAAGAAGGAGGCACGGGGTGGTTACATAAGCAGCCGTCTACAGCTGCTCTTGGGTAATTGAAAGTGAAGCCCTTCTGACTGGAAGCTTGGCTGGGAGCAACGTGACTCTTTCCTCACCTGGTGATATCCATCTTTACAAGGGGAGGAAACTGTCCGGGAGAGGGCCCCCAAAGCCAGAGTGTGTTGCGGGGGGTAGTTTTTGCACAGTAGGCTTGAGGGTTGGAATAGCCCGGTATTTTCGGCCTTGTTAAAACAGGGCCCTTCTGCAGTGTCTCTGATCTTATCTCTTGACAAGCTGGAGCTGAGCTTCCTGAGGTACAATCTGCTTAGCACGCTGAGCAGAGGAGGAGGCGTGGTGTGGGATTCCTGCGCCTGGGGAACCCACCCAAGAAGGACCACCCAGGAATGATCCATCTGAGGGAGAGGATTCACGAGGGCTGTTTCTGTATAATAAACTGAGCACTATGATCATAGAAAATAGAGTTGAATTGCAGAGCCCAGAGTATAGGAAACAGTTGTTTTTTCTGGTTCAGGGAGAGGAGAAGTGATTTTAAATTGCTCTAGGAAAGAAACTGAGGCGCTAGTTGCATCTTTGCTGGGCTCAGTAATCCTGTCTTCCTTCCCAGCATACATGACTAGGGCATCACTTTTTGAGGAGTGGTGGGAAGCAAGCCAGATTCTGAACATCCATTTCTGGAACCTGCTTCATGCACTGAAGGCCTGCTTATGGACACCACAGGAAGTACCAGCTGATGAAGGGAACACTGTCTTTTCAAATGCCACCCCGAGGGGCTTGGGGGAGTGGGTGTATATACCTGGCTTCTTGGGCAAGATCACAGTTCTCCTTAACTGGGCCTGGTGGTCTGCTTGAGCAGAACTGGGAAGGGTCTGCAGGGGAGGAGTGGTGGGTGAGGGAACAGTGGCCTCCATCTCGGCAAGGCAGCCATCCTCAAGAGGAATGTTCCAGGAAACATCCCTGACACCAGAAGAAATGAGATCCTGGAGAAGACTGGCCTAATGAGCTCAGAAAGACTGTAAAACTGGAATACTTTGTAAGAAACGGAAGAGCACTGTTGGGTTATCTAAATGTGTGTATGGCCATGAGTAGGGGGGCTGTCTGGAGTTCCCAGCCTTCCTGAAGGTCACAGACATGATATCATAGCTGAATTATGTGTCCTCCTTCCCAGCACCAAACTGATCTGTTGAAGTTCTAACCTACACCCCCACCCCAACCCAGTATCACAGGATGTGACTGTACTTGAGACGGGGGCTTGAAAGAAATAATTCAGTTAAATTGAGGTCATGGGTGGGTGCCCCTCTAATACCACCAGTCTCCTCAAAAGAAGAGATGATCAGGGCACAGACAGGCAGCAGGGAGGCCATGTGAAGACACAGGGAGAGATAACCTGTGCTACCCTGCCAGCACCTTCATCTTAGACTTTCAGCTCCTAGAACTGCAAGATGATATATTCATTTCTGCTGTTTAAGCCACCCAGCCTGTGAAACTTTCTTGTGGCAGCCCTAGCAGACTAATATACATGATGACCCTGCAACTGCCCTAAATCTGGTGAAAGGGTCAGTTATGTCCAACTCTTTGTCCATGGAGTGTAGCCCACCAGGCTCCTCTGTCCATGGGATTCTCCAGGCAAGAATTCTAGAGTGGGTACTCCTTTCTCCAGGGGATCTTCCCAGTCCAGGGATCAAACTCCGGTTTCTAGCATTGCAGGCAGACCTTGGCTTTTCTTTAGAACTCAAAACTTGTCCCTTCCATGGATGGTTCTCAGAAGAAAAGCTAAGGCACACAGAGAGAGAGGCCTTCCTCCCCGTATTACAGTCCTGAGTACAAATGGATCTTGGAGACTGGGTTCCTGAGTGTTTTAAGAAAAATTCTGAAGGCTCCTACGCCCTGGTGCAGAGAAGGATGCAGAGACCCAGTAAGGAAATGCAGTTCTATGGGCCTTCTTCTCCAGGATGTTCTAACCAACACTTTCTCAACAGTGTGCTCAACCCAGGCACATTCTCCTCCAGCCCCTCTTGACAATCCCTTTTCCTGGAGCCCAGTCAGGCCCTCCAGCAGTCCCTTCTCAGTTAAGAACCTGCCAAAGGAATGGTTTATACATGTGCCTCATGCATATCAAGGGAAACTAGTCCGAGGTTTTGGATGAGAGGGTCTTAGGGGAACTTCAGGAAGGAAGCCTACATGATACACAGCGTTAGATAGAAGGCTATTAGCCTTGCTAGGGCTTAGTTTTGTTTTCTGTCTCCTGTGAGGCAGGGTTTGGACATCAACATGAACAGGATAAAAACGCTGAAGGATTAATGGTTGGGTCCCTCCCACCACCACCATCTCAATTACTTCAGTTTTAATCTTTTCTAACCTTTCCCTAAATCTGATATTTTAATGAAATATTCTGGTTTTGCCTTTTTTCCTTTATTTCTTTTTTTAAAAGTCTGTTTGAATTAAATGCTGTCTGGCTCTCAGCAAAGCTAAGCTCCACTGTGAGAACCCCTGGAGTGTGCAGGAAAGGTTGAGTTCTAGCTGCCTTTCAAGGCCGCCCCCATCTCTCCCCATCTGCACTGCCCACCCTATGTGAGGACAAGGACAATGGGGCGCCACAGGCCAGCCTCCAGGACAGCTCCTCAGAGCCACTTCCCCTAACACTGCTCTCCCCTCAGGGCGGGCAAATGTGGGTGGGACCTGAGAGAAGCTTCCAGCCTCATCATTTTCTTCGAGACAGAATTTAGAGAAGTGTTAAGAAGAAAACAGGGCATAAACCAGTGTGGTAACATGCGCTGCGATTCAGAGACAAAGTGCATTTTCGAGGAAAATTCCCTTTTCCTGGACCCATAGGTAAGAGCTAAATCCTGAAATAAATGTCCCATAAACTTGGAACTTCCAACCCAGCCCTGAGAATGCTGCACGCTCTCCCACGCGCTGATGGCAGACCTGGCCCTCCGCCAGGGAGTTCAGTTGCAAAGCTGGAAATTCCCTGACTTAAAACAATGTCTGGGTGTTTTCTGCTTCCTAGGAGCTTGAAAGGAGGGGAAAAAGTTTAATGAAAGTGTTGCTTAATTTGACTTCTCCTGCCCTGAGTACCTATGTGCCTCATCTGCCTTCATTAGATGTGCCAGCCATAAAAAGCGGCTATAAAATACTCCGTGAGCCACACAAGGAGATTACTTCATGGTTCTCGTCCAGCAAATAGCAGTGCGCTCAGGTATTGTATAAGACAAACACCTCCCCCCTCAAAGAAAAAAAAAACTGGACACAGTCCCTGCTTTCTTGGAGTCAATAAACCAAGAAGTCCAGATAGAAGGGTAATTAATACTTCAGATATGTATTTCTTTAAACAAATTCTTTTTTCCATTATGGTTTATTGCACTTCCCAGGTGGCACAGTGGTTAAGAATCCGCCTGCCAATGCAGGTCCTGCGAAGACCCAGGTTTGATCTCTGGATTGGGAAGATCCCTTGGAAGAAGAAATGGCAACCCATTGCAGTATTCTTACCTGGGAAACCTCATGGACAGAGGAGCCTTGTGGGTTACAGTCCATGGGGTTACAAAGAGCTAGACACAACTGAAAGTGTGCACCCATGCGCACAGCACACACACACACACACACACACATGGTTTATTACAGGATATTGAATATAGTTCCTATCCTAGGACCTTGTTTATCCATTCTCTATCTGCTGGTCCCCAATTCCCAATCCGCCCCTTCCTTCTCCCTCACCTTGGCAAATACAAATCTATTCTCTACGTCTGTGAGTTTGTTTCTGTTTTATAGTTCTGTTCATTTGTGTCGTATTTGAGATTCTATATATAAGTAATATCATATAGTATTTGTCTTTCTCTTTCTGACTTACTTTGCTTAGTATGGTAATCTCTAGATCCATCCATGTTGCTGCAAGAGGCATCATTTCGTTCTTTACTATGGCTGAGTAGTTTTTATTTAAATATGTGTCACATCTTCCTTATCCACCCGACTGTTGATGGACATTTAGGTTGTTCCCATATTTTGGCTACTGTGGATAGTGCTGCTATGAACATATGGGTGTGTGAAGATTTCCTTTTCTGCTTCACCTGCTTCTTCCTATTCTTATTTCCCCTATCCTTTCACCTCCCCTTCCCCTTCATCCATTCCTTGCCCTTTCCTCCTTCAGGCCCTCCTTTCTGTGACAGAGGTTAAGGGCACGACAGCTCTTTCATTGCTCTCAGGGTTAAGGGTAAAAGTAAGTGATTTAGAGCTCACTTGCCTTCTCAACCCACTTCTCTTGGCTGAAGTTCACTTTTAGGAGGAGTAAAAGACAAAGGGAAGAGAAATAGATGGAGGAACACCTCATCAAAAAGCTTTTTCTGGCAGTGAAGAATATAAGCGAATACATAACAGTAAATCACAGAATTCCAGGAAATGAAGACTTTGAGCCTTGAAAACTTACTCTCTCACTTTATAGATAAGGAAAATGAGATCCAGAAGTCTGATGACCTACACAAAAAGGGAGCATCATCATCAAAGGGTCTAAGACTCAGGCCTTCTTGTTTCTAAATCAATGCTCCTTCCCTGGGTATATTAGATGCCAGATAAATATATGTGCCTGGGAAGGCAATCTGTGGGCCTAATCCTATCCCACCACTGCAAGTTCTCTCTTATCCCATCATATTAAATGAAACTGCCCAGGGATGTCATGTTAAGGGCTTGTCTATTGACTGTGTCTCCAGGTAAATGAGTAATGTGAGAATGGTTAGGACAGCAAGTCCCGACCTGCCTCCAATGATCTGGGCAGAACAATCTGGATCAGTGCTCTCCAATAGTTATAATGTAAGCCATGAGGGAGAACCACTTGTATAATTTTGAATTTTCTAGTAGTCATGTTAAAAAAGAAAAGTAAAATGAAACAAGTGAGATGGATTTTAATATATTTTACTGGACCTAATCTATCTAAAACATAATACCAATGGACCGTCAGTTTTACAACTATATCAATGAGATATTTTTTATTCTTTGGTTTTGGTACTGAATGTTTGACATTGAGTGTGTGTGTTGCACCTACAGTATCTTCGGTTCAGACTAGCCATTTCAAATGCTCTGTGGCTACACATTCCTAGCAGACCACACTGGAATGTTGTGGACCCTAGCACACATTGGGCAGGGAAGATCTAGATGTCTTATCTCATCTGTAAAAAGGAGAAATTAAGACCATCAGGGATTTTCAAACTTCTCTGCTTCAAGTCCTAGGACTTCTTTAGAGGTGCCTCAAGGAAAAAGAGAGAGAGAAAGTGTGTGTGTGTGTGTGTGTGTGATGCGATAAGTAGAGATCATCTCCTTCCACTTCAAGCCAGATACTTCCTGCATTAACTGTTGCAAATATTGGACTTTTGTGTGACGTTTTGTTGGGAGAAGACATTCTACAGCTAAATAAAGATGCTTTAAAAACCTTTGAACAGCATAATCTTGTAAATTTCACCAAGTACTACAGCCTAGCTTCTGGAGGAATGGAAAAGGAGTAAATAGATATCTTCCAGAAAAAAAAAAGGGGGCCAGGTGACAAGCATGGGAGTGGCCCCACACTCCAGCTTGTTGTAAAACATGTGCCTGTGACCTGTAGACTAGTGTGTCAGGCACAGACTGACTCTCTCCCACCTGGGCAGGTTAATGGGTAACAGTTTGAGCTCTCAACCAGGATTTTGTCTAGTAGGACTGTCCTGGGGCCCTAGCCTTTTCCACAGGCCAGACTGTCTGTAATCTGGGCTGATGGATGCACAGAGGTCACAGAAGGACAGGCTTTTGTGGAACACAGGACCTCGGCTTTCTTATTCCCTAAGCATCCCAGCTTGAGGACACACAGCACCCGGGGCTCCATGTGTGGCCCCGAAGACTTTATCCTGCCCTCTTCATTTTAAACTGTAATATACAAGAAAATACACACAACAGCTGCAAGGTTCAAACAGCTATATCAGCAAAGGATGCAGTGTTGGAGGATATCATTAAATCCAGGTTCACGGCCAGCAGCCAGCACACCCACTCACTTCCCAGGGCCAGGCCAGTGTGAGATGGAGATTGTGGCCACAGTCCTTTGAAACTCAACTGCTCAGGAAATTCACATATATTTGTTAGACTGTCATTCTTTATTTAAGGAGTTATTAAGTAGCCCCACTGCATTCAGTAAGACATATGGTCACCACCCTTCTGGAATTTCTCAAATATTCTGGTAAAATGAAGATGTCCTCTGCAGTTTGGCTAAAAATTCTCAGAATCTTAAGCAAGCTAGAGGTGAAAATATATACAGCAGTCCATGACATGTTTATATTACCAAGGAGACAATTAAAAACATAGCCTGAATAGGCTATTTCCTCAAAAAATTAAAAATAGAGCTACCACGGGTATATATATGCTCAGTTGCTCAGTCATGTCCAACTCTTTGCAACCCCATGGACTATAGTCTGCCAGGCTCCTCTGGCCATGGGATTCTCCAGGCAAGAATACTGGAGTGGGTTGTCATTTCTTCCCCCTGGGGCTCTTCTCAGCCCAGGGATTGAACCCTGGTCTCCTGCATCTTCTGCGTTGGCAGGTGGGTTCTTTACCACTGAGCCATCTGGGACTCACAGAGCTGCCGTGTGCTGTGCTTAGTTGCTCAATCGTGTCTCACTCTTCACAACCCCTGGACTGTAGCCCTCCCGGCACCTCTGTCCATGAGGACTCTCCAGGCAAGAGCTATCATATGATCTAACAATTCGACTTATCCAAAGGAAATGAAAACTCCAGCACAAAAAGATATGTGCACCCCCATGTTCACTGCAGCATTATTTACAATAGCCAAGATATGGAAAATGACTTAAGTGTTCATTGATGGATGAACATTACTGATAAAGTAATGTGAGATACACACATGTGCGCACGCACACACACACACACACAATGGAGCATCATTCAGCCATAACAAAAGAAGGAAATCTTGCCATTTGCACCGACATGGATGGACCTTGAAGGTATTATGCTAAACGAAATAAGTCAGACAAAGAAAGACAAATACTGAATGATCTCACTTGTATGTGGAATCTTAGAAAAAATAGTACAAATAATAAATTCATGGATTCAAAGAACAGATTGGTGGTTGCCAGAGGTGGAGAATGGGTAAAATAAATGTGGTTAAAAGCTACAAACTTCCAGTTATAAGATAAATAAATAAGCTCCGGGGATGTGATGCACAGCATGGTAACTATGGTCAATAATGCTGTGTGGTACGTTTGGAAGTTCTTAAGAGAGTAGATTCTGAAAGTTCTCATCACCAGGAAAAAGTTTTTTTAAATATGTGTGGTGATAGATGTTAACTAGACTTACGGTTATCATCATTTTGCAATATGTACATATATTGAATTATTACTTTCTGCATATAAAACTAATGTGTCAATTATATCTCAATTTTTTGAAAAGCAAGGTCTAGTCCCAGATCTATCCCTTAAAAGAAGAACACTCATAATGAAGATATTTCTAAGGAAAAAAAAAAAAGAAACAGCCAGTATATTCCCTACTTTCCCAACTCTTCTCCATTTACTTACCTCTGTTTAGGGATATCTGCATCTTTAGATTGAGTGTAAACAGAAATCCTCTAGAAAAGACTCCCCAAACTTTGGACTGTGGGAAAGGTACCTCCTTTCAGAGCAGTGGTATCATTAGATTAGAAATAAAGTATATAATAATTGTATTACATTTGAATCATCCCCAAACCATTCCCTACC
>NW_011494942.1:11374023-11374799 GCF_000754665.1 Bison bison bison | reverse complement strand
AATACTGCCATAAGTGTATGAGTTCAGTTCAGTTCAGTTCAGTCGCTCAGTCGTGTCCGACTCTTTGCGACCCCATGAATCGCAGCATGCCAGGCCTCCCTGTCCATCACCAACTCCTGGAGTTCACTCAGACTCACGTCCATCGAGTCAGTGATGCTATCCAGCCATCTCATCCTCTGTCATCCCCTTCTCCTCCTGCCCCCAATCCCTCCCAGCATCAGAATCTTTTCCAATGAGTCAACTCTTCACATGAGGTGGCCAAAGTACTGCAGTTTCAGCTTTAGCATCATTCCCTCCAAAGAAATCCCAGGGCTGATCTCCTTCAGAAAGGACTGGTTGGATCTCCTTGCAGTCCAAGGGACTCTCAAGAGTCTTCTCCAACACCACATTTCAAAAGCATCATTTCTTCGACGTTCAGCCTTCTTCACAGTCCAACTCTCACATCCATACATGACCACAGGAAAAACCATAGCCTTGACTAGACGGACCTTTGTTGGCAAAGTAATGTCTCTGCTTTTGAGTATGCTATCTAGGTTGGTCATAACTTTCCTTCCAAGGAGTAAGCGTCTTTTAATTTCATGGCTGCAGTCACCATCTGCAGTGATTTTGGAGCCCAAAAAAATAAAGTCTGACACTGTTTCCCCATCTATTTCCCATGAAGTGGTGGGACCAGATGCCATGATCTTTGTTTTCTGAATGTTGAGCTTTAAGCCAACTTTTTCACTCTCCACTTTCACTTTCATCAAGAGGCTTTTGAGTTCCTCTTCACTTTCTGC
>NW_011494942.1:11359681-11373923 GCF_000754665.1 Bison bison bison | reverse complement strand
ACAGCCTTGACGTACTCCTTTTCCTATTTGGAACCAGTCTGTTGTTCCATGTCCAGTTCTAACTGTTGCTTCCTGACCTGCATACAGATTTCTCAAGAGGCAGGTCAGGTGGTTTGGTATTCACATCTCTTGAAGAATTTTCCACAGTTTATTGTGATCCACACAGTCAAAGGCTTTGGCATAGTCAATAAAGCAGAAATAGATGTTTTTCTGTATCTCTCTTGCTTTTTCCATGATCCAGTGGATGTTGGCAATTTGATCTCTGGTTCCTCTGCCTTTTCTAAAACCAGCTTGAACATCAGGAAGTTCACGGTTCACATATTGCTGAAGCCTGGCTTGGAGAATTTTGAGCATTACTTTACTAGCGTGTGAGATGAGGGCAATTGTGTGGTAGTTTGAGCATTCTTTGGCTTTGCCTTTCTTTGGGATTGGAATGAAAACTGACCTTTTCCAGTCCTGTGGCCACTGCTGAGTTTTCCAAATGCTGGCAGACTGAATGCAGCACTTTCACAGCATCATCTTTCAGGATTTGAAATAGCTCAACTGGAATTCCATCCCCTCCACTAGCTTTGTTCGTAGTGATGCTTTCTAAGGCCCACTTGACTTCACATTCCAGGATGTCTTGCTCTAGGTCAGTGATCACATCATCGTGATTATCTGGGTCATAAAGATCTTTTTTGTACAGTTCTTCTGTGTATTCTTGCCACCTCTTCTTAATACCTTCTGCTTCTGTTAGGTCCATACCATTTCTGTCCTTTATCGAGCCCATCTTTGTATGAAATGTTCCCTTGGTATCTCTAATTTTCTTGAAGAGATCTCTAGTCTGTCCCATTCTGTTGTTTTCCTCTATTTCTTTGCACTGATCGCTGAGGAAGGCTTTCTTTTCTCTTCTTGCTATTCAAACAATCAGTCAGTCAGTTCAGTCGCTCAGTCGTGTCCGACTCTTTGTGACCCCATGAATCGCAGCATGCCAGGCCTTCCTGTCCATCACCAACTCCCGGAGTCCACCCAAACCCATGTCCATTGAGTTGGTGCTGCCATCGAACCATATCATCTTCTGTTGTCCCCTTCTCTTCCTGCCCTCAATCTTTCCCAGCATCAGGGTCTTTTCAAATGAGTCAGCTCTTCTCATCAGGTGGCCAAAGTATTGGAGTTTTAGCCTCAACATCAGTCCTTCCAATGAACACCCAGGACTGATCTCCTTTAGGATGGACTGGTTGGATCTCCTTGCATCCAAGGAACTCTCAAGAGTCTTCTCCAACAGCACAGTTCAAAAGCATCAATTCTTAGGCACTCAACTTTCTTTATAGTCCAACTCTCACATCCATACATGACCACTTGAAAAACCATAGCCTTGACCAGATGGACCTTTGTTGACAAAGTAATGTCTCTGCTTTTCAATATGCTGTGTAGGTTGGTAATAACTTTCCTTACAAGGAGTAAGCATCTTTTAATTCCATGACTGCAATCACCATCTGCAGTGATTTTGGAGCCCCCAAAAATAAAGTCTGACACTGTTTCCACTGTCTCCTCATCTATTTGCCATGAAGTGATGGGACTGGATGCCATGATCTTAGTTTTCTGACTGCTGAACTTTAAGCCAACTTTTTCACTCTCCTCTTTCACTTTCATCAAGAGGCTTTTTAGTTCCTCTTCACCTTCTGCCATAAGGGTGGTGTCATCTGCATTTCTGAGGTTATCAATATTTCTCCCAGAAATCTTGATTCCAGTTTGTGCTTCTCCCAGCCCAGCGTTTCTCATGATGTACTCTGCATATAAGTTAAATAAGCAGAGTGACAATATACAGGCTTGACGTACTCTTTTTCCTACTTGGAGCCAATCTGTTGTTCCATGTCCAGTTCTAACTGTTGCTTCCTCACCTGCATACAGATTTCTCAAGAGGCAGGTCAGGTGGTCTGGTATTCCATCTCTTGAAGAATTTTCCACAGTTAATTGTGATCCACACAGTCAAAGGCTTTGACATAGTCAATAAAGCAGAAATCGATGTTTTTCTGGAACACAAACAATAGTAGTAGCCATTTGTGTGCCGGACACTGTGTTGCACATTTATTTGGACAGGTTGCTTCTTTTAATTTTGTAGCAACTTTTATCAGTAGCCCATGATTTATGAAAGACAGGTTGGCTCAGCGAGGATCAGAGGCTTCCTCAGCATCACAAAGTCAGGGTGTAGTAGAACTGGAATGCTAACTCAAGCTTAAAGAATATGCCAGAGCCTCTGTGTCTTAACTAACAACATTCTCTTGCTGTCTTATCTGTGGACCAATCTGTGCATTTTTTAAAAAGACAATTCTATAGAAATTTATTAGACCATAGTTGTACAGAAAAGGACAACTCAGTATGTTCCTGCTCAGTATTTATTAATTTGGGAGGGGATATTAACTAAATGGGGCTTCCCTGGTGGTAAAGCTAGTGGTTAAGAATCTGCCTGCCAATGCAGGGGATGATACAAGATGCAGGTTTTATCCCTGGATTAGGAGGATCCCTTGGAGCGGGGCATGGCAACCCACTCTGGTAGTCTTCCCTGGAGAATCTCATGGACAGAGAAGCCTGGCAGGCTACAGTGCATAGTGTCACAGAGTTGGACACGACTGAAGTGGCTTAGCACACGCGCGCGCACACACACACACACATTACCTAAATGATATATACTTAGGTTTGACAGACACAGAGAAGGTCCCCACAGTTGTTAAGCATTATTATTGGTCTGGAATAATAATACTTAATTCCAGTAGGAAGCCACTTTCCTCCATTCGGAAAACAAATCAAGTCTTTCCTTTACTCTGATTCCTACCAAGAGCCTGGACTTATGTTACATTTCTATAGGGCAGAAAATGGGACAAGCGGGTTGAGGAATTTTTTCTTATATGTGGATTTAATTATATCAAATCTTGCAAAGCTTTTCAAATGAATTACACTCAGTTCTACACTAATAACTTTTCTTGAAAAAAAAAATGAAGTAAAATGTAGACTGCCCAGGAAAAAGAGAGCAAAAGCATCATGCTCTGAGGGTCTTACTTCCAGCAGTCTGACAACTCAGACATTTTCTGATGTGAATGTGTTACAAGAGAAAGCCGGCTGAACAGTGCTTGAGCTTCTAAGTATCTGCATTTTAATAGAGTCCACTTGAAAATCAGACTTTTCTGGACCCCAATAATGGGACTGTAATCATGGGCTGGCCTGCGGTTGAGCTAATATTTTGGATAATAGTCCTCATTTTCCTAGATGATCTTGTCATGGCTGTGGTCTCCTCAAAACCCCAATACTTCTTCTGATCTCTTTTGGCTTATGACTTTTCCCCTGTTTCACTGAGAAAAAGAGAAGGAATCAGATGAGAACGGCCACAAATGTCAACCCCCAACTCCCCACATTACTGCATCTATCACTATTTATCCTGCCTTCCCTCCATTTATCAGAGACGAACGGTCTCTGCTTCCATCTAAGTCCAAGCTCCATACTTTATCATCCTCTTTCATCAGCTCACTAACATCATTTAACCTCCTCTCTCCTGTATCAACATTTCTTTCCTTTTCTACTGGACCATTTCCATCTGCATACAACTCTGCTGCAATTTCACCCATTTTTAAAACAAAAGAAAACAACAACCACAAAAAATAAGACACCCTCTGTTGACTTTACCTATACTATTCTCTGATTATTGCCATATTCCTCTATTCCTCTTTATAGAAAATGTCGCAAAAGAGTTCTCTTTATTCATCATTTCCTCCTCTTCTTTTCTGTTGCCTCATTTGCACACCAAGTTTCATCCCTACCACTCAATGAAATAGCTCTTTTCAAAGTAACCAATAAATTCTGAGCTCTGTCTTCCTGGATGAAGCTGAGGCATTTAACATGGTTCCTCACCATCTTCTCCTTCACTTTCTTCTCTTGGCTGCCAGGATGCCAAGCTCTTTGGCCATTGCCTGTCTTCTTTGATTCTTCATCTTCATGTCCTCATTAATATTGGATGGCCCCAAGCTTGGTGCTTCACCCTCTGCTGAATCTCTACTCTCCTAGAGATGTCATCTAGTTTCCTGTTTTTAAATAACATCTTCTCACTGCATGTGTATCACCAAACCAGATCACTCTCCTGAACTCCAGTCTTGCATAACCAACCACCTGCTTGGCATCTTCACACAGTTATTTCAGTCTTCTCGACCTTAACATATCACCTTGAACCTACTCTTCATATAGCTTTCCCTCTCTCAGTAGATGTCAGCTTTATCCTTCCAGCTTCTCAGAGCCAAAACCTTGAAGGCAGGAAAAGGAGGACAAAAATAGTACCTATCTCATGGGCCTATTGCGTAGATTAAACGAGTCAATATTTGTCAAGAACTTAGAACAGTGCCTTGTAATACAATTAGCACTATATATACTTCTCTTAAATAATTAAAATAAATCATCTTCTTTGGCTCTTCTCTTTTTCTCACACTCTTTATCCCAAGTGGCTCAGATGGTAAAGACTCTGTGTGCAGTAGAGGAGACTGGGGATTGATCCCTGGGTAGGGAAGATCCCCTGGAGAAGGAAATTGCAACCCACTCCAGTATTCTTGCCTGGAGAATTCTATGGCAGAGGAGCCTGGCAGACTACAGTCCATGGGGTTGCAAAGAATCAGACATGACTGAGCAACTAACAGTTTCACACTTTCAAATTTCTGTTAAATAATTAAAATAAATTGTCATCTTTGGCTCTTCTCCTTCTCTCACACCCATTAGCTAATCATTAGCTAATCATGTCAGCTCTTCTTTAGAAATAAAATGTATAAAGCATGTTGTTCTTGTCTCTCCCATGGCTTACACCCTGATCTAAGCCACCATCACCTCTTGCCTGGATTATTGCAATAATCCCAGCTTCTGTTCCCCAGCTTCTACCTCTGTCCTACTGAAGTCAGCCTCAACACAGCAACCAGAGTAATCTTGTTAAAACAGAAGTCAGATTGTATTACTTCTTTGCTCAAAACCCTTCACTCAGAGTGAAATCACAGGTCTTAAAATGCCCTGCAAGGCCCTTCATGCTCTACAAGCCACACCAAGTCTACGCCTCTGAACTAATCTCCACCATGTACCCTCTCCACTCCATGCCACACCCACTCACATGCCCTTTCTCCTCTTAAATGAATATACCGAGAGTGCTCCTGCCTACAATCCTTTGTACACTGTGTTTTCTCTCTGCCTGGGTTGCTTTTCCCCAAAGGAGCTGCATGATCCCCTCCCCTGCTTCCTGCAGATGTTGCTGTTGTTTAGTCATTCGGTCGTGTCCGACTCTTTGCGACCCCATAGACTATAGCCCGCCAGGCTCCTCTGTTCATGGGATTTTCCAGGCAAGAAAACTGGAATTTCCTTCTCCAGAGGATCTTCCTGAGCCAGGGACTGAACCTGAATCTCCTGCATTGGTAGGTGGATTCTTTACCAATGAGCCGCCTGGGAAGTCTAACTGACACAATGCCTGCATTTTAATATAGCATTTGTACTAAACCTCATCTTGTTAGAAAAGCTCTGGGCCTCCACTCCACATACAATGGTGACTGCTATCATTCCAATTTCTCCTTTTCCTGCTTTGCAAGTTTTTCCAAAGTCCTAACAGACCAAACATCAACAATTATTTGTTTTGTGATTCTCTCTCCTGCAACTGCAGATCCCATGAGGGCAAGAACTTTTGAATACAGCTGTGCCTCCAATACCTAGAACAGTGCTTGGCACAGAGCAGTTGTTCGATACATATTGGCTGAAGAATTAACAAATGAAGCCTTATTACTAGGGCAGCTGCTCACTTGCTCCCTCATAAGACTGGCTTTCATGTGCATATAGCCCAAGGAACCCATATTTTGGAAACATTCTGAAACATGAAATCCTTCATATTCCACTTGTGCTAAAGAAAAGAAAAAGATGTATTCCATGAGTGTGTGTTAAAGTTGTCTACGTACATCTGATAAAGGCTCTCTTCAGCTTGTGAATATCCCACTAACAAATGGCCTGTTTATATAATGCATTTGCCTCTCCCAAACTACCCTGAGGTCTTTTGATTAGCAACGAAGCTACAAATGCCAAAAGTACCACCTAGTGGATAAAGGGTTCAGAATCAGAAAACGGTCAGAAATGAGTAATGGGTACAAGAAGCTGCTTTGAGTAGATAGAATGAGTTATAGTGAAGTCATGTAATAACTTAAATGCTAGGCTTTAGGTTGTATAGTTCATGGAATACGATTAGTTTTTTAAATCTCAATTGAGTAAACCACTAAAGATTGAGCAATCTTAATGAGCTGTGCTCCAAAGAGAACATAGTAAAGGTTCACTTCTTGCTTATAGCATCTTCTACTGATGAGAATTCAATACTATAGGCATTATGTTTAATAATAGCTACACTGAGATATAATTTTTGTGTAATAAAATTTATCTATTGTAATTACACAATTAAACACCTTGCAGCAAATTTAGAGTATTGAGAAAGCATCACTACATTCATAGGTTGGAGAAATTCCCTTCTATTGTTTGTGTGGTTACATTTTTAATTGTGAAGACTGTGATGTTTTGTCAAATGCTTTTACTGCTTCTATTGAGATGATCATGTGGTGCTTGTTCTTCATATTTTAAGTTGATTTTCAGATGTTGAACCAACTTTGCATTCTTGTGATAAATCTTACCTTGTCTTCATTTTTTATGTCACTGGATTCAGTTACACTAAAATTGTCTTAATTATTATTTTGTCCATAATTATAAAGGTCATTGGTCTGTAGTTTTCTTTTCTTGTGAGTTATTTGTTTGACTTTGGTATCAGAGTAATACTGGCCTCATAAAATGAGTTGGGTAGTGTTCGCACTTCTACTTTCTGGAAGAGTTTGTGAAGGATTGTATTACTTCTGTAAATATTAGATAGAATATTAGAATTCACCAGTGAAAATCTCTGGACTTGAGTTTGTCTTTGTGGGAAGATTTTTAATTACTAATTTAGTTTCTTTATTTATTATAGATCTATTTCAATTTTCTATCTCTTCCTGAGTCAGTTTTGGTAATTTGAAACTTTCTCAAAATTTGTCCATCTAACCTAAGTTGTTGAAATAATGGGCATACAGTTATTCATAAAATTCCCTTTTAATCCTTTTAATTTCTCAAGGAAGAAAATTAGCTTTCAGCCTAAACTCTGCACAATTTTTTATTATGTGCATGTATTATGTTGATATAAAAATGTTTAAGAGTTTATAGTTTTTTCAACAAGTGAAGCATCAGTGCTTTCTACATGCCTAGTACTAAAATTGTACCAGTCAATATGACCTAGATATTTATCCATTTTTCTTTGAAGAAGTCATGTGTACTAAACAATGAAATAGGTACTGTACTTTACTCCTCTGTATAGAAATAAAATAATTTTCAATGCTGCCTCATTAAAAAACATTCTCCTGCTCCCCACAGCTATTTTTACTCCTTTTAAGATGCCAGTGAGTATTAATTCAGAATACCTTTTTTGTCCTGCTGCTGCTACTGCTAAGTTGCTTCAGTCGTGTCTGACTCTGTGCGACCCCATAGATGGCAGCCCACCAGGCTCCCCGTCCCTGGGATTCTCCAGGCAAGAACACTGGAGTGGGTTGCCATTTCCTTCTCCAATGCATGAAAGTGAAAAGTGAAAGTGAAGCCACTTAGTCATGTCCGACTCCTAGCGACTCCATGGACTGCAGCCTACCAGGCCCCTCTGTCCATGGGATTTTCCAGTCAAGAGTACTGGAGTGGGTTGCCATGGCTTCCTGTAATTGCTGAGTCAGTTTCACCAAACCAAGGTATCAACAGAGCTGCCCCTCTCCAGAGGTTGTCAGGAAGAGCCCATTCCTTGCCTCTTTCAGCTCCAATGGCTGCCAGCACCCCTTAGCTTGTGGCCACATCACACCAACTGCTGACTCAGTGCTCAGACTGTCTTCTTCTCCTCTGTGTCAAATGTCCTCCTCTTGTCTCTTATAAGAATGCATGTGATTATGTTTAGGGCCTATCCAGATAATCCAGGATGATCACTCAAGGTTCTTCACCTAATCACATTTGCAAAATCCTTTTTTGCCATGTAAAATAACATTCATGGGATCTGGGGATTAGAAAATGGATATCTACTGGGGGTCAGTGATCCACCTCCCAAACTTCAGTTCTTTAGATTTTTAGTCATTGAGTTAACTTCCAATGTCTGTTTAAATGAAGGAACTATCTCTGAGGTGAAAATGAAATTTAAAAATCTAAGTTATTTAGGGCTCAGAATCACTGTGAAATGGAGGAGGAAATGGCAACCCACTTCACTGTTCTTGCTGGGAAGATACCATGGACAGAGGAGGCTGGCGGGCTATAGTCCATGAAGTTGTGAAGAGTTGGACATGACTGAGCTACTGAGCACACCACTGTGAAATTGAAGTATGTGATGGCAGAAAGTGTCCACATTTTTCAGAGCTAAGTATTTTGCTTAATTAGAGCAATTTCTTCTCCTACTCTTTATACTGTCCCTATCTTATGTAATGTTCAACTTCTTTTTACTCATTTAAAATATTTTGTATTTCATTAAAGTCTTTAAGTTGGCAAAGGATTAATATAATGAACTGAATAAGAATATATCTACAAGAAATTCATGTTTTCATTTATTCTTTGTTAATAAGTACATTGCTTGAGTCCATCACAGTCTTTCTTCAAATGTTAACTTTGTTTTATAAAAAGGTATGTGTTTGACTTTTGTACATATTTGCTTTAAACAACAAGAAATTCTGTGGATATGGAGTCTCTGTTTACCTATAGTCTGAAAAATGCCTCTAATCACTAGGTGTTTAAAACTTCATCTTTTTACAAGAATAGCATTATGTAATTTTAGCTTTATTAGACACAATCACAGTTCATAATAAAAAATATTTTCTGTCAGATTTTCCTTTCAGTAAAAGTTTTGAAAGAAAGGAAAGAAGGAGGAAGGAAATAAAGAAAAGAAAGAAAGTGACATAGAAAAAGGAGTATTTAAAGAAGTTTCATAGGTCAACACCCCCAAAACATTTACTTGTTCAAGTCCTTTCATTGACTGGATCTTCCAGCTTGGTGCCAATGTCCTGGAACAAAGAGAAACCATTGTGGTTAAACAAGTGAGTAAAACTGAAGGTTCTTGTCTGGATCTCAGAGGGAGACCTGGTACTCTCTGCAAATATGGAGAAACCAAGCCACTTGTAAATTACTGGTTACTGGTTTCTTAAACCAAGTCGTGCCTTCTCTTAATGGATATCTAAGCCCTGGGGACTTAGTGAGAAAACGATCTAGCTTTCTCTTCCCTGTTGTGTCCCTGTTCTAGCCATAACAAAATATCTTAACAGTTGGCTTTGAAAGATTAATGTCCCCCCTGAGTTGTGTATGGATGGCGCTATTCCATTTCAGGTATTAATTTTATAAAAGGGCTTCAAGGAAACATTTGCTTTATTTTGCAACATAGCCCTTCTTGCCTTTCTGAGAAAGAGTTCAACCTTCTAAATATCAAATCTAAAGTAACATGCAATTATAAAAAGTATTGTCATAACCCAAGCTCAGTTTCTACTCTATGTATCTTCCTAATGTGTGTGTGTGTATGTACACATGTCATATGTGGGAATGAGAAACAGAGCGGCAGACCTCCTATAACTGCACTGCTTACAAACACTCCAGTATCTCCCAAACTCTTTTCCCTGGTCAGATCCCTTTGGGAGCTGACCTCAACTTACCTCCTCACTCCTATCTGGTAGCAGCCTGCCCCTACGGCATTCTGATCAAGATTCCTTCATCTTCTTTCTCTGATTGCCTAACCTCACTGTTGGGTATGAACTCTTGCGTTGGGTATGAACTCTTGCTGTTCCTCCTGCCTGGAATGCTTTCCCTCAAAAAAAAGCATTGCGTGGCTCATTTCTTCTCATTACTAAGGTCCCAGATCAAATGGTATGTCCCCAAAGAGGTCTTCCCTCATTATCTCAATGTGGCCCTGCCCCTTCACTCTCTCCCAAAAGACTCTGCTCTTCATAATACTTACTTCTATCTAAAATGTTTTTATTTGCTTATATTTCATTGTCTGTTTCTCCTGCATGAATGTAAATTTTGTTACTCTCTATACAACCAGCTCCTAGAATGATAACTAACACAAAGTAAGTATTCAATAAGCATGTATTAGAGTGTTAAATCTTTTACATTTCCTTTTCCTCTTGCTCTTGTTTCCCCCACCCCCCACCACAGTGGCTCAGCAGTAAAGAATCTGCCTGCAATGCAGGAGACGTGGCAGGAGACTCAGATTTGACCCCTGGGTCCGGAAGATCCCCTAAAGGAGGAAATGGCAACCTACTCCAGTATTCTTGCCTGGAAAATCCCGTGGACAGAGGAGCCTGGTGGGATACAGCCCATGAGGTTGCAAAGACTTGGACACGACTGAGCCGCTAAACAACAAAGAGGCACAATTATTCTGGAAAACTTCAGAGCATTCAAAGACCTGTGGATCCAGTTATAATAAAAGGCACCTCGGGGCTAAGATCAGTTAAGGGCATGGAAGGCTAATACCTTGAACACTTGGGGATCTGGCAAGGAGAGATAATACCCACCCTTCCACCTACCACATTCCCATCCATCCACCCCAATCTTTGCTGGCTTAGTATAGCCAAGAAACAGCTTCCTAGTCACCTCTTCCCTAAAAGATGCTTGGATAATGGAGTACAAAAATAATTTAATGATCCAGGCGCTACTGGCCATGTCTGGTAGATGAGCTTTGGGACAGCATGAATAGGCAAGCTGAAATGATGGCTCCAGGTAGGGGCAAGGCTGGGCAGAAGAGCCAGCTGTGGGGACTGCCTCCTTCTGGAGCTGTGTTTTTCTTGTCTTGGAGGAGGAGAGCTGAAATGGAAACTTCTAGCTAAATAAAATTGAAAGGTGGGTAGCAAGGATACTGGTGGTCCTGTCTTTCTGCACCAGGCTGAATCACTTTCATTATTGCTCAATTTGAGTTAGGTTAAGAGCAGACAGCTTGTCTCTTCAGTGTTTTTTTTCTCCTTTCTGTAGGTATCCAAAAGTCTAGAAATTGATATAATTTAAAGTTAATGAAAAGAAAGTTCAGCAGCTGCATCGTATTTCATGCCATTCTTTCCTTGTCCTCGGTCAGGCCTCTCCCAGCTCCCCCCAGCCTTCTGTTGTGTTGCCAAGGGCACCACACAGAGCAGCCTGTTCTGAGACCGTGGCAGGCTTCCCCATGGCTGATTTCACATTACTCACTTGCTCAGCAGGAGATAAGCAGGAACCCGGTCCTCTTTTCATGTTGAACAGGTGAAGAATGTTTCTGTTTTGGTGGCATTGACAGATGATGGTGCTGGTTTGTTTTACCTACTAACTCCAAAGTCTGATGTGTTTTAGCTTTAAGTTGCATGTTTGATTTATCTGTCAAATGCAGTGGGGAGGGACAATCCCGACCGCTTTGGAAAGAGTTTATGCAATTCACCAGCTTACCCAGTCATTGTGGGTGTCGCCTGTTTGCACTGGTGGTTGTACACAAGACAAAGATAAAAAAGCAGAAGCAGTGGAAGTTTCTCCTGTGGAATGGTTCCATTAGCATCACAGAGATACCTAGATCACTGTTTTTCTTCCTAGCATAAGATGGCCTTCAGCATCTGCTGATGTCAAGCCCATTAACTGCCACTAGAAATTTTCTTTAGCTCCTCTCCTGACTTTTTTGTGTTATGTGATACTTCCTGAGAGATCTACAACAACCCTTCTAAAGGCAAAAAAACTGACACAATGGTAGAAAGAGTGATGACTTGATGAGGGGGAGAAGTATCTCATTATTTGCATACCAAACCTCTTCATGCATCAAAAAGGGCCGGCTCTGAAATCCTGGTGATCTTTAGAAGTGTCAGGATGTAACTCTGCAGAGGACAAGCCCAGGTTTGAAAAGGGAATCACCAAAGGGACAGGAAGATGACTGGGAAGAAATAACTACTGCTTACTGACAAGGAGCATTTGGAGCTTACTGTTCGTCATTCAGTCGTGTCCAACTCTTTGTGACCCCATGGACTGTAGCCCACCAGGAGAATTCTGTCCATGGAATTCTCCATGCAAGAAAGGCACAGTGGGTTGCCATTCCCTTCTCCAGGGGATCTTCCCCACCCGGGGATCAAACCAGGTCTCCACTCTGCAGGCAGAGTCTTTACCATCTGAGCCACAAAGGAAGCCCAGCATTTGGAGCAGGAACCCCAAATAGGAAGACCTGAGGTTGGTGGGACTGTCACTCCTGCTGCAGTTCTCATGTCACACTGAGAAAACCCGGTGCATATTAGGTACACAGAGGCTTGTTATATTAACCAGAGGCCAGACTTGCATCTCAAAGTTTGAAGTCTACCAGAAAATTCTCTAAGAAAGCATGCTTTGGAAACTGTTCTCTGTTTTGAATGTTAACTGTGAACAAGTATGCCTTGATAGTTAAAGTTGGGCTTAGGGTTAGGAGAAAGGGTAATTACAGGTAATGATAATAATTAGCACAGATTGATCCTTTAGAATGTTCTAGGCACCATTTCCAGGACATTACAGATACAAATTCTTACAATCTTCACAACGACTCTATGGGGTAAGTGCTCTTATTAATTTTATGGATGAAGGGACTTGGGTATAGAGTAGTTAAGGAATTTTTCCTAAGAGTCTGTAGTTGGTTGCTGTTGTTTAGTCACTAAGGAAGATGCCCTGGAGAAGGAAATGGCAACCCACTCCAGTATTCTCGCCTAGGAATTTCCATGGATAGAGGAGCCTGGTGGACTACAGTCCAGGGGTGGCAAAAGAGTTAGACGTGACTTAGCGACTAAACCATATGTCCTGATAAATGGTAGCAAAACCTAGACTCAGACCCTTAGCAATCCAACTGGCTCTGGAGTCTGTGATTTTAAGTGAGGGCAGCGGCAGCTCCCTGGAGGATTCTAGTCCCCAGAGTCATCTCATCAGCACCAAATGCACATTGTCCAAGGGCTGTTTATTCTGCCCCTCAGTGTTCCCCAGCCACTTAGAGCTGCTCCTCTTCAAGCAGGTTCTTGGGTTCCCCTGAATCACTCTTTCCTTTCCCCTGCTTACTCGGGGTCATTGAGGTTGGGAGCACATGAGTAACTTTTATTTTATTTCTTTATTTTATTCTACCAAAAAAAAAAAAAAAAGTGTAGAAGAAATGTCCTGGAATATATTAGCAAAATGAATGTGGGGTTTTCACCTTGTTCCAGAAAAATAAAAGAAACACACTTACTCTCCTTGAGAATATGGAGTGGGGATTTCCAATTTGTTGAAGTCAGAAAGTGTGTCATTGCAGATTCCAATCAAACAGCAAATATGGCAAAGAGTAAAGAAACAAAATAAAACAAAATAGAAAGAACTTATGCCAAAGACGAGTTAAATAGAGAAACGAGAGAGAAGTTGAGTAACCTTGAGCAAGTCACTTACCCTCATGTGGCCTCAGCTTGCTTTTCTGTAAAAGGAAACAAGTTGGACAAGAGGCTTCCTTCCAGCTAAAAGGCAATGATGTTAAGATAAAGAAGCAAATGCTAAGGAGAAAGGTTTGGGAGTGAAATACAGAAAGGGTAAAACACTTTCTTTTCCCTTTTCATATTTTTTCCTTATTACAGTAAAACAAATGTACTGAATAACTGATCCTGCAAATAACAAGCCTCAATAGTTAAAACCCAAGAGCAGACAAACATTTCTCCTTTTGGATTTATGTCAAGGGCCCTGACTGTACTTTGAAAAAAATGCAAGGTTGTAGAGTGTAGAAGGGAGTATAATCTGGGGGTCAGAGAACAGAAATACTATTTCTTAAAAAAAATTTTTTAATCTGATAATTTCATTAAAACAACAACAACAAAAAACCCACCTGAAATCTACTCTCACAAAAAGGTACACGAACCTTCAGTAAATCCTAGGTTTCCATAGAACATAAGTTCAGTTCAGTCGCTCAGTCACGTCCGACTCTTTGCGACCCCATGAATCCCAGCACGCCAGGCCTCCCTGTCCATCACCAACTCCCAGAGTTCACTCAGACTCACGTCCATCGAGTCAGTGATGCCATTCAGCCATCTCATCCTCTGTCATCCCCTTCTCCTCCTGCCCCCAATCCCTCCCAGCATCAGAGTCTTTTCCAATGAGTCAACTCTTTGCATGAGGTGGCCAAAGTATTGGAGTTTCAGCTTTAGCATCATTCTTTCCAAAGAAATCCCAGGGCTGATCTCCTTCAGAATGGACTGGTTGGATC
>NW_011494942.1:11358437-11359141 GCF_000754665.1 Bison bison bison | reverse complement strand
TCAGGTGGTCTGGTATTCACATCTCTTGAAGAATTTTCCACAGTTTATTGTGATCCACACAGTCAAAGGCTTTGGCATAGTCAATAAAGCAGAAATAGATGTTTTTCTGGAACTCTCTTGCTTTTTCCATGATCCAGTGGATGTTGGCAATTTGATCTCTGGTTCCTCTGCCTTTTCTAAAACCAGCTTGAACATCAGGAAGTTCACGGTTCACATATTGCTGAAGCCTGGCTTGGAGAATTTTGAGCATTACTTTACTAGCATGTGAGATGAGTGCAATTGTGCAGTAGTTTGAGTATTCTTTGGCATTGCCTTTCTTTGGGATTGGAATGAAAACTGACTGAATGTGGTCCACTGGAGAAGGGAATGGCAAACCACTTCAGTATTGTTGCCTTGAGAACCCCATGAACAGTATGAAAACACAAAATGATAGGATACTGACAGAGGAACTCTCCAGGTCAGTAGGTGCCCAATATGCTACTGGAGATCAGTGGAGAAATAACTCCAGAAAGAATGAAGGGATGGAGCCAAAGCAAAAACAATACCCAGCTGTGGATGTGACTGGTGATAGAAGCAAGATCTGATGCTGTAAAGAGCAATATTGCATAGGAACCTGGAATGTCAGGTCCATGAATCAAGGCAAATTGGAAGTGGTCAAACAAGAGATGGCAAGAGTGAATGTCGACATTCCAGAAATCAGTGAA
>NW_011494942.1:11354356-11357945 GCF_000754665.1 Bison bison bison | reverse complement strand
ATGGACATCACCAGACGGTCAACACCGAAATCAGATTGATTATATTCTTTGCAGTCAAAGATGGAGAAGCTCTATACAGTCAGCAAAAACAAGACCAGGAGCTGACTGTGGCTCAGATCATGAACTCCTTATTGCCAAATTCAGACTGAAATGGAAGAAAGTAGGGAAAACCACTAGACCATTCAGGTATGACCTAAATCAAATCCCTTATGATTATACAGTGGAAGTGAGAAATAGATTTAAGGGCCTAGATCTGATAGATAGAGTGCCTGATGAACTATGGAATGAGGTTTGTGACATTGTACAGGAGACAGGGATCAAGACCATCCCCATGGAAAAGAAATGCAAAAAAGCAAAATGGCTGTCTGAGGAGGCCTTACAAGTAGCTGTGAAAAGAAGAGAAGCGAAAAGCAAAGGAGGAAAGGAAAGATATAAGCATCTGAATGCAGAGTTCCATAGAACAGCAAGGAGAGATAAGAAAGCCTTCCTCAGTTATCAGTGCAAAGAATTAGAGGAAAACAACAGAATGGGAAAGACTAGAGATCTCTTCAAGAAAATTAGAGATACCAAGGGAACATTTCATGCAAAGATGGGCTTGATAAAGGACAGAAATGGTATGGACCTAACAGAAGCAGAAGGTATTAAGAAGTGGCAAGACTACACAGAAGAACTATACAAGAAAGATCTTCACAACCCAGATCATCATGATGGTGTGATCACTGACCTAGAGCCAGACATCCTGGAATGTGAAGTCAAGTGGGCCTTAGAAAGCATTACTATGAACAAAGCTAGTGGAGGGGATGGAATTCCAGGTGAGCTATTTCCATAGAACATAGTGTAGAAAAACCCTGGTGCTGCCCTTTGAGCCCCTCACATGTGTATTCAGTCTGACCTTCCAAGTCTTCTTCGTCCAGAACTGCTTTGTGAGGAAAGAATACAAAATACACAGTACAAAAGTCTGCGGGCACATATCCTGTCCCCACTCTGAGCCCTGCCTCATTGTACATCTTCCTCTACATGAAAGGAAAGCTGGGAAAGAGAGTGAACTTGGGGTAGAAGGGGAGGCAGTTTAGGGTCAGGGTTAGTCCTGGGTGGTGGTGATGTAGTCACTAAGTCGTATCGGACTCTTGTGACCCCATGGACTGTAGCCTGCCGGGCTCCTCTGTCCATGGGATTCTCCAGGCAAGAATACTGGAGTGGGTGGCCATTTCCTTCTCCAAGGGGTAGTCCTAGCTATACCCTATTTCTACAATTATCGAGGTCATGGGTGTGGTTTGGAGTGTCTGCTGGTGGTCAGATGAGATCTCAGTACATTTCTCGTAAATAAAAGGAAGGAACCGCCCCCTAATCAAATAGTTCTCTTCTTGTCTGTATTTAATTTCTATTTTTAATGCACAGGCATGCTGTGAATCTAAATCTCATCTATCTCAGCTCTTCAGAGAGCCCAAGATATCAATTTATAGAACTCTGCATTTATAAGCCCATTTATAAGCCTGCGAGGAGGCTTGCATCTTAAGCCCACTCTGGCACCTGTCCATGGGGCCTCTGGGACCAGCAACATGGCCTGGTAAGAACAGCTTTGAAAAAGTCCTCTGCAGATTTTCTCTTGGCTTCTAGGGCTGACCTTGGCTATCAAGACATGGATCCAAAAAGTTCAAAGATCCCAGTTTCCTTTGAGCCATCTTGCTGTCACACAGAGGTCCCTCCTAGGGCTTTGCCAAGGTCCTGTCCCTGTGTGGAGCCTGGTGCTGGGCACAGACTCAGAGCTGATGGATGGGGAGGAAGAAAGCAGTTCTTCCAGCTGGGTTTGAAAGAAGAAAGAAGTCACATGTAACTGTGCAAACACTTAATTCATAAACCATCCAGCATCGCCAAAGCAGAAATGGTGGTTTTCCTTCCCAGTGTGTACTGCCCACGATTGGAAGTTCTTTGTGACTTTTTTACTCCCTCAAAGCCTACACGAGGCTTTTTTTTTTTTTAATAACCTGGAGTCCTCTATATCTATGGGAGTAGAGGAGTGGCCCAAGGGGTGGCTCTGGGCTCTAAAAATCTTCCTCTGGCCCTGGTACATCATTTCCCAGGTGAGTGAGCCTCAGGCTTCCCAGATGCCAGGACTGCAAACCCCTGCGTAGAGATAGTGGCTTGGAAATAAACACAACAATATCATCTGAATTGCACTTTCAATGTTTGTAAGGGGCAGAGGGATCACTGATTCGTACTTAGGCTCCAGAGTATTCTTGTTGTTCAGTCGCTAAGTCATATCTGACTCTTTGTGACCCTATGAACTGCAGCACGCCAGGATTCCCTGTCATTTATCATCTCCCAGAGTTTGCTCAAGCTCATGTCCATTGAGTCCATGATGTCATCCAACCATCTCATCCTGTGTTGTCCCCTTCTCCTCCTGCTTTCCATCTTTCCTAGCTTCAGGGTCTTTTCCAATGAGTCGGCTCTCCGCATCAGGTGGCCAGAGTATTGGCACTTCAGCTTTAGCATCAGTCCTTCCAATGAATATTCAAGATTGATTTCCTTTAGGATTGACTGGCTTGATATCCTTGGTGTTCAAGGGACTCTCAAGAGTCTTCTTCAGCACCACAGTTCAAAAGCATCAATTCTTCGGTGCTCAGCCTTTTTTATGATCCGACTCTCATCATCTGAATTGCATTTCCAATGTTTGCAAGGGGCAGAGGGATCACTGTTTTGTACTTAGGTTCCAGAGGACAGAAACTGTTAATTTGTGTGTTGCTGCACCATGATTTGTTATAGGAATTACACGTGCTACCACTGCTTTCCTGTTCCCTGATATTTCCCTAAATTTCAGTTTCTTGTAGTTTATACTCATCAACGGGTTTCCCAGGTGGCGCTAGTGATAAAGATCCCTCCTGCCAATGCAGGACACATAAGAGACGCAGTTTTGATCCCTGTATTGGGAAGATCCCCTGGAAGAGGGCATGGTAACCCACTCCAGTATTCTTGCCTGGAGAATACCATGGACAGAGGAGCCTGGTGGGCTACAGTCCATAGGATCATAAAGAGTCAGACATGACTGAAGCAACTTAGAGCACATGTACACACTCACCAACTTTATCATCATCAGTTACATAACATTGACCATAGGCTCCATTCTAAACCTATTACAGACAATCATTTGTTCATTCACTCATTGGTTTAGTCTTCACAAAAACCTTATAATTACCCTTCAGATGAGGAAACAGAGTCAGAGAGGCACAGCAAGGGTATTTGGCTTGCCCAAGGCCACACACTGGAATTCAAACCCAGGCAGCCTAATTTTAGAACTGTAGGGAAAACCACTAGACCACTCAGGTATGACCTAAATCAAATCCCTTATGATTATACAGTGGAAGTGAGAAATAGATTTAAGGGACTAGATCTGATAGAGTGCCTGATGAACTATGGAATGAGGTTCGTGACACTGTACAGGAGACAGGGATCAAGACCATCCCCATGGAAAAGAAATGCAAAAAAGCAAAATGGCTGTCTGAGGAGGCCTTACAAATAGCCCTGAAAAGAAGAGAAGTGAAAAACAAAGGAGGAAAGGAAAGATATAAGCATCTGAATGCAGAGTTCCAAA
>NW_011494942.1:11350868-11352910 GCF_000754665.1 Bison bison bison | reverse complement strand
AGTACTTTGGCCACCTCATGCGAAGAGTTGACTCATTGGAAAAGACTCTGATGCTGGGAGGGATTGGGGGCAGGAGGAGAAGGGCACGACAGAGGATGAGATGGCTGGATGGCATCACTGACTGGATGGACGTGAGTCTGAGTGAACTCCGGAGGTTGGTGATGGATAGGGAGACCTGGTGTGCTGTGATTCATGGGGTCGCAGAGTCAGACACAACTGAGTGACTGAACTGAATTGACACACACATATGGCCTCTCAAATGCATATAAACACTGAAATCAAAGTGTCCTTAAAATAGCTTTCTGGGATTTCTCAAATCTACTCAAACAGGACTGTGTTTTTGCATATTACTTTAATGCATATACTTAAAATATGTAGTCCAAGCTTAAGAATTTTTTTCATTTGGTTTCATTTTTATTGTTACCTTAAAACAACAGGGCTTCCCTGGTGGGTTAGAGGTTAAAGCGTCTGCCTCCAATGCGGGAGACCTGGGTTCCATCCCTCGGTCGGGAAGATCCCCTGGAGAAGGAAATGGTAAACCACTCCAGTATTCTTGCCTTGAGAATCCCATGGGCCGAGAAGCCTTGTAGGCTACAGTCCACGGGGTTGCAGAGAGTCGGACATGACTGAGCGACTTCACCTTCACCTTAAAACAATAATTTTATATTTCAAATCCACTCCTATCTATTGTTCCTTAACTTCCCTACTTTTGACTCTGTCTCCAAAATACCCCAAGCTGGAAGTATTTTCAGCGATAGAAGAGACCAGGAGACAAATAAAAAGGGACGGTGACAACATTAGAAATCTGTTGGTTTGGTAAATTCCCATGATTTACGGTTGAAAGAATTTTTTTTCTTATAGTTGAGATAAGATTATTTAATATTCTGGAAAGATTGGGATTCTACAATTGCCCTTGGTAATCTCTTCCATATCTTGCACATTGATAGTTAGGAATGCCATTCTAATATGTATTTTCATTCCTTCCTAGGCAGCACGTTAGCATTAGAAAAGAAAATGGATTTACAACGACACTTCCATTAGCTATGATGAGTTGCCTTTTGAGTTGTTCTTGCAGTACAAGTAGCCCTCATCCAGTTCTGGCTGCAGGTTGTATTCAAATAAAACAGAAACAATCTGAAGTTCTCAGTTAAGGTAGACTTGAACTCCGCTGTGTCTCCTGGAAATCGGAAACCACAAGAAGCTAAACTTTTTTTCTTATTATTTCAAGGTTGGTTGCGATTTTCAAATTACATGCCCTAAAATTTTTCACTGTAATGCAGGCATGTAGCTCCTGGTTCTTGTAGGGGCTTAGGCTTCAGAGATCCTCGTTAAATCACTCTTGTGAAGCCAGAATGGAAGCGCTGTTCTGCTCTCAGTTTTTTCTAACTCAGTGAGCCGATATGATGAGACCTGGAGGCATATTTGGGCTTCCCAGGCGGCACTGGTGGTAAAGAACCTGCATGCTAATGCAGGAAACATAAGAAATGTGGGTTTGATCCCTGGGTTGGGAAGATCCCCTGGAGGAGGGCATGGCAACCCACTCCACTATTCTTGCTTGGAGAATTCCATGGACAGAGAAACCTAGTGAGCCACAGTCCATAGGGTCGCAAAGAGCTGGACATGACTGAAGTGACTTAGCATGCACATGGAGGCGCATTTGCACACAAGACTTGGCACAGCACAGTTTCTTACACATTTAGTTTGGTTGCTGCTGTCCAGAGACACACACACACTGCACTTGGTGGACTGGTATCTGGTACAAAGACTTCGAGTAAATGGCAGAGGGTAGCAGGCACAGGGGGAGGCAGCCCCTCAACTCTTCTCTCTAGGCTGCCGGGGGACACTTCATGAGGCTGTTGGAGTTGGTGCCATATCACCAAGTTTAGGGAGGGGTCCTTTCTGAAAGCTTTGCTGAGGGCTCCCATGTCACCAAGCAGGGACAGAAATGTACCTCTAACTGAAACTAATCACATATTCATCTCAGGCAAGAAAACATCTGCTGCAGAAAGAAATGAGTAAGAGCCTTGAGGGATCCTTGAAAG
>NW_011494942.1:11336134-11350755 GCF_000754665.1 Bison bison bison | reverse complement strand
CCATCTTGAAAGAAGAGGTCCATGGGGAAGAGCGAGCAGGCTGAAGCAGGCTGTCCCCTCTCTCTCTCCCTCTCTCTCTCTCTCTCTCTAGCACCTCTCCCCCGGGCGGCTCTGGCAGCAGAACCAGATGTCACCTAATGCAGAGTGTTTTATTCGTCCTGGTCTATACCCCTGCCTTATATAGCAAAAGCTCCTTGGCAACACCCTGCAGAGGTTCTTCTCATTTTTAATTGAATCCAAAGAGGTTTTTTTTCTAGAGATACCAGCTTAAACTAATTCCCAACAGGGCTAATCAGGGGTTCATAGACAATAAAGATGGAGAAGACCTTACCAATGGGTTTCTGTCATTCTGCTCAGAGGGTTCTCCAGTCTGGGGCAGTGATCACAGTTCTTGGTATCGTGGGCTATTAACAGGAGCCTTGAAATAAATCTGGCTCAGTGAGATAAGAGCAACTGATTTCACTGCCTAGGTATCTCTCCTCTGGTGACCAGGCACACACACACCTTCCATTTTCATCAGTTGTTTATCAAAATCAGATTAGTAAGAGAATCATCCAATGGAGTTGTTTATGCCTGTCTCAGTCTTGAATTACAAATGATTTTCTTGTGCTGTTTGAGCAAAACACCGTGACCTATAGATGAACCAGGATTTGTATTTCCTGCACCTTGTCCTGAACTTATAATTCCCCAAAGACCACAGTTGTTAAGTCTCACTGGAATTGGGATCGTTGATCCGAGTAAGATAGGTGAGACTCAATCCTTGGGGGCTGTGGCTAGGTGGGTAATAGATTCCATCTTTGTGATAAGTCATAAGTCACGAATGGGTTATTTTGAGTTCTCCCAAGTGGAAGACAATGGAGCATTTAGTAGGTTGTGTGGTTACGTAAGACATCTCTTTCCAAACAAAGAGGAGGCAAGACACCCAGCCAAAGGATTGAGCCCAGGAGGCTGTGTGGTCTGGTGGTTCCAGGGAGAGACGTGGGGCCAGAGCTTCCTGGGTTCAGCTACCAGCCGAGACTCTGACTCAGGGGGAGTGGAGCCAAGTCTCTTGGCTTGAGGCAGAAAGACTGTAAAACCCAAGAGAGAAAACCACAGGTCTGTGCTCAAGGACTCTGGGGGGAAAGCACATTTTGGAAGTAAAAATTTAGAAAGAAGATCATCCTGTTAAGTTACAATTTGGGCCTTTTTCAATAAGACATGAGCATTTTTTTCCTGCTTATTGCCTGACACGTTCTCCCCTGGGCATCAGGCTGAAGCCAAGCCAGGCTCCGAGGGTGTTCTGTGTGGGATGAATAGAGGAGCCTGGGGTCTGAGCGAAAGCAGTCAACCTTGGTGAGTTGTCACAGGCAATGCTCAGGAAGCCTGGCACTAGGGGTAGTGAGGTTCCACATGGATTCTTCCCTTTGCCTCCCCATTCTGTCTTCCACAATAAAAAGCCCTCTGAGATGGTGGGAGGAGAGAGTCCTTCCCACAGACTCTGCATGCTTCCCTTCCATGAGTCTGAGCTGGCGTTTGCTCAGCTGTAACCAGCGGCCACAGCCTCCACAAACCTACGCGGGTTCCCAAGCCACAGCTGGAGTCAGGGCCCAGGGCAAATGTTCTCCACGTCCCGCAAGCTCTGAAGCTCTGCTTCCTCTGCCCAGACAGAGTAGGTGGCTGCCCACAGGGTTGGGTTGGAAGGACAACCGGGCAGGTCTCCCCTCTTTGGCATCATGCCTCCTTTCCATGGACCTGAGACATATTCTGATCTTTAGAAATAGTCTATGAAAATGAAAACCTTACTTTCAAGCATCTCTGTGTTTAAAGGAAATCAAACCTGAATATCAACCCTTAATATTCATTGGACGGACTGTTGGCTGAAGCTGAAGCTCCAATACTCTGGCCACCTGATGTCAAGAGTCGACTCATTGGGAAAGACCCTGATGCTGGGAAAGATGTAGGGCAGGAAGAGAAGGGGGCGACAGAGGATGAGATGGTTGGATGGCATCACTGACTCAACGGTCATGAGTTTGAGCAAACTCTGGGAGATGATAAAGGATAGGGAAACCTGGTGAGCTGCAGTCCATGAGGTCACTGAACAACAACTGCATTCAAGGCCTTTACCCAACTCTGCACCCGGCACCAGAGTGAACAACACCTTAGTTGAGTCTCATGGGCATGGGCCAGGACATGAAGGAGGGGCAGGTTTTGCTGTGGGATGGGGTGGGTGTGGGGAGCGGTCTCTTCTCTGGAAGAGTAGATAGCCCAGGAGAGAGATATACATCTCAGAAGTAGAAGTGGTCGTCCTGGACATTTGACCTAGAGTCGTCAGGTCAACTTCAAAATCTTCAAAATCTGGCAGTGTGAGGGTTTGTACCAGGATGGCTGCTCTTACTCTAAGTCAAGCCAGGCCAAGTAGAACCCAGTTTCTCTCTCACAGCCCCCTCATCCAGGGCCCAGATACACTCAAGATGTCTCTCCTCTCTACGTCTGTCCAAGGACATGCTCCCAGCTGCTGGATACATAACCAAGCTCAATGTCCACAGTGTAAACTTCTCTATAGTAAAATGCATAAGTGCGCTCTCTCTCTTCAGTTGTATAACCATCCTTTGGTCACTTTTGTTGCAACCTAAGAAAAAAATTTAATAAAAAATTGGAAATCCACTCTTGCCTGTAAAATTATCTGAGGGAACATTGCTTACTTTGTAAGAGTATGTGAATTCTATCCTGAGGGAAAGAGAAGTAAAAATAACCCACTGAGGCTGGTGTGAACTTTAATCCCATAATGTTCAGACTCCGGGTCCTCTACTTCTGACGGTTCGCTCTGCGGGCCACCACTTCCACACCCTCCCTAGGTGCTAACAGTCTATTCAACATGGGCCTTGGAAGACGTGGGCTTCCCGGGTGATGCTAATGGTTAAGAACCCGTCTGCCAATGCAAGAGCCATAAGACATGTGGGTTCGATCCCTGGGTCAGGAAGATCCTTTGGAGGAGAGCATAGCAACCCACTCCAGTATTCTTGCCTGGAGAATCCCATGGACTGAGGAGTCTGGCAGGCTATGGTCCATAGGGTCACAAAGAGTTAGACATTACTGAAACAACTTAGCAGCAGCAGCAGCTAGGAAGATATTGGGAGACGAATCATAAGATTACAGTCATCTTCTCCAGTCACAAGAACCATTGCTTCTTTGGTCCTTGAGAGTAATCCTCTTGCTCTCTACAAACACACCCGGTTGGGAAGACAATACACTAAGTTTCTGGGGAGAAGGGTCTGAGTAGAAAGTCAGAGTAGTCAGAGCACCCCCTGCAGAGAGAGGTGTCTTCAATGTGTCCTTGTTCAGAGACCACAAAGTGCCCCTGGCCTCTCACTGTTCAGCCCCTCTTTGGGCACTGTCCAAGCCTCCTCTGTAATTCCTGGCAGCAGCATTTCAGGGACCCCTACCTCCCCCTCCAGCAGGACTCACATGGAAGAGGAAGGACCAGCACATGTCCCACGAGTCATCCCATCTTCCTTCCTTGTCCCAGTCAGAGGGTCTTGTTAAACACAAGGCTTCATTCTCAGTTGAAATCAATTCAATTGAATTGAAATAATTTAATAATTTGAATTATTGTCCTAATATCTGCTTTTCCCCCAAAATAAAGCTGAGTGTATATCCCTCATCTCTTTGATTAAAGGATCTTTCTGATGACCTTTCCAAACAGAAAAAGGCTTCCTCTAAGAACCCAGGCTTTGGGAATAATCAATAAACATGCTCAGCTGTGTGCTTAGTTGCTGTCATGTCTGACTCTTTGCAACCCCAGGGACTATAGCCCACCAGGGTCCTTTGTCCATGGAGCTCTCCAGGCAAGAATACTGGAGAGGGTAGCCATGCCCTCCACCAGGGGATCTTCCGAACCCAGGTCTCCCTCATTGCAGGCAGATTCTATACTGTCTGAGCCACCAGGGAAGCCCAATACTTCTGGAGTGGGCAGCCTATCCCTTCTCCAGGGGATCTTCCCTATCCAGGAATTAAACTGGGGTTTCCTGCATTGCAGGCAGATTCTTTACCAGCTGAGCTACCAGGGAAACCTGAATAAACATATATGTGTGTGTGTGTGTATATATATATATGTATATTTGTTGGAAAGAAATAGAAGAATGAAATATTGTCTCCAAGCTGGCATCCCCACACATTAGTTTTATTTTCATTCACTTACAATCTGAATTTTCAATGTGCAGTAGCTGACATTAGTCCTGTACTTCATAAACACTAACTTATAAAAGATGAATTTGTCAAGTAAAAAAACAATTTATAATAATTTGTCCTGAAGTACAAAGATAGACTGTATCAAGGGAAAAAGTAGATTTTTGGCTGTAGGGTTTTAATAATTAAATTTACCACAAGTATAAAGATTTATACATATGTTTTCCTATCCAGCCTGGAGATTCGCTGATATTTTCTGACTGTACATAAAAATAAAACCTTTTGTGATCCTTGAATGAGAATCAGTGATCCACAGAATCAAGCATATTAAAGGTGTTCAATGGTTGGTTTTTAAATAAATGAGGGATTGTTCGTTACAACCTAATAAGCAGTAGAGTGATAATGTATAATACCAATGGTTGATAAAGTTACACTTTAAGAGTTGGAGTTAAACATGCTTCTGTTACATAAAATTCCAAGGGCTATAAAAATCAGGAGAAATGTCTCAGTTTCTACTTCTGCCAGAGAGAAGTCTTGAGAGAAGATGACACATCCAGGTGTGTATACCAACAAATAGGGATCCCACCAGCAAATGATTCCATGCACATCATCAGTAAGAACTGGTACTATCTTATTTTAAAAGCAGAATTTCTGTTTGATGCCCATTTGATATTGTTCCTGGCTTATTAAAAGGAAGTGTTAAAATGAACCCACCTGCCAATGCAGGAGATGTAAGAGATTCAGGCTCAATCCCTGAGTTAGGAAGATACAGTAGGGGAGGAAATGGCAACCCACTCCAGTATTCACACTTGGAAAATTCCGTGAACAAAGAAGCCTGGCAGGCTACAGTCGTGCATGCTAAGTTGCTTCAGTCGTGTCTGACTCTTTGACACCCCATGGACTGCAGCCCATCAGGCTTTTCTGTCCATGGGATTCTCCAGGCAAGAACACTGGAGTGTGTTGCCATTTCCTCCTCCAGGGAATCTTCACAACCCAGGGATCAAACCCATGTGTTTACCACTAGTGCCACCTGGGATGATGCAATCAATCGATGGGGTTGCAAAGAGTTGGATATGACTGAAATGACTTAGCAAGCATGCATGCAAGGAAGGAGGAAACCCAATATTCATCAAGCCCCTTCTATGAGCCACTTTGCAAAGTGCTATTTCATCTAACTTTCCCATGACTCTGTGAGGCAGTTATGTTTTTCTCCACTTTATAGATGAAGAAACAAAACTAAATGGTTTGTCCAAAGTCACACAGCCAGAAAGAGACAGTCAGATTCCTAACCCTCAGACTAGCAGTCTTAGGACTAAGGATAGTAAGTCCAGCTCAGAGCATAATTGTTACCCTTTTCCTTTGGCATTCTACAAGCTGAACTAGCATTTTACAATTTAATCAACTATTTAAATTGCCTCCAAGTTGGTAAGAAGGAGCCCTTGTTTTCAGGTTTGAAATGGAATAGGCTGTCTGTTTTCATGTATAATTCAGTGCTGAATATGATTGAGCATATAATACTCGACATGTATCCCATTCTTTTAGGCCAAATTTGGGGCTTCCTAGATGACTCAGTGGTAAAGAATCTGCCTGGCAATGCAAAGAATCTGCCTGCCAATACAGAAGCAGCAGGAGATGTGGGTTCGATCCCTGGGTCAGGAAGATCCTCTGGAGGAAGAAAAGGTAACCCATTGCAGTATTCTTGCTGGAATCCCATAGTTAGAGGAGCCTGGCAGGCTACAGTTCATGGGGTTGGAAAGAGTTGGACACAACTGAGCACGCATGTTACTTAACATTTATATGTATAAATGAAGATCAGCATTCCAAGTATCTTTTGCAAAAATTTTTTTTCAGTTCTCTTTACCTGGAGAGAATTTACAACCTTGACTTTGACAATGGATGTAGCATACCAAAAGAACACTGGAACAAAGGAGTCAAAATTCATATTGGTGCTTGTCTACTCTAAACCCAGATTTTTGATGTAAACACTAAGTTGAGAGATTTTATGTAGACTAGTTCATGTGCAACGTACCATCACTTTAAAACACATTCAAACACGGCATTTTCAGAGATTATGAAAATTTTATTAACAAAGGAAATCTACATTATACACACCCTCTCAAAAACAACCACCTCAAACATGTAAGATACACTTTGTTTTCTACTCACTCTACCCTCAACGCCAGAAGAACAAAACCGCAGCACCAAAGTACAGACCAATATTTTCAAAGGGACTAATTCTTTGAGATAATAAAATACTAGACAATTAGAAGAACCCATCACAGGCTCATTTCACAGGCTGAGCCACCGAGGCTTTCTCCAAATGAATGTTTCCACTGTGAGTCAATATATGTGGCCATCCGCACTTTGTAACACTACCCTGAATACATGTACATGTAAACACACGATCGAGTTCTTTGGAGTACAGTGAGAACTGAGTCAGCAGGATTTATAGAAATGTACGGCTACCCAGCAACAGTTCAGCGACAGGAGCTAGAAAACGTAAAGGTATGCGTCCTGATAGGATGTGACTGGTTTTTCAAGGCAACTTTTAAGTTCATTTCTGACTATCGTTAACTGATCCATCTCTGTCCCTTGGAAACTCCCTTGGTATCCTCTATCCCACCCTTTACTAAACAGACTTATAAACATAGTCCAGAAATACTGCATGCCAGAGAGGAAGTACAAGAAGATGAACTGTATCCTGATGCCCTGGATCCAAATAGAAAACACACACATAACGTGTCTCGCTGTCAGAACACACTGATGCCTGCAGCTGAAAGGTCCCTCAAAAGAGATCTAATGGAGGTTTAACTCAAGGAGGGAAAACACTTAAGCCTGTTACTTGACTACAGTTTCCAGGGCCTGGTGTAGCTATATTTTTAGGAATGGCTCCAAGGAGCTGCCTACACAAATTTGGATGGAGCGAGGGAGGCACAGATGGTGGTCACGTGAAAGCACAGACCGATCTCGGGTGGGCTTGGTTACAAAGTCTGCACATTTAGGCTGCTGTATTCCTCCTATTTCAAGTGCTGCCAAGTCCTGGCTGTTCCCCCTCTTTTCAAAGTCTTGATTCATTTAATTCCCCTGAAGGAGGTGGGAGAGGAGGAGGATTGCGCAAATCTTACTGTTCCATGGTTTAGAAGAGACAGTCACCATCTTGGCTCCTTGTCAGATTTTAAATGTAACATTTTGCTAAGTGTAAAGCTCTGTATCTGTTCCTTTTCTGTTGCCATTACTGTAACTTCAATATTTGCAAAACACAACCTCAAAATACTTCAAGTTCAGCCCAAAGCAGTTTGTTATTCATGCAACACAATTCTCACATGTATCAATACACAGTGAGTATGCAGCACAGAAATCTCCCCTTTCTTTCCTTTTAAATTTTTTTCATTTTATTTTTAATTCTTGAACGTAATTAAATTTTTTCTTTTTTTAGGGGTTTCAGAATGATTCAGTCACACAATTGCAAAATCCTCATTATATACAACATATATGTGGTGTGTGCTCAGTCACTCAGTCGTGTCCCATGCTCTGTGACCCCATGGACTGTGGCTCGCCAGGCTCCTCTATCCACGGAATTCTCCAGGCAAGAATACTGGAGTGGGTTACCATTTCCTTCTCCAAAGAATCTTCCCAACCCCAGGATTGAACCTACGTCTCCTGTGTCTCCTGAATTGGCAAGCAGATTCTTTACCACTGAGCCACCTGGGAAGCCCTACATCATATATACATATATATATGTCTCCTGATTATTATCAAGTTCATCATTATGTCAGTTCTTACTGGTTGCATTATTTTAAAAAAAGGAAGCACATAACCTAGAGTTATTCTACCATTTGAAATACCCTGTGAGTTGCTTGTAAAGCATGGAGCACCTTAGTGTTGTGTAGGATTTAATTTTCTGATAGAAAAATTTGTAGTGTTTGCCATTAAAAAAAAAGTTTTTTAAGGTATTCAGAGTGTGCTTCTAAGGGTGCTTTATTCATAGTAATTAGCATTAAAGCACTGGTTTCTTACTCTTTAAAAAAGAGCCCACAGAGTATCAATCATTTTCTTTTGTAGGAAACTATTAAAATAAAAAGTGGACTCCGTTATCGGAATTTTTTAAAAACAGGGCACAAAGTATTTTTCAGGCTGTCACCAAGAGGCTTGGTGTTGTGTTGATGTAATTTTTGTGCATGATCAAACCTCTGCTCTCGAGTCATCCACTAAGCCCCCAAATGTGCATTTTTGGCCTGAGCTAGTATGTAGGAAGGTCATTTTTAAAGCAAGTCAATACATTAAAAGGTTTTAACATCTGTTAATCAAGTGTTTTATCTGGAGGGCATAAACTGTATTTATAATCCTCCAACTAACAATATTTCCTGGGTTTTTTTTTTTATATTTATAGTACATAATAATTGACACTTGTGTCACAATCAATGGAATTATTCAAATGCCTTATAAGGCAAACACAGAAATTATTTTTTAAGGGTAGGACTTAATTATTAGTAAAATATATCTATAGGCAATGTGGAGAAGAAAGCACATTTAAGCTCAATTATTATCTTGAGTTTCTGCTTTCAACACAGCAGCCTAATAAAGAAAGTTCTTGGTAACATTTATGCTACATGAATTTGCATCTGAGCTCCTTCCTTAAAACATTGATATTGTTCCAAATTCAATGATAACAATAATTAGGGAGGAAAGTCTCCCAACATAGTGTACTTGTACTCTTAAGTCAGTCACTTCAAAACAAAACAAAACCGAAAACTACCCTCCAAGTCAATGGCCTAGTGTTCAAACAAGGACCTCAAAATATTAGTTTAAGGCTCTAGTCGACTGTGCATACAAATCAACAATAGGATTACATATCAAATAGAGTTTCATGAATGGAACACATCAGCATTACCCAATCTTCCTCAAAAGTACTTAGCTGCCAAGAGAGAAACTTTATAAAACATCACAAATGTGCTATTTGTATAAACATTTCCCATTACAAATGCTCTTGTTTTTATTTAAATGAGTATTTTTAACCTGAGCTATTAATAAAAAAATTTTTTTTTCTCCCTTGTAAAGCTTAGCTTTCAGAAGGAAGAATCATTGAGCCTCCTCTCTTGTGAGTAATTTCTCCTAATACCGATGGTGCTACGTAAGTACAGCCAGAGCTCATTAAATAGACTTCTGAGCATCGTTATAATTAACAATTAGCTAGAAATTAGTTTTAATGATTTGTTTTAGATGACAGAATAGAAGCATAATGTAATTATTTTTAAGCCTTCTCCATCAGGGAAGCCCCATTAAGAATATAGCTACCACCAACTTTCAATTATTGAGAAGCAGACAATCATCCAAAGCATTCACTAAGTGATCTGCTTACGGACCCAAACCGAGGCAGTAGAGGAGAAAGGCCACCCCAGCCCAGGCGTTTGTAATTATTTAGCCTTTTTACAAAGTCTCTTCCCTTTCTACTCTGCTCTTTTAGGCTGTTTTTATGCCTTGGAGACATCTCTACCAAGGAAAATAGAACAGAGAGAGTCACCCTGGCTGTTCAGTTCTCCCCTAGGTCCTGCCTCCTGCCTTCCTCTGAAGTGTAGTGACAATCATGGCAGGAAGGATGAGGGGCTGGAGGAAGATTCTAGAAAATTTAGCAAGTGGGCCTGAAACTGTCCTAATCAAGCTGGACTAACAGGAAAGAAGATTATATAAGTAATAGATACAAGAGTATTAAGAATAGACTCCAGACTCTAAAGGTAGATCTATACCTTTCTCTCTCTGTTCCGTGGGTTTATTTTTTTTTTAACATCTCAAAGTCAATTTAGATCTTAAGAATTTATTTAAAAAAATACTATGGAAACTTGAAAAAATGCTCTGTCATTTCCTGAAAAATAGAAAAATATTCCTTTAGAATGGTGAATACTGATGATTGTCAAAAGTTTTTCTTCCTTCTCTTTCTCTTCTTTAAAAAAAAAAAAAACCTCTCAGTCAGGCTGCTGTTTTCTCTTCCACCTTTGAGCAAGCATGTTAGACCTTCTGCTGCTGACCTTCGGAAGGTGTCCCGGAGCTCATCCTGACACCCACATAAAAGACCTGGTACCTGTGTTTCCACATCACAAAGCAGGCCAACAAGCACACCAAGCCACAGACCAAGTTCAGAATCATCTGGATGAGTAGGAACAGTTTGAAAGTGCCAGTGATGCTGGTACAGTCGGTCACATCCCGGTACACAAAGGTCCTGCTGAGGGGCTCGGAGGAGGGCAGTTTGCACTGGCAGGAGTCGAGCGCGGTTCCGCAGGTAAACTGTGCGAGCTGGGCATAGTGGTGAGCGGCGAACGCCACGGCCAACACACAGACTGTCAGGCCAAGGGCACTCAGCACAAAGTACAAGAGCTGCAAGAAAGCAGAGGAAAGGCTTTCCAGTTACAGAGAATGCTGGATGACTACCGCCAAAGCTAATACAGAAGACTTCTTCTCTCCTAGGAAGCTCCCCCTCTCTCCTCAGAAACATGGTGCCCAAGATGTGACAATGGCTCCTTATGGACTGCTAGTGAGCCTTCCTGAAACTCTGATGGTCTTTTCATTTGTCGTACAGATGGAGGGTGTTTTCATGAATCGAGCCAACAATTTGAGCTTAATCTGGGGATGTTTGTGTGTGGGTGTAGCAGGCAGCTTACATGAATCCCAAACACAAGAGCCATCCCTGAAGGACAGACTGTGCTTGTTTTGACCTTAATGATTGCTGATATAAAGACTGCAACAACACTACAAGTGGAGAACATGTTTCTGCAAGGTAAACACTGTGTTGGCCCAAACTGGCAATGATTGGTCAACTAGTAACATGTGTTAATAAAAAAACAAGAAACTATGTTCAGTGGCTTGTGTATGTGCGAAGTTACTTCAGTCGTGTCTGACTCTTTGCGACCCCATGGACTGTAGCATGCCAGACGCTTCTGTCCATGGGATCCTCCAGGCAAGAATACTGGAGTGGGTTGCCATTTCCTTCTCCAGGAGATCTGCCTGACCCAGGGATCGAACCTGGGTCTCTTACATCTCCTGCACTGGCAAGCGGGTTCTTTACCACTAGCATCACCTGGGAAGCATGCTCAATGGAGTGGATGCCAAACTATGTCCAGGAATGCCAATATCCCCAGTCAGAAGTTGCTGGGAGAAAAAAACATATAGCTCCAGAAAGTAGGTTACTTAATGTTAGCTTCATCATCTGTAAGTCTCATCTCAAGATGACCTATAACCATGTAGTTTCTGAGCACAAAAATAAGCTGTAAATTGCCCCTTGGTCACCAAGGTTCTAAGCACCATTAGCCTGCGTGTTAGCCTTAGAATGGAAAAGTCTGGTGAAAGTTCTAACTCTGCTGTTAAAGAACCATGGAATCCCTGAACAACTCAGACATTTACCCTAAACCTGAAATATTTTGATCATGAAATTGTGAATGCTTGTTGATGTGACCGCTATATAAACCATTTTATAGAACAAGAAATCTTCTTGTGATTGGACTTCCCTACTGGAATCCTTCCTCTTGATGGTCCAGCCTCTGAGGATCTCGATAAGGAACAGAGTCCCCAGCTGTTGGCAGTGGTGTACTGAATAAGTTCTTAGTGTAAGAGTTGCACGCCTATAGTCAAAAGGTGCTCATAGAGCAGTTCTGGTGAATGTGAACTCCTCAAAGGAAAATCAGGCACATCCAGTCCAGGTTCAGGTTAAAGTTGATCTGAGGGAGGGGGAGGGAATCTCAAGAGGGAGGGGATTTATATATATATATATATCTTTGAAAGTGTTAGTTGCTTGGTCAAGTCCGAATCTTTGGACTCTTCGTGACCCCATGGACTGTAGCCTGCCAGGCTCCTCTGTCCGTGGAATTCTCCAGGCAAGAGTATATATATATATATATATATATATATTATATAATATGGTATTATATATTATATATATAGTATATATAGTATGACTGATTTCCGTTGTATGGCAGAAACCAACACAACATTGTAAAGCAATTATCCTCCAATTAAAAAATTGCTCTGAAAAGATTATGCCCTCCCCCCACGTCCAAGTAAATGCAACTCAAAATAAAAACATACATGTAAAATTATAAAATACATGCACATAAGTCTTACAGATTAGTGATTTTCCACACAGGGACAATTTCAAGTCTTAAATATAGAATACTTCAAAATTTATTTTTTCCTTCTTGAGTGGGCAATGTGGTGGTGTGTGTGTGTGTGTGTGTGTGTGTGTGTTGGGGCTCTGTGCATGGATCTGGTTTGCTTGGAAACTTCACTATAGACACAAGAAGAGAATGCTGCTGCTGCTAAGTCCCTTCAGTCGTGCCCGACTCTGTGCGACCCCATAGATGGCAGCCCACCAGGCTCCCCCGTCCCTGGGATTCTCCAGGCAAGAACACTGGAGGCAGTTGCCATTTCCTTCTCCAAAGCATGAAAGTGAAAAGTGAAAGTGAAGTCGCTCAGTCGTGTCCGACTCTTAGCAACCCCATGGACTGCAGCCTACCAGGCTCCTCCGTCCATGGGAGTTTCCAGGCAAGAGTACTGGAGTGGGGTGCCATCGCCTTCTCCCAAGAAGGTAATAGACCCTGGTTAAAGCCACTTGGACTTCACGTGGCTGCAAGAGCAAAGAATGCAGGGGTTCTTCGGATCTGCTCAACAAAAACATCTTAAACACACACTCCCTTTTTCATTTTCAAATCATATGAAGGATTGTCACATATAACCCACGTTTCTTCACATGTGACGCAGTTTATGGAAACCTCTATCTCAGGGACATAACAAGGATAACCTATGCACAACATGTTTATTCTCTCTTGGAGGAGGGGAACCGCAAACACACAAAGTGGCACTATCTTAATAAAAATTAAGAGGAACTATTTGATTTGTAATATTGAATGCACAGCCTTGGTTCTGCCTGTCCCCCAAATTTTCAGTGGGCATATTTTCTACAAAAATAGGCTAAAAAGTATGGATTTATTTTGTGGGCTCATTGAGGCAGAGTATCTGAAACATTTTGGGTTGTTTTTGAAATATTCAGGCTTGACAACTGACTTCAAACCCTTGATGCCAAGGACCAGACTAAACTGTGCTGGCCACGTGGTTCATGCCTGCTGCTGGAAGCTGCGTCTCCAGTGCAGACGCAGGGGACTGGGAACAAATTGCTCTGGGAACACGGATACAGCAGAGACTCTACCAGCAGAGAAGTCTTAAAGTAAAGGGATAATTTCCCACCGGAGAGTCATCTGCTTCTTTAGAAAGGCCCCAACTAGAGTATTCTTTACACATTTTATTGTCATCAATGGATGGCGCTAAGGAAGTCTTGTCATACACCCCCCCACACACACACACTCACATATATATCCTTAGAGAATTTCTAGAGCACCCACTGATTCATTATCTTGAAACAATGACAATAATCCCTTAATCTTGATGTGTAAATTAGTCAAACTGTTGCAAAAAATTTTTTTTTCTCATAACCATTATGAAAATCCATTTGCTGAAATGAGAGTTTTGTCTCTTTTTAAAAGAGAACTTTTTGGCCTAAAGATCAAAAGACTTGCCAAGACATTTACCAAGTGCACAGCAGGGCTGGATGAGGATTACAGGCATGTGCTGGGGAGCCAGACAGCCTGGGTTAGAATCCTGGTTCTCCCCCCTTAACTATGAACCTTGGGCAAATTAATCAATCCCATGTGTCCCTCTGTGTCTTCATCTAACACTGGCTTCACAGCATTATTCTCAGGATCCAAAGAGTTGATATATGTATAGGGCTTAGAACAGTGGCTGGTACGCAGTAGCACTATTTAAGTATGTGTGAAATAAACACATTAGTAGACGTGGAAAGAGCTGCCTGTTCTCAGGACTTTTAGGATATCAATCTTTGTCTTCTATGTCAGGTGAGAGTAACAAAACATACTTGGCTTGTATAAAAGATGTAAATATTTACACAAATACGGAGAGATTACTCAGTTTTAACCGAGTATCTTAAATATGCTAAAAGCCTCAAGAGCACCAATGAAAGCCATGCCCCCCGCTCCTTTAAATACGAATACATTTTCATTGGTGCACTAGCTCACACATGGTGATTCTGCTTCCCCCACTGCAGAAAAGCATCGGGCCAAGTAAACAAGAGTGAGCCACAGCATCAAGTTTCTTCTCCATTTCAAGACATAAATATAGACTTGATCGGCCAAAGCCTATGGGCCACTTCTGCAGCGCTATAGCATTTTTCCTTCGCGGCTTTCAACTCAGCCGATAGCAACAAGCTTCTGGGTCAGAATCTGTAATTTAAAATCAAGTGGCTGGTTTTGCCTACAAGGCACAAATAAACTATCAATGTAAGTGTTTACGATGACCTTGGGAATGCCAGCAAATATATCTTGCTAGCAGCGCGGCTCCGGCCTCATCTGTCTTGCGGGTGACACGCCGGCGGCCGGCGCAGGGCAGCGGGCAGAGGCGGG
>NW_011494942.1:11332085-11336034 GCF_000754665.1 Bison bison bison | reverse complement strand
GTAACCGCGGCCCCGCGCTCGCCGCCTCTAATTGGTACCCGGCCGCCGCTTCAGCATTCAGTTACTTCGTGAGGAGGGCGGTTCGGCTTCAATTTAATTATCTTCCCGGTGGCAGGCAGGGTAAGACCCCTCTGCTCCTCGATGGGCAGGGGGAAGCGGCGGCAGCCCGGGGGCCTCCCGGAGGGCGGTGGGTACCGGGCCATTGCGCCTCCAATACAGGGAATGTGACTCCCGATTGTTTCCGCAAGCACATGAACCGGACACGGTTCTGAAAACCATCAAGGTGAGCCCCGAGAAAATAGAGCCACGAGAATAGGCAGGAGGCCCAATCCGCGGCCAGATGGCCCCCCAAGCTCAGGAGCAGAGTCCAAGGAGAAGAATGGAAGGATGCTTACAGGGCCTGCCAAAGGGCCGCCGGAAAGATTGTGCTAGCTTGAGATGAAAAGACAAGCTGCCGTGGCTATTTCTGTAAGGAAAAGGGGAGGGGTGTGTGTGTGTGTGTGTGTGTGTGTGTGCGCGCGCGCGCGCTCACTAGCACAGGCTGCAGTGAGGCACTGTCATCACCCTCGGAGGATGGCTTGTGCTGGCCATCTGGGCGTTCAACACAAGGAAATTCTCTCCAAAGTGTGGCCAGGATATCAAGCACTAAAATGGGTTTGCTAGTAAGAAACCCCACAGGAAGGTGCATTTCATCCCCTCTCCTTTAAACGATGAGAGAAGCACAAGGGTAGAGTGGCTGTAGACTTTGGAAAACCCTGAGATTGACTGAAGCTTATTTTCGACCTGAAGATAATACAGCGGGCACCTTAGAGAGCTGGAAACTAGCATCATGAAAGGTCACATTCAGGAGAAGAGAAAGTGTTTCTGTAGTTGTCAATGTCTGTCACAGGTGGAAAAAAAAGATAGCTAATGAGATCTTCCTAGTGGGGACTTCTCAACCTGGCTGACATTAGCAATGCCTTTTTTATTTATTTGTCCTTACTCCTTAAGTGAAGACGTTTGGGCTTTAGGGGCCTCTGTGAAGATGATACTGTCTCCTGGGATCATGGGGGAGAGGGAGAGGGAGATGAGGGCGTTTCATAGAAATTGATGAGCCCTTTTAACCTGATGAATGAAGTTCACATGGTTTAACATATCATTTCTTACTAGGCTTTCTGGCTTTGAAAAAAAAACCATTACTAAGCCTTGCAGTTTATTCAGACTTCTACTCAAAAAGTAAACAGGGATGATGTCTGCTTAGTCTGGCCTTCTTTAAGGAACACCCTCAGACAGAAAAAGTAAAATTTCCAAGTGAGGCACATCCACAAAAATTCTAACTCTATCAATTTTTAAAATAGCATCCATTCAATTTTTAAATTAGAAAAGTTACATCTAACTATTGGAGAACACCTCAAAATTGAATAGAAAAACCTACCAGAATGTATCTATAATCCCACCACTCAGAGAAACTATTTTTTTCTTCTCTGTACATAAGAGCTATTTTTTTATTTTTGTATGATCATACCATGTATTTTGTGTAGCCAGTTTTTTTGTGAGTCAAAATAATTTGAATATTTCTTCACTAGTTACTCTTTTACAGTGACTTAAAAATGTATACATAGATGTACATATCAGCACATTGTTTTTTATGTCAATATACTGACATTTTATTTTCTTCATTTTTCTAATTTCCAAATGATATAGTTAATTTACTCTTATGCCCTATGCTTTCTTATTTTAGTGAAATAAAGAGTATCCAGTTTTTGTGTGTTTTCTTGTAGAAGAAAAGTAAACAATGTGAGTGGATACACATCCCCCCCCCCCCCCCAAAAAAAAAACACCACCAACATTACAGAAAGCTTTTTGTTCTCTGCTGCAGGAGTCGAAAGAGAATGTACGAATTGAATTTCTACTAACTCTGATGGCTGAGTGGGGTGTTTATCTCCCTAAACTCTGAAAGGGTGTGTCTGTGTTTCCCTTTAGAGCAGATTCTACTGTGCAGTGAAAATGCTGTGTACTTGAATTGGCTCCAACCAAACACACCATCTCTAACAGGAAAAAGACACACACAGGAAAGACACACACTTGCTACACCAAGCATATCTCAATCTCCCACCTTTGCCCTCACACTCTTGGCACAGATCATTTGGGTGCACCCAATATACTTTTCTCTGCCTCAGTGATCCCACCTACAAGGGGAAATGCACTTAGACTGCTTTGTTATTAAAGTATTCTAAAAAAAAAAATTCAAAATAGGAAAGTGGGCACTGATCTAAGACACCTTTTTCTTAGCCAAGTGTTTTGTTGAACTGACAAATTTTCGATATTCCTTTTAAGGGCATTGGAGGACAGACTTCATATGCTCCGTGCAAATCCAGTTCGTGGAAATTAAGACTTACCAAAAAAAAAAGTCTGCATTACCTCTGGGGGCTGGATGAATGCCCTCCTAAAACATTTTTTGGCCTGCCTAAAAATCCAATTTCTAGAATAATCAGATATGCAACCCCTTAAAAAGTCCTCCTTGATTTTGTACTCATGTTTCTTTGTATGTGACGATAAAAGAGAAAGAAAAATGACAACTTACTTTCATGGCAAACTGGATACATGTCCGTTCGTCAACTTGATAGGAGACACAAAGCATAAACAAACCGAGATAGGCCACTAAGCAGACCTGCAAGCAAGAACAAGGATGAAAGGATGTTATCGGGGCAAGCTTTCCAATGACATCAATCTCTGTGTCTTTCACCAGTAACATCCTTGTTATCAAGGTGTTCATTTCATTTGCTTATCTTTATGGGATATTTTTCCTCAGCTTGTGGAATGGAGTTTTAAAAATAGGAAAGTCAATTTATTTCAATTTAGCCAGTATTTATTAAGCCCTTTTGATGTGCCAGGTGCTATGCAAGGTCCTTCAGTGCATACGATGATGAACAAAACTTCCTCAACCTCAGTAACTGTATAGTCCAGGCCAGGCCACAGTAAGTGCACACACTATTCTAAGGCAGGGCATTCTGTGTCAAATGCTATTCAGAGAAGTACAAAAAGAGGAAAAAAACAACATTGAGTTGGGCAATTAAAAAAGCCTTTGCTAAAGAGGTGGATTTGAAATGGTTCTTGAAAGGGATGATGATAACAGTAATGATCACTAACAGTCACTGGATACTTTGTGGCTGGGGCTCTTCTAAGTTTTGTGTGGATTTCTTCATGTAATCAGGACAAAACCCTATGAAGTAGGTGCTATTATGATCCCTGTATTATAAATGAGGAAACAGAAGCACAAAGCTAGTAAATGCTGGAGCCAGCCCTTAAATCAGGTAGCTTGGGTGAATCAGTATGGGCAATAGCACAGACACAGGAGTGTGTGTGGAAAGAGGGATAAACATGTATCCACTGTGGAAATAACAAAATATAGAGCAGGAAAGGTAGGTGGAAAATCTGGGGAGGTAGAACTGATTTAGCAAAGAGTGGGGCTCCCTTGAGCACTTTTGATCAGGGGAATGACATTTTTCAAGACATGTTTCAGGAAAATGAGCAGTGGGTGTTGGGTGGTTTGGCAGTGAAAACATCAGAATCTTGTTTTACTCATCTAAAAGCAGGATTAATCCATCCAGTGGGCCAGAGCTCAGAGGGTGGTGGACAGCGGAAGAGAAAGAGGTGAGAGGAAAGGTGAAGTAAAAGTAAAATCTATACATCTTGACTATTGTGTGACTGATGGGTGGACAGTGGAATGGGAGAAATAGAAAGCTATCTTCAAGCTCTTGAGTGTCAGTGACGGAAAAAGCGGGGCTGCGCCTGACAGAAAGAAGGCTGCAAGAGGCATGGCAGCTTATAAAACATAATCTATGTTTAAAACAATTTTTAAAATCAAAGCACAGTTAATTTATAATGTTGTGTTAGCTTCAGGTGTACAACAAGGTGATTCAGATACACACACACACGCACGCATATATATATATATATATATATATAT
>NW_011494942.1:11311700-11331985 GCF_000754665.1 Bison bison bison | reverse complement strand
TATATATATGGGATTTTCCATATTTCTTTTTCAGGTTCTTTTCTATTATAGGTTATTATTAGATATTGAATATAGTTCTTTGTGCTATACAGTTGGTCCTTCTTGTTTACCTATTTTATATATAGTGTTTATCTGCTAATCCCAAACTCCTAATTTATCTCCCTCCTCAGACAGTAAAGAATCTGCCTGCAATGCAGGAGACCCAGGTGCAATCCCTAGGTCAGGAAGATCCCCTGGAGAAGGAAATGGCAATCCACTCCAGGATTCTTGCCTGGAAAATCCCATGGGCAAAGAAACCTGGCAGGCTACCATTCATGGGGTCACAAAGAGTCGGACATGACTGAGCAAGTAACACTTTCACTATATATATATATATATTTTTTTTTTTTTTAAGGTTCTTTTCCATTATAGGTTATTACAAGACACTGTATATAGTTCCCTGTGCTATACAGTAGGTCTTTGTTGTTTATCTATTTTATATATAGTCATTTGTATCTGCTATGTTTATCTATTTCATATATAGTAGGAAATGGCAACCCACTCCAGTATTCTTGCCTGGAGAATCCCAGGGATGGCGGAGTCTGGGGGCCTGCCGTCTACGGGGTCGCACAGAGTCGGACACGACTGAAGCGACTTAGCAGCAGCAGCAGTTTGTATCTGCTAATCCCAAACTCCCCCTCCACCCCCACTATCCCCTCCGGTAACTATAAGTTTGTTTCCTATGTCTGTGAATTTATTTCTGATTTGTAAATAAGGTCATTTATATCATTTCTTAAGAGCCCATATATAAGTGATATCATATGATATTTTGCTTTTTCTGACTTCACTTAATGTGATCATCTCCAGGTCCATCCATTTGTTGCAAATGGCATTATTTAATTCGTTTCTATGGCTGAATAATGTTCTGGAGAAGAGACTAATTTGAAAAGGTATGAACTCCAGAGTTCATGGCAGTACTATTTACAGTGGCCAAGACATGGAAGCAACCTTAGTGTCCATCAACAGATGAATGGATAAAGCAGATGTGGCACATTAAACACGTGTGTGGATAGTGCTCAGTTGTGTCTGACTCCACGGACCAGCAGGCTCCACTGTCCATGTAATTTTCCAGGCAAGAAGACTGGAGTGGGTTGCCATTTCCTACTCCAGGGGTTCTTCCCAATCCAGGGATCGAAACCACATCTCTTGTGTCTCCTTCACTGGCAGCAGACTCTTTACCACTGTGCCACCTGAGCTTCCCGACATAAAACATACTCGATCTGATTTCCTTTTTAGTGCATTAGTTTCTTAAACTCTGATTTAGAGTTTCTAATCAAAGCATACCTATTCACACTCAACTTTGGAAACCTTAAAATATTGCTAAGTTCTACTTTAGGATGGAAAACATAAGCAACCAAACTGCGTTTTCCAATAAGCACAGTTTTCCTAGAGACAAAGTTGGAAGTGTGGCTGAGAGTCGCCCAGCAAGTCAATGAATGGCTGGTTTGGTGATATCATAACTCCTACCCTCCAGGGCCAGCTTTGAACCTTGGACCATCTCTGCTAGAGCAGTAGATCTATTTATTTACAAAGCCCACATAGCATTTTAAGGTAGCACCTCTATTCCATTCTCCCTTTGATTACAAAATCAGTAAGTATCTTGTGCCCTCACAGGTTCCCAAGTTGAGAGTTGGTCAGGTTTCCACTGGGCTGTGAAGCCAAAGCCAAGCCTTCTTTGAGTGCAAGCTGTTTTCAGGGTTTTCTGCCATTAGAACAGGCTGATGGTTAAAGAACATAGATGACATTTCTGGTGGAGAGCCAAAGTGTGGGTTGGAGAGGTTTGGGTAGAAAATACAGCAGATAGAACCCAGAAAGGCAGCTTTTCAGCAGAGCATTGACAAATGTGCAGGTAATGATACAGAAATTATTTGTGTAGTCCACAATGTGGCTGTATTTTCAAGTGAGGCATGAAGTTCTTTTTCAAAGTTTGTTTTAAAAATATATCTAGAGAGGGGGATTCAAGAGAGAGGGAACATACATACATGTATGGCTAATTCATGTTGATGTATGGCAGAAATCAAACCAATATTATAAAGCAATTATCCTTCCATTAAAAATAAATAAATTTTTAAAATATATAAATATATCTAATTGAAGTGTAAATTTGATAAGGCCTACTGAACGACCTCACTTTCACTTTTCACTTTCATGCATTGGGGAAGGAAATGGCAACCCACTCCAGTGTTCTTGCCTGGAGAATCCCAGGGACAGGGGAGCCTGGTGGGCTGCCGTCTCTGGGGTTGCACAGAGTCGGACACGACTGAAGCGACTTAGCAGCAGCAGCAGCAGCAGCATAGGGGCTTACTGTGTATTTTTCAAATTAAGAATCTACAGAACTGAAACAATGGAAGAAAGACCTTTTTTTGTTTATTGGCCACAAGCCCAATGGAGACTTTTAAACTTGCTTCCGTGGGGACTGTCAGACCCTAAGCATGTGTCTGGGGTCCTTTGTTAACATCTGTCCACAGGTGCACAGAGTCAGGCTCTCTTCCACGTGACTGCTTTTGTCCCTGGCGGCTGCTGGGAAGTTGGCAACTGCCAAGACTCTCCCCTTTGTCTTTAGGAGAGACACGTTCCAACAATCAAGCCTAACCGACCAGTATCTTAAAAATCTAACTCTGCCTTCCTTGCACAATTTTTTTGACTTCAGTAATATCTACTACTGTGAAGCCTTAATTTAGCTTGTTTCCAGCAAGAAGTAGCACAGAAACATATACTCTTACTCTAGAGTATTTCATTTAGTCATTAGATAGAATTTTTTTTTTTTTTGAGGCCAGACTTTTTTCAACATCTCCAGGAACTGAGTGATAAGAAAAAGTTTCAGCCTTCAAGGAGCTCTCAGTCCAGTGGGGATGAGAGTGAAGTTACAATACCATGTAAGTACTAGACTATGTCTGCTGTAATACATGGAAAGGGTGATTTAATCTGAAGGTAACTTGAAGACACTTCCTGGAAGATGGATTTTAAAAGGTAAGCAGGAATCAAGCAGAAGAATGTGAGGAAGAGTAGAGAGAGTACTAGCAGGTACAAAAGCATGGAGAAATGCCCAGTAAACATCCTTTCCCGTAGTTCCGGTGCAGAGGATGCAAGAAGAAAAAGTAAAAGACGAGCTTGCAGAGATGGACAGGAAGTAGGTCCCAAAGGACTCATTTCAGTCTAGGACATTTGAAGAAAGGAGTTATGTGATTGACTTTGCCTTTTAGAATGGTCTTTCTGGCTGTGAAGAATGGATTAGGGGAGGAAGACCAGCTAGAAAGTTCTTCTTATCTACAGAGAAATGGAGCATGCCTGAGCTCAGGTAACTGAGAGAAAGGAGGTGTGTCTGAGTGATGTGAAGGAAGCAGATCTAAGGCTCTGAGAACTAATTAGATGTGAGGGCTGAAGGAGAGGGAGGGATCCGTGTGATGCTCAGTTACTGCCATGAGGTGCCAGGTGGATGGAGTTCACATTTAATAAGTCACGCTTAATAAGAGGAAAAGCAGAATGGGAACTGAAACCAGTGAAGCCCACATGAACTCAAAGGTCAGTCACATGGGCCTAGAACTCAGGAAAGAGGTCTGAGCTGAAGATAAGCCCTTGAGGCAATGGAAACCATCAGAAATGCTGTTTCACCCAGAGACAGTCTAGAGAAAACAAAAAAGAGCCAAAGAAGTTACCCAGTTATGAAGAATCTTTGGATGGTTTGAACAGAAAGCACCTCAAATACACTTCTTATAACTTTGGTTGTACCCCATGACATGTCTAAATACTATGAAAATGATAATCCTTTTGGATTTTTGAAGGTTTCAGCTTCTATGTCCTGCTGTTGCTGCTGCTAAATCACTTCAGTCGTGTCCGACTCTGTGCGACCCCATAGACGGAAGCCCACCAGGCTCCCCCGTCCCTGGGATTCTCCAGGCAAGAACACTGGAGTGGGTTGCCATTTCCTTCTCCAATGCATGAAAGTGAAAAGTGAAAGTGAAGTCGCTCAGTTGTGTCCGACTCTTAGCGACCCCATGGACTGCAGCCCACCAGGCTTCTCCATCCATGGGATTTTCCAGGCAAGAGTACTGGAGTGGGGTGCCATTGCCTTCTCAGGCTTCTATGTCCTAGTGTAGGTTATTTGCTATAAAGCCTGGATCAATCCAACATATTTTAACTTCTTGGCTCAATTGGCTCTGGAAGGAGAGTGAGGGAGTTCATTTTCTCACCTACAGCTCTGCATATTAGAACAATATTTTTTTTAAATGTTTGTCCAAATTGTTTTAGATAAATGTTAAAACACAAAATATTATAGATACAATTGAAAGCATTATTACCCTCCCAGTCCCAAAGATGAACACTATCCTGAGGTTGATCTGCAACTTTCCTAATAATTTTTCCCATTACCCTTAATTACATACATCTCCATAACAAAACATAGTATCATATTATTTCTTATATTTGTGTAAGTCTTACCATACTACAGTATGCTTTTGTAACTTGCTTTTATTCATTTTTAATTTAAGGATAATTGCTTCACAGTATTATGTTGGTTTCTACCAAACATCAGTATGAATCAGTCATAGAGAACAATACTTTCTTATCAGAGAGTTTATTGGAATTTAGAATGCAAGCACCTTATAGAAAAGTAGTATTTATTGAATTGTTGTTGTTCAGTCACCAAGTCGTGTCCAACTCTTTGTGACCCCATAGACTGCAGTACTCCAGGCTTCCCTGTCCTTCAACATCTCCTGGAGTTTGCTTAGATTCATGTCCATGAGTAAGTGAAGCTATCTAACCATCTTATCCCCTCACTGTCCTCTTCTCCTTTTAGCTTCAATCTTTCCCAGCATCAGGGTCTTTCCTAATGGGTTGGCTCTTCCCAACAGGCAGCCAAAGTATTGGAGCTTCAGCTTCACCATCAGTCCTTCCAGTGAATATTCAGGGTTGATTTCCTTTAGGATTTATTGAATAGTTAAAGCTGAAGGCTTTATGACCACAGGGAGCAAAGCAGATTTCTCATACCAGACCAAGGGTCTTGTTTCCTGAGCTGGCAGGACCTGGGCATGCCAGGAAGACAGGGTGTTCTGGCTTCCCCAGGCAGGAAAGGGCAAGTTCTTGTTCATGAGCAGTGACACTTGCCAGGACTCTCTGGAACAACATTCTTGGATTCTGGGGAAGGGCTTCCATTAGATATGGGGAGGTGAAGCCCATGGAATAGGAAAAAGGCAGTTATATAAGATTTTCAAGAAGGCATCCATTGGACCAGGGGCAGACAGGTGGAATCACTGAACAAAATCAGACAGGACCTGGGTGGCAATGAGAAAACTAGTGCTGAGGGGTTAGCCTCGAAGAGCTTGTTAAGATCTAGTTCATATACAGATGGATAATTACGTTGATAGCAAAGCTTGAAAGAAGTTTTTAATGAATAAAGAAAAAAGCCATCATTTAAAACCTATTCTTGGATGCATGTTTCTGCAGTCTGTTCAGCAAGAAGGGAAAACCTAAGTGGTGAATTTCACATTCTAAAGAGCTTCTTTGTCTGCTCAGAGTGAAGACTGCATCATCTCTTGTGAGTTAGAAAGTTAGGCAGAGTCGAAATGTTCTCTGAATCTTAAGTCCATGTCCTGAGTCTTGTCACTCTTGGTTGTTATGTTATTTGGCCTGTTGTACGTGCAGTGGTGCATTTTGAGGGTTGGCTTATTATGAATAAAGACTGAATCTTGCACCCACGGTCTTGCAGATTTACCTGCATATCATTTTTTTCCCCTTTTCATTCTGACATAGCAAGAAGGTATCACCCTAAAACATTTTGTGAGAATGTGAATTATTGGTATTTACTTCGCTCCACGTCATATTTATATTCTGGTCTTGTGACATTCACACAACCTCCAATTTATTTGTTTTCTTCTTTTTGTTGTCGACAGAGCTGCCTGACAGGGCTATCTGGGGAATATAACCTCCCCTGTCAAATGCCTTTCAAGGTTTCTCTCCTCCTTTCATCTTCCCTTTCATTTGTGTACCTGAAATGTGATTCTATTTCTGTAAGTTAATCAACGTTCACCCTTGTATTTAAAGTACTTTAATTCAGTCAATAGAGTAACGAAATGAACTCTCTTCTCATGTTTGCACAGCCAAAATGATCAACATGAAATGGAGCAGAACTATAAATGTTTCTCTGTATATTTCTAAAGAAAATTTCTATGGATTTTCACCTATTTAGTAGAATTTAAGGTAGTGTATCAGAAATAATTTGCAACAAATGATAGGTAGATTGCAATCTGTCAAATGAAGCAGTCTCAAAAGAATTGCTTATGAATACATAGCTTATCAGAGACTTAAAAATATACAAGAGGACATTTCATGAGACTCTATTAAAAGATGTCTATTGGATCAAGATTTCTGAAGAATGGGATAGAATATTTTAGTACAGCTTAAGCATTTTTACTAGATTCTCATTACAACTGCCTCTGGTAAGAGGTAACCACAAGTCTAAACTAGTGGTTCAGAGTTACTTGGAGGACTTGGTGAAAACTCCTTTATCTCCAGGATTTCTGATCCAATAGGTCTGGGGCAGAGAGAACTTGCATTTCTAACAAATAAGACCACACTTTGAGAACACTTGGCACCCCACTCCAGTACTGTTGCCTGGAAAATCCCATGGACGGAGGACCCTGGTAGGCTGTAGTCCATGGGGTCGCTAGGAGTCGAACATGACTGAGCGACTTCACTTTCACTTTTCACTTTCATGCATTGGAGAAGGAAATGGCAACCCACTTCAGTGGGTTAGCCTGCCTGCTAAGTCGAGTCAGTTGTCTGACTCTTTGCAACCCTATGGACTGGAGCCCACCAGGCTCCTCTGTCCATGGGATTCTCCAGGCAAGAACACTGAAATGGGTTGCCACTCCCTCCCCCAGAGGATCTTTCCAACCCAGGGATCGAAAACCCCGTCTCCTGCATTGAAGGAGGATTCTTTACTGCTGCACCACCAGGGAAGCCCTGAGAACCACTAGTCTAAGTTAAAAACGTACTCTTCTAAATGCTGATGCCCAGTATGGGGTTTATCTGAACGGTTAGGGGTTAGAAGTGATACACTGACTTGTGGAGTTTCCTACAGAAGAGTTGTTTATTACCAGTAGTAATGAAATGTGACAATAGTTTCCCCATAAATAAATTCAGTCATGGCTATTGTAGCAAAATTCCTTAAAATTGGAGGGAAAAACACTTTGTCTTCATTACCACTTGAATATGACCTCATTCTAGAGCCTGTAGCCTTAGTGTGTGTGGTCGATGATTGGGGAGCATCTCTAAGTCACAGTGTGATGTGGCACTCCGCTACTGTTGACAGGCACTGCCTACGGCACTCCAAGCCAGAGTAGAGCAAACATCCAATACTGGATCATCTCTTTAGCAGGGTGCTGGTAAACGATGACCAGCTACAGGGGTGGGAGCTGCTAGTTGCAGCATTTGCTAATTTCCATGGTGGAAATACTGCTACCAGTGCCGATTTAAAGCTACTAATGTGAAGTCACTGAGCACAGAGTTGGGAAGAGATGTACACAATTAGTTTTCACTAGCCCATCAGCTGTACCCTAGCGCACCCCACACCGCTACTGCACTGTCTGTCCATCAGAGGTGCCCTAGAGCATCCTGCACTTCCTACCACATTGTATGCCTTCTCTTTGGAAGCATCTGGTTACCAAGTGGCATTAGTTTGTAACTAAAGAGCAAAGTTTGGCACCTGATGCAAAAAGCCGACTCACTGGAAAAGACGCTGATGCTGGGAAAGATTGAAGGCAGGAGGAGAAGGGGACAACAGAGGATGAGATGGTTGGATGGCACCAGACTCAATGGACATGAGTTTGAGCAAGTCTTAGAAGATGGTGAAGGACAGGGAAGCCTGGTGTGCTGCAGTCCATGGGTTCACAGAGTCGACATGACTGAGCAACTGAACAGCAATAACAAAGAGTAAAGTTTGACACGTTACTTTTTATTAGTTGTTTGGAATCACTGAAACTAGCCTACAGAATCAGTATAAAGGTGCAATAGTATAAAGGTGCAGGGGAATAAGCTAGCGAGAAATCCTAGTACTCATTTCCTAATTTGTGAAAATGGAGTAAGAATTGTGGCAGCACAATCTCTGAGCTCTTGTTACTCATGACCATGCCAATGTAGGCATCAATCCCCAATTGAGTTGAGCTCAGAAGCTTTATTGTGGTAGGCACTAGGAAGAAGTGTAAGACAGGGTCTTTGTTTTTTAGAAGTTGTTTAATCTCTACTTTGCAGAGAAATTGAGGCATGGGAAAATTAATCGCCATGGAGAATGTCATTGACCAGGATAGATCCAGTGTTAAGAATAAGCAGCCCATAGCAACTCATTTAAACTGTTATTTCCTGACTGCTCATCAAAACCTCTCATGCTGGGACTTCCCTGGTGGTCCAGTGGTTAAGAATCTGCCTGACAATGCACAGGACCCAAGTTCCATCCCAGATCTGGGAAGATCCCACATGCCGTGGGACAAATAAGCCCGTGTGCCACAACTACTGAACCCAAGCTCTAGACCCCATGAACCACGACTACTGAGCCCATGTGCCATAACTCCTGAAGTCTACATACCTACAACCTGTGCCCCACAATAAAAGAAGCCACCAAAATGAGAAGCCCACGCACTGCAACTAGAGAGTAAGCCCCTGCTTCTTGCAACTAAAGCCCATGCACAGCAACAAAGACCCAGTGTAGCCAAAAATTAATCAATTAACTAATTAATTAAAAAACTCTCATGCATTCATAATGTAAGGAACATTGAATCAACTGTGATTTTTTTTTTCCTGCTGTGCCTTAGTTTTTAAAGACAACAAAGTGTTTTCTGTTAATCAGATAGGCTGTAAATATGGTAGAATGATGAAGTTATCCACTCTCCACATTTGTTATTATATTTTTTTAAGTTGTATTTTAAGGTAAAAACAAGATAAAAGGACTAAAAACTACTCTAATCAGATAAGATGAGAAAGGTAAAAATAACTCAGAAGCATGAAACATCAAGTTACAGTTCATTCAACAAGTGATTACTGCTTCTTTAGTTTTGTCAAAATCAAGTCTGGAACTATAATCAAGGAGACAGTGCTGCATAGTGGAACAAATGTGGACTTTAGAGTCCAAATCTTGACCTTGCCACTTTGCACCTAAAAGATCTTGAACAAAATTATAGCTTCTCAGCCTTGGTTTTGTTATCTGTGAGATGCAAACAATACTGCCTTCTTTTGACAGTCAATTAAAGAATTAATGATAATGTAAGTAAGGGGCCTAGGATAATATCTTATCAAATGGATAATAACTTCTAGTGGTTACTACCATAATTATTATTGCAATTAGAGTCATTCGTATATTTATTACAGTAAGCCAAATTTAGAGTATATTTCAGGGGTCAGAAATGTATTACCAACTTAAGCAGGTTTAGAACTGAAAACACATGTACTGTCTTGGTTACAAATATCACACTATTTTTTATTAGCACCAGTGGATACTTGGTGCAATCTTTATGTAAGAAAAACTAATTAACAAGTCTAGATTGTTTGACATTTTAATGCTAATATTGAGCAGTTTTATGCGCCAGGCATTAAACTAAGAACTCTTTGTAAATTATCTTCTTTGGTCTTCATAAAATATCCTTGAGATAGTTGCTGTTATTATCCCGTTTTTATAGATGAGGAAACTAAAGTTCAGAATGGTTTTATGCTCAAGGTCATATAGCAAATACAGAGCTCAAGGCTGTATGTGGTCAGGAGTACAGAGCCTGACTCTTAACCATTACACATCCTGGCTGCCTCTCTCTGGAGGACTCTAGACAGCCCTATAAGAGAAGCAGAGCTGCAGAGATTTAGAAAACATTCCATCATCTGCCCCTCTCCTTGTGGGAGGGCAGGAAGCTCTGCTCCTGAGGCAGGGCTTGTGTAAAGATCAGTCTTTGAGATCTAGACTCTGTCGAGGCTGGGGGATGGGGACACAGTCGTTGAGACTCAATCTCATCATGTATAAAACAGAGAAAATAAAACTTACTTTATAATTTAAGGATCATAAATAATGTGCTCAGAAGGGTAGTAGGCACTATTTTTTTCCATCTCATATGACCTCAAACTGTGCCAGTGTAACTTACTCTGAAATTTGAGCTGAAATGAATGATATAAATAGATGTAGCCCTCTATCGCATCTTAGAAATAATCTCATTCTCTTCATTTAATAAGTGTTCACTGTGTATCTACCATGTGCTAGAAAGTCTTTGAGGCTCTGGCGATACTAGAGGCTCCAGAGGCTCTGGAGAGTTATGAGAAGTGGCAAAAATTGCTGCTTTGATAGAGCCAATGCTTTAAAGTGGAGAGGCAGAACTTAACAAGTGAATTAAATAGAAATATAATGTGTTGGGGCTTCCCTGATGGTCCAGTGGCTGAGACTCTGTGCTCCCAATGCAGGGGGCGGGGCCTGGGTTCAATCCCTGATCAGGGAAGTATATCCCACATGCCACAACTAAGGATCCTACATGCTGCAAATAAGATCTGGTGTAGCCAAATAAATAAGTATATATTTTTTAAAGAAATGTAATGTGTCAGTCATTGAGAAGAGCTATGGAGAGCATAGCACTTAACACCATGGCTTCTTTTTCACACAAACATGACATATAGTAATCAGCAAAACATAAATAAATCCTTAAAGTGATATGTTTTCCCTAAAAATGAATTGGTAATACCCAGAAATTCCTTAAGACAAGATGGTAGACTCTAGATTGTTTCTTATGAGACTCTCATTGATTATTATTCCAAGAACATGTATCCACTCTAAGTTAGCTAAGACCTCACAGGCTCCCAGAGAATGGACAACAGAGGATAACTACATAAAGGTTTAGAGCAAAATGGGCTGCACCTAAACGGCAGAAACTGGGTCAGTATATCTTAGCTCTGGATCTGACAGATCGGGATTCAAAAGCCACCTCCATCACTTTTTAGCTTTCAGTCTCAGACAAGGTAACCTCTTTGAGCCTCAGCTGCATCATCTTGGGATGATAACCACAGTACCTACTTCATAAATTGCTATGAAGATTATATAAGACAGCATGTGTAAAAGGTTTATTATAGTACCAGCACACATGAAGCAGTCAATACTTGTTTGTCAAATACATAAATGAATAAATGAATCCATTCATTGAGAGATTTGGGCTACTTTTGCTTTCATAGCAAAGACCTACTTTTCAAAAATCTTTCTAATAATGTGACCTAAATAGCTTGCAAACACCTAAGAATTATAAAACCTCTTTCTCTATTTCTTTTCTTTTGTGCTACAAATCTAAATATTTATTATGTACTACTCAGGAAGTGCCAATCCTGGTAACCATGCTGAGCTGTATGTGTTTCTCTGATTACACTATTATGGTTTTACAAAGATAAGCATTTAATTTCTGAAAAAAAAAATGCCATGCAGTTAAAAATATTTTCTATCCATAACAGATCCAAAATTAATGTTACTTTTTTTAAAAAGCAAAATTGTTTCAGCCTAACTTAGTGTGCAGATATTAATAGGAAGTTCCAAAAGTGATAGGCATGTAAAAGTAAAGGTTCCAAATTAACCAGAATTTATGGCAGAATCGAACACCAGGACGAGAGGAGAACACACTTATGGTCAATTAGTGTACAACAGAGGTGAATATACAGTGGAGAAAAGACAGTCTCTTCAATAAGTGGTGCAAGGAAAACTGGACAGTTCCATGTAAAAGAATCAAATTAGAATACCCTCTAACACTGCATACAAAAATAAACTGAAAATGGATTAAAGACCTAAATGTAAGACCAGAAACCATAAAACTCCTAGAGGAAAACATAGGCAGAACACTCTTTGACATAAATCATAGCAATATTTTTTTGGATGTCTCCTAAAGTAAAGGAAATAAAAGTAAAAATAAACAAACGGGACCTAATTAAACTTAAAAGCTTTTGCACAGCAAGGAAACCATTGACAAAATGAAAAGGCAACCTGCTTAATGGGAGAAAATACTTGCAAATGATATGACCAATAAGGGGTTAATATCCAAAATGTATAAACAGCTCATGCAACTAAACAGAAAAAAAAAAAAATTTTAAACATGGGCAGAAGACCTAAATAGATATTTTTCCAAAGAGGAAATGCAGATGACCAACAGGGACCTTAAAAGATGCTCAACGTGGCTAGTCATCAGGGGAATGCAAATCAAAACCACAATGATGTATCACCTCATACCTGTCAGAATGGTTGTCGTCAATGAGAACACAGATACAAATGTTAGCAAGGATATGGAATAAACGGAACTCTCCTACACTGTTGGTAGGAATGTAAATTGACGCAGTCATTATGGGAAAGAGTTTGTAGGTTCCTAAAAATAGAACTCCCATATGATAAAGCAATTCCACTCCCAGGTATATACACATGAAAAAAAGAAAAACATAATTTGAAAAGATACATGAACCCCAATGTTCACAGCAGCAATATTTTCAAAACAGGCAAGAGATGGAAGCAACCTAAATGTCCATCAACAGATAAATGGTTAAAGCAGATGTGATATAAATATATGATATATGTGACATATATGATAGTGATATATATATGGTCTATATATGAAGATGTGATATATATATATCATACACACATATATAATATAATATATATAATATATACATAATATAATACTCAGCCATAAAAAAGAATGAAATTTTGCCATCTGCAGTAATATGGATGGACTTGGAGGGCATTATACTAAGTGAATTAAGTCAGACAGAGAAAGACAAATACTATAAGCACTTATATGTGGAATCTAAATACAATAAACAAGTGAATACAACAAAAAGCAAGCAAACCTACAGATACAGAGAACAAACTACTGGTTACGAGTGGTGAGATGGGGAGAGGGCAATATAGGAGTAGGAGATTAAAATGTGCACACTATTTTGTATAAAATAACATACAAGGATCTATTGTACAACACAGGAAATACAGCCATTATTTTATAATAACCATAAATGGAGTATAACCTTTAAAAATTGTGAATCACTATATTTACACCTATAACATATAATCAGCTATACTTCAATTAAAAAATTCCAACAAGAATAAAAAAAGATGAGGGGGCAAACTGCAACAATCTGTCTCTAAACACTACAAATATAACTGTATAAGCATTAAAATATAGCACACTAATAATCTTGAAAAAATTTTTTTCTTAGTTTTTATTAAACTAAGCTGGTGGCTCTAGAGGTAAAGAACCTGCCTGCCAATGCAGGAGACATAAGAGACCTGTGTTCGATCTCTGGGTCGGGAAGATCCCTGGAGGAGGGTATGGCAGCTCACTCCAGTATTCTTGCCTTGGAATCCCATGGACAGAGGAGCCTGGCAGGCTGTGGTCCACAGAGTTGCAAAGAGTCAGACATGACTGAAGCAACTTAGCACGCAAAATAGCAGCTTCTTTTCTACCACAAATAAAGCTATAGCTAGCAACAACTTTTTATAGCTAGTAAGTTTTGCTAAGGAGTGTTTTATTTGGCTGACATATATTAGGAAGATACTCAATGCCTTTCCTCTTGCCTTAGGAATCTACAACCCCAGAACTTCATTGCTCTGCTCTTGTTATTTTCATTTTTCCATTACACTAAAAGTTGTCAATGAAGAGATGCAGTACAGAAATACTCTCTTCATCTAAGGATTAAGTTCCACCTGCTCCAGGAAGAGTTTGGGTTATGACACACATCCCCATCTGTGCATTTCTATGTATTTTCTTGGAGGGAACAATGTGTAATTTTTAGTTTGCAAGTCAGATTATTTTTACAAGAAGCTGATAAAGATCCAGGTCAAAATTTCTCAGCAAAGAGATAATTCTAGATGATGAATTCTCTCAGAGAAAATTATTTCTTTGCAGAGTCTAAAGAGAGAAGACACTTGCTCAACCACACCCAAGCTGAGCTCACCTGTAACATCTCAGTCATTTTCTTCCCCTTTGTTACTATCATTGTCTTCTTGCCTGAGGAGTTGTTACCTGACAGATCTATGTCTGAATTGCTGTAATTCTATGGACTTTTCATCTATGAGTTTGCAAAGACATTCCCATCGAAGCAAAATGAATGATTTATGTGCTAATAAATTGAAAAAAGCAGGTCTATCATCACCTAGAACTTTCTTTAATCTAGATCGCTTTGGCAAATAAATTGTAGAAGTAAAATTTCTAAGAATTTATGAGACAATTCTTCAGGAAATTATTGCTCTTGCCATTGCCGGCAATGAGAGTGGATTCAACTGATTTGTTGTGATAAAAGATCTGATTGCCTGGCCAAGAAATATGAAGTGTTAAGAAGCACATACCAGACTGAAGTCCTTTGTTTGGTAAAATATATCCTTTCTAATTCCAAGTAATGGGTTTTATCATGATTTGAAGCTACCCAATAACCAGAATTTTATATCTATATCTGTGTTTATTTTGATATTAATATAGCTATATATCTTTATAAATCTCTTATATACAGAAAGATTTTATATATATATGTATAATTCATGATAGGTAGATTTTATACATGTGTTTAAAAAATTTTTTAACCAATGTTACATTATATTTTGCACTGCTGTGGAGGTTAGCCAGATCTGTTGAATCAACACAGAAAGAGTGGGGAGGACAATGTACTGTTAGGTGACTATCCTGTTTCTTAGCACACATTGTGCTTTGCAGATGTTTGCTTATATCTCCTATGTTGCTTTAGAAGATGTTAGAAAACTATCCTGATGGGACTGATAAAGATGAGTTGGAACCTGTGACCAGCAGCTGGATGAAGGGAGCCTGAATCCTCCAAATCCTATGGATATAGTGTGCTTTCCTTGATGTTCCTGCCAAAATAAGGTTGGAAAGCTAGGGAGATCTGCAAGAGATGTGTCAGAACAAAGCCGCTATAATTTCTAAGTTTCAAAAACCTTGCTTGCAAATGACTGCAAATTAGCTCACAATTTTAAACCAATGAATCTCACAACTGTTTCATCAAATTACTTACAGAAAACTGAGAGAAAAATCCGACAACTATCCTGTGCATGACTTGCCAAGCAGACATTCAAGTACAGTCCGTTTCGTTTGGGTCCTATTTTAATACTGCAGTGCAGATCTGCACATCTATGCCAAGATACATATTTTATAGGAACTGCTGAGAGCTTTGCAATTTCACCCTCAAAAAACTGAATAAGCACAGGGGACTTCCCTGGTGGTCCAGTGTCTAGGACTCTGCACTCCCATGCAGAGGATTTGAGTTTGATCCTTGGTTGAGGAACTAGATCCCACATGCCACGGGGCAACTAAGCCCATAAGCTGCAACTAGAGAGGCGCACGCACTGCAGCTACTGAGCCCACGTGCTCTAGAGCCCGCATGCCACAACTACAGAGAAGCTCCTACATGCTGCAACAAGACCCAACGCAGCCAAAGGTAAACAAACAAAAGTCTGTAAATGACATTAAAACCTTAAAAAAAAAAAAAGACTGAGTAAGCATGAACAACAAAATTGTTGAGCAATAAAGTTACTTCTTTATCATCCTGGTATAGTACTCCTCCTCCAATCATCTTGAATCTAGTATATTCATTCTTCAAACTCTGTTCAAAGATCCTCTATATCATGGCCCACTTTATACACTTTAGCTCATTTATTCCCCCAAACAAGGTAATAAGAAAAAAAAATTACCCCATTTTATAGAATATTGTAACTTAGGTTAAGAAACTTGCAGAAAAAAAAAAAGCCAAAGAAGACTTTTTTAAAGCATTAAGAGGTTTCACTTTTACACAGTATTAAGGACAAAATGATAAGAAACTTCTTTCTATAAAACACTTTCAAATGCATTGAGCTTCTATAGGCTAAGAGCTGGATCTAAGACCATGGCATAAAGGTAGGCCCCTAAATGGCTATACCCTTATAGGACTACAAAACAATTAACCCAGTAGCACTGAAATTCATCAAAAAAATTGTTTTGTCTCAGTCGATGGTGTGGGGTAGAGATTTTGAGGGATTTTAATACTTGCAGAGTCCTGGAACCCATGAAGGTGAGAAAGAAGAAAGTAACATGAAAGTGATCCTGAATTTTCTTTTTCAACAAATAAATTGTAAGAGGGAGAGAGGGAGAGAAGAAAGAAAGGAAAAAGGCAAAGAAAGAAGACAAAGGAGAGAGAAAAGGTAAATCTTTGAGTAAAGGGGATGTAAAAAAATACATGAACCAATTGCTGTTCATGAATTTTGTTGGGATCCTGATTTCAACAAACTGTGAAGAAATGTTCATGAGTTAATCATGAATGTTCAAATTCCGATTTCATTTTGTTAACTTGTTAGGTGTGACTGCTATTTTGATTATTTTTTAGTCTTCATCTTTGACTTAGTGGAATATTTATGGATGAAATTACATAATATCCAAGATTTACTTCAAAATTATCCAGTGTGTGATGTGTCAGTGTGGAGAAAGTGCCAGAATAGGCAAATGAAGCAACATTGATCGTCTTGTAATAATTACTGAAACTGGATAATGGAATCATAGGAATTCATTATACTATTTTATCTACTTCTGAGTATGTTTGAAAATTTTCCACCATAAATAGGTAAAAATTTTTTTTTTTGGTGAATTTTTTTAAAAAGGCAATTCTTGGATCATGATACCATTGGGACACTTGGCAAGGCAAACTGTTTGGAAAGGTTACACCACACCAAATTATCACATATAAAGCCTCTTAGAAAATACACCAAACATATGAAGAACCAATTCATTAGTAAAGGTCAGCAACCACACGCATATAAATGTGTATGCATGCACACACACACATTCTCTTTCTCTCCTCTCTCTTTTCCTCTTTCTCAGAATTAAAGCCACATGAATTTCAAATAGCAGAACTAACAAAGAGCGCTTATAAAAAAAGTACATTCAATATATAACTATACTATTGGTTTACAAAATAATTTTATATTATATATGTGATTTGTAACTTTTTTACATAACCATCTACTGTGAACATATTTGAATAAATAAACATTTTTCAAAGTAAATTCAAAGTAAACAGATGTAAAATAAGGAATTGAAAATACAAACAAACAACAGGGCACTTTTGAAAATTCCAGGAATATATTAAAAAATCAATAAAAGCAAAAGAGGAGCTCTAGAAATGAAAAATAAAATTATTGGAATTAAAAGCTCCTGGAAAAGTAAGAGGCAGATTAAATTCAACTGAAAAAGGGAATATTGAACTAGAGATTAGATATGAAGAAATAACCCAAAATATGGCACAGAGGATACAGGGAGATGAAACTTAACAGAGAGGTTGAGAAATATGGAAAATAAAACAAGAATGTCCAAATACATCTAACAGCATTTCCAGCAAAGCGACTAAAGAGAAAAGGGAGATAATATTTGGAAAAAATAAATAATGGCTCAATTTTTTTAATTGATGAAAGACACAAAAGTCTTAGATTCAGGAAGCATACAATAGAAACCACAGATAGGCATATTGTAGTTAAACTACAAAACCCCAAAGAGAGAAAATCAGAAAAGCAACCAGGGGAAAGGGGCATGTTATTTATAAAGGAAAAACAATTCTATACCAAACTGCTTAGCAGCAATAACTGCAGTCAGAAGACAATGAAATGGTATATTTTTAAATGGGAAAAAATAGCTGTTAACCTCGGACTAGTGAACTATTTTATAATCATTATCTTCTATGTGGTTATTAAGTAGACTAAAAATGTTTAATGAGCATGGGAAAACGAGGAGAAACATATTCATCTAACATTGGGAAATTTGAATATACATCTCTCAGCGTGATATCCATATCAAGCTGAAAAATATTAGTAAAGATGTAGAAAATTAAACAACATGATTAAAAAGCTTGATTGTCAAATGAAATACAGAACCCTAATTTTAAACTAAGAGAATTCACATTTTTTCCAAGCTAAATGGAACATTTATAAAAAAAAAAACTTAGTCACATACTAGATCACAAAGTGGGAGAAGGTGATGGCACCCCACTCCAGTACTGTTGCTTGGAAAATCCCATGGATGGAGGAGCCTGGTAGGCTGCAGTCCATGGGGTCGCACAGAGTCGGACACAACTGAGCGACGTCACTTTCACTTTCCACTTTCATGCATTGGAGAAGGAAATGGCAACCCACTCCAGTGTTCTTGCCTGGAGAATCCCAGGGACGGGGGAGCCTGGTGGGCTGCCGTCTATGGGGCCGCACAGAGTCGGACATGACTGAAGCGACTTAGCAGGTAGCAGATCACAAAGTAAGTCTCATATGTCAAAGGATTGATAGTATGAAAAACACATGAACTGAGCACAAAGCAATTAATTTTAAATTAATAATCAAAAGATAACCAAAAAGGATATTAGAGAAAATTCAAATAAACGGTGAGATATTCTTTGCTCACACAGAAAGTACAAACTGAATGAAAATACAAAAGTATTTTTCTTGGAACATGAGAAGCCAAATCTAAAATATATACAGAAGAAAATATAGCTAAAACTCAGGACAATTTTGAAGGAGAATAAGATAGGGGTAGGGATTCCCAGGTGGCGCAGTGGTAAAGAATTTGCCTGCCAATGCAGGAAACACAGGAGACACACGTTTGATCCCTGTGTCAACAAGGTCCCCTGGAGTAGGAAATGGCAACCCACTCCAGTATTCTTGCCCGGGAAATCCCATGGAGAGAGGAGCCTAGTGGGCTATAGTTTATGGAGTCACACAGAGCTCAACACTTCTGAGTGACTGAGCAAACATGCAGGGAAGAGTAGGGGTGGATTTGCTGATGCCATCATCTTTATAACAAGATGCATTATAGTGCTACTTTAATTTAGATAGTGTGATATCGACACAGTGACAGACAAATAAAACAACAAGATTGAAGAGAATCATAGATACACTCCTCAAATCTAATATGGAAACTTGGTAGATGATAAACGGAAACTGCAGATCAGTATGAAAGGACTGATTACTGATGGTACTAAGATAATTAACACTCCAAAAATAAAATATGAACACTACCTCACATCCATATGCAAAAAGTTAGACCACTTAAAGATATAAATACAAAAGCACACTTTCAATATTTTCAGAAAACACTAGAGAAAAATACCTTTTGACCTTGAAGTAGGGGGAGATTTCCTTAAAATATATCAAAGCATATACCATAAAAAGCTTAATATATGTAAATGCATTAAAATTATTTTCCACAACAAAACCATCATAAACAAAAGAAAGAGATGATACCAACTAGGAGAAGATATTTGCAGCACCTAAAACCACAAACATTAAGTCACAATGATAATAAATCTTATAAAACAATAAGAGAAAAACAACTCACAGAAAATATTCATTGAATAAATAAAGGATAGAAAACACAATTAAGCAGTCAATAAACATATATGTTTAACACCAGTAGTAATCAGAAAAATATAAATTAAAATAAGAAATCATTGCACACAAATAAGATAGGCAAAAACTAAAATTATCTGCTATTTGGCCATAAAAAGTAATGAAATTTTGCCACCTGCAACCAAATAAATGAACTTGAACAGCGTTATGCAAAGTGAAATAATTCAAACAGGAAAAGACAAAGGACAAATACTGTATGATATTGCTTATATGCGGAATCTAACAAATACAACAAACTACTGCACTGGTCATAACCAACACCCTCTTCCAACAACACAAGAGAAGAGTCTACACATGGACATCACCAGATGGTCAGCACTGAAATCAGACGGATTATATTCTTTGCAGCTAAAGATGGAGAAGCTCTATACAGTCAACAAAAACAAGACCAGGAGCTGACTGTGGCTCAGATTATGAACTCCTCCTCATTGCAAAATTCAGACTTAAATTGAAGAAAGTAGGGAAAACCACTAGACCATTCAGGTATGACCTAAATCAAATCCCTTATGATTATGCAGTGGAAGTGAGAAATAGATTTAAGGGCCTAGATCTGATACATAGAGTGCCTGATGAACTATGGACTGAGGTTCGTGACATTGTACAGGAGACAGGGATCAAGACCACCCCCATGGAAAAGAAATGCAAAAAAGCAAAATGGCTGTCTGGGGAGGCCTTACAAGTAGCTGTGAAAAGAAGAGAAGCGAAAAGCAAAGGAGAAAAGGACAGAAACAAGCATCTGAATGCAGAGTTCCAAAGAATAGCAAGAAGAGAAAAGAAAGCCTTCCTCAGAGATCAATGCAAAGAAATAGAGGAAAACAACAGAATGGGAAAGACT
>NW_011494942.1:11311348-11311600 GCF_000754665.1 Bison bison bison | reverse complement strand
TTCCAGTTGAGCTATTTCAACTGAGCTATTTCATCATCCTGAAAGATGATGCTGTGAAAGTGTTGCACTCAATATGCCAGCAAATTTGGAAAACTCAGCAGTGGCCACAGGACTGGAAAAGGTCAGTTTTCATTCCAATCCCAAAGAAAGGCAAAGCCAAAGAATGCTCAAACTACCGCACAATTGCACTCATCTCACACGCTAGTAAAGTAATGCTCAAAATTCTCCAAGCCAGGCTTCAGCAATACATGA
>NW_011494942.1:11277714-11310064 GCF_000754665.1 Bison bison bison | reverse complement strand
GGGAGTTGGTGATGGACAGGGAGGCCTGGTGTGCTGCGATTCATGGGGTCGCAAAGAGTTGGACACGACTGAGTGACTGAACTGAACTGAATGAATATAACAAAAAAGAAGCAGACTCATAGAACAAACTAGTGTTTACCAGTGTTCAGGGAGGAGCAATATAAGATGAGGGGCAATGTTCACTGCAGCACTATTTACAAAAGCTAGGACACGGAAGCAACTTAAACGTCCATTGACATTAATAAATAAAGAAGCTATGGTACACATATACAATGGAATATTACTCAGCCATAAAAAGAAATATATTTGATTCATTTCTAATGAGGTGGATGAACCTAGAGCCTATTATACAGAGTGAAATAAGTCAGAAAGAGAAAAACAAATAAAGAGGGGATGAGAAGCACAAAATATTGGATGTACGATAGGCTCAAGGATGTTGCACAACCCGGGCAATATAGCCAATATTTTGTAATAACTGCAAATGGAAAGAAACTTTTTAAAATTGGGCTAAAGTTTGTTAATTAAAAAATATAAGTATTTTTAAGTTAAAATTGTCTGGAAGTAACAAAAGTTGGCACGTATATAGAACAGTGGGTGGGACTTCTGACTTACTGGGAGTGTAAATCTATACAACTTTAGGTTTGCAGTACTGATTTGGCAATATCTAAAAAGTTGAAAATGTCTGCATCTGAAGACCCAATAATTCAATTCCTAGGAATATTCTTTAAAAACTTTGAAATGTATGTGTAAAGAGCCATGGAACAGAACGTCCACTATGTCACTGTATGTAATTGTGAGAAAAAAATTCTCTTTTGAAAGCAACTTAAATTTTCACTAACAGGAGAATGAGTAAATAAATTGCTGCATACTTGTATAATGAAATATAGTATGGCAAAAATGAATGAATGATATCCATGAATTATTATAAATAAATCCCAAAAACAATATTTAAAAATGATATTTTGCTATCATTTATATAAAATTTAAAACAGGAAATAATTGTTGGTTATTGATCTATACATAAAAAGTATGAAAACATGCATAGGCATGATAAATACCAAATTCAAGATATAATCAATAGATACCTCTAGAGAAGGAGAGTAAGGTAAGAGAGTATGATTAAGAAAGGAAAGAGGCAATTTCAATGTATTGCAGTGTTTTTTTTCTTAACAAAATGAAAACAATTATGATAAAATATTAAAACTTGAGGAATCTGGATAGGAAGTTGCTTTATTATTCTGTCTATGCTATTATATGGGATTCCCAGGTAGCACTGGTGGTAAAGAACCGTCCTGCCAATGCAAGAGACATAAAGTGGTGAGGGTTTGATCCCTGGGTTGGAAATATCCCCTGGAGAAGGGCATGGTAACCCATTCCAGTATTCTTGCCTTGAGGATCCCATGGACAGAGGAGTCTGGTGGGCTACAGTCCATAGGGTCGCAAAGAGTCTGACATGACTGAAGCGGCTTACCATACATACATGCATGCTATTATACAGTTACACCTTTTTATAGTTAAACTCATAGGATTGTATAGAACTGGCCATACTTGTTCAAACCTGCATGAAAATAAAAATAACCTAAATTTATTTGAAAATGGTAGAGCTGGGATTGTACCCACATTTGTTTTACTCCAAAACTAGAGCACCTCCTGCAATCTCAGGCCCCTCTCCTTGTCTTTTCTGATTCTTCTCAGACAGGATTAATCACACCTTCTTCTGTGCCACTTTCTTCAAACACTTGGTTTTAAACCTACTGCAGTTGATTGTGTGTGTGTGTGTACATGTGTGTATGTATTCCTCCATACACAGCTCCTGGTGGCAACCTGTATGGCATATGGAAAGACATGGGGAGAATGGCTAAATGTGAAAGGTTTCTGTTTTACAAGTCAGTAATCTTTCTCTAGGGCTTTCCAGGTGCCTCAGCGGTAAAGAACCCAAATGCAGTGCAGGAGATGCAAGTTCAATTCCTAGGTGGGAAAGATCCCGTGGAGGAGGACATGGAAACCCACTCCAGTATTCTTGCCTGAAGAATCCCATGGACAGAGGAGCCTGGCAGGATACAGTCCATGGAGTTGGACATGACTTAGTGACTAAACAACAATCTTTCTTTTATAGGCTTCTGTTCTGTTGCTTTTCAACCACCTACCTCACTCTTACGGTGCCTTACCAGAAGCTAATCATCAATAGGTTCTACAAATACATACTTTTGCAAAGTAATCTATTTTCAAAGAATATAAGACAAACTAAAATCGTGTTTCAGCATTTCTCATGAATCAACACAAGGGTTAGAAGTGCTACATATTTGTGGAAAAAATAAAGTACAGTTCATTTGTTCCATTTCAGGATTTTTCAAGTCCTCAGAAGCAAAAGGAATCTTATAAATGTGGAGTTAGCCTACTCCAGAGGTAGAGAGAGGCTTCCCAAGTGGTACTAGTGGTAAAGAAGCCATCTGCCAATGCAGGAGACATCAGAGACACGGGTTCAATCCCTGGGTTGGGAAGATGCCCTGGAGGAGGGCATGGCAATCTACTCCAGTATTCTTGCTTGGAGAATCCCATGGACAGAGGAGCCTGGCACGCTATGCTCCACAGGGTTGCAAAGAATGGGATCTGACCGAAATGACTTGCACACACATGCAGAGGTACAGAGTTCAGCTGTATTTTATGATACAGGCATAATTAAGTAGGTTCTCAAATTAGGTCCCACTTTAGAAATGATTGCACAGATGATTCTACATTAATATTCCTGGGCCCATCTCTCTGAAACAGCACAGTAAATGAAATTTGATGAAATGGTCTAGTCTATAGGAATTATACAGTAAATCAATACAAAGTCAATCATAACTGAAGCATAAATGAGAGAACCATCCTGTACAGCCTTTAAAAAAACATTATCAAGTGGCTTTTCTAATGAAGAGCAATTTTTACCAAAACAACAACAAAACAGGATATAATGGAACGCCAAGTAATATATAGTAACATTATTTCTTTAAAATGTGCTTTGTCCTCTTCATCATGAAGAGGTCAGTGTCCCCAGGCAGCCTGTAGCCTCTCCCGCATTTCCTCTCTTTCCTTCCATGGCAACATGGGTTAGCAAGACACTGAGCTTTTTGTGATGTGTGTGTGAGGACAGGGAGAAGGGGGAGCGAGCCTTCAGGGAGGTCTCCAGGTGGAAAAGTTTGTGACGCACTAGATTCAGTCACTGAATGAGAATTGTTTACCAAGGGTTCTCGAACACAATAGTTACAGTTACCTTATGTTCATTTAAAATTTTTTTGCTTGGTCTCAGGGCCCTTAACTCTGAAACCCTCTCATCGTAGGCATCCCAGACAACTTATTCATGAAAGGTTACGTGACAAAGCCAGCCAGAGCGGTTTGATCCATCTGTTTCAGCACCTGAGTAGCCAGGGGCACGACAGACACGCATAAACTTCCCGAATATGGAACATGTCTACCAAAACGGTCAAATTCTGCCTTTCATTTGTAGGCAGTCACGGAGAAGTTATTCTGCTTCAATTATGAAGTGTCCACCTTCCAGAGACCTAGCTTGCCCTTTCACTGCCTCTGAAACTGCACCCCTCCACTGAGACAGAAGGGATGTTCTTCCTGTGTTCTTCTCCCTACAGGCTGAAATGCTATTTCCCTTATCTTAGAAAATGCCTCCCTCATACTTTTCCTGGCACAGCTAAATGGCACGGCTAAAAGCCTGATATGTGTGCCACACCTGATACTTTAGAAGGAAGCTGGTAAGTGTTATTTTTTTCCTTAGTAATAAAGCAAAAATCCATTCCTTAGTCAGGGTCTAGTTAACATATTAGCGATTCCTTCTTTTTTTCTTGTCATCTGTCATTATCTTCTACACAAGAGAGAGGCCTTGATAACAATCTATCTTAAAGGGATTTTAATGGCTTGTTACAGAGAATGCCGAATTAAACACTTTGAAAACAACAGTTGAGTGGGATGCCGCTAAAAGAGCCTGCTTGAGGTTTCCACAGCCTCTCCCAGCCGGGGAGAAGTTGCTCATTTCTGCAACAACAGAAGCAGGCCCAGCGAGCTTCTTCAGCAGAATGTGGGAATGCGATCTGTGAACAAACCATTTGCTTTCTAACAGCCACTTACCGGCCTCATGTCAGAGCGCAGGAAAGACAGCACTGCAACACTCAGATTCATGACTGTGTTAGGCTGTGGATGTGACTCTAGCAACCTTAGATCAGAGAGCATCGACTTTAAATAAGCTCAAAAATCAAACCAGCGACATTCCAGGATGTCTCTGGAACCATGGCCCTGCCTTTGTTTACTACTCGTTTTGGACTGGGATTGGACCAAAAGGCGGCGTATCAGATGGTTTCAGTCACTCCTCTAGTCTTTCTCTCTGGGATGGTTGGGGCTTATGCAGCACAGTTCAGGATTTCTAAGCTGGACAAACAGGATCAGATGAGAAGCCCTGTGCGTGAGTGCTCAGTCGCTTCAGTCTTGTGCAACTCTTTGAGACCCTAAGGACTGCAGCCTGCCAGGCTCCTCTGTCCATGGGATTCTCCAGGTAAGACTACTGGAGAGAGTTGCCACGCCCTCCTCCAGGGGATCTTCCCTACCAGGGATGGAACTCACATTTCTTGTGTTTCCTGGATTACAGGTGGATTCTTAAGCACTGGGCCACCGGGCAACCGGGGAGAAGCCCTGATGGCAGGCCAAAGGGGGGATCCACCAGGGGCTTCAGGCTGGAGGCTGTGACAGCATGAGCCCCCAGGTGGGAGCATCCCTCAGGCTTTATTTTGACCCATTCCACAAAACAAAAACTGTTCACCTAATTGTCAAAATCATCATCATAAAATAAAAGCATCAGCTGCATTATTATAAAGAAATAATCAGCTACATATTAAAAAGCATCAGCTGTATATTATTCGGGGAAGAGAGCTGACTTCCCTGAATTCTAGAAAGACCAAGCCTGAGATCACTGCTCCCAGAGGCCAGAGGGCTCATTCAATTGCTGAAAATCTGAGCATACCCCTAAGGCCAAGCTCAGTCTACCATCCTCATTTCCTTGCCTCAGAAGCCAGGGTGTCATATAGCTAGATTCTGACAGTGACTCACTCTTGGAGCAATAAGAAAAGTTAGAGATTTACTAAACAGTGAGTACTAAGCTTTAAAAAACTGAGGGGACAAATGAAATGCCTAAGCTACTCTTAGAATTGTATGTACCACCTTAATCTACTTGATTTTATTTTTTCTGAAATTTGACACACACAATTAGTACAATGCCTTGAAAATATCTTCCTCCATATGTTTCACTACTGGCATGAACCTCAGTCATGTCACCTCACAGCATTGCCAAGTGTCAGCTTACTAGCTCAAACTTCTAGATGTTCCATGAAAGCCACGGATCTTCATGAAAAAGATGAGAAAACACATTTGTGAATCACTGAGGTGGCTGTACAAGTGGGTATTCCTCACTGAAAGGGCTATGGATTGAATTATGCCCCCCTCCACCCAATTCCTGTGTTTAAGCCTTAATCCTCAGGGTGACTGTATTTGGAGATAGGGCTTTTAGGAAGTAATTAGGGTAAAAGAAGTTGTAAGGTGAGGTCCTAATCCTACAAGACTGGTGATCTTAGAAGAAGAGGAAGAGAAAGATCCCCTGTTCTCTCTTCATACATGCACCAAGGAAGGACCACCTGAGCACATAGCGAGAAAGAGGCCATCTGCAAGCTAGGAAGAGAGCTCCTCACCAGAACCCCACCGTGCTGGAGCAGACTGAGACAGAAAGGAAAATGTATTTCAGTTATTGCTGTACGTGTAAGTTCACATATATCAATTTTAAAATCCATCAGGGTGATCAAGCGAGTTGCCTTGTTCAGGCTTCTGACGTTACTCCTGCCAAGTTTTATCTCATACAGAGATCCGAGGCAGCATCCAAACCATCTGAAAGAGGACATGCCTCTAAGATACACTTTTATACAGTTGCAAATACTGTTCCCAACGTCCATAAGAAGTTCCCCTTTAGCTTATAAACTCATTGTATTAAACCTAGACTTGAATATTTACAGCAAGTAGTAACTAGAGGATTAAATACGTCATCACAAGGTCTCATCCAACTCTGGATTTTGATGGGCTCTTTTGAGCAACATTTCTCTGGTTTGCCAGGACCTAAGTCCTAAAAGTGAACTATGCTTTGCAGCGAAATGGTGTCTAATTAAAGTTTAATGAGTGGATTCCACCCTTATTCTACAGTAACACAGAGACATGCACACTGAACTCTCCACATACCGTTGTGTGTATCCTTTAATGTCGATGGCAGTCCCTCAGGGTGCAACACAGGCAAGTGGACCCAGGTAAAGAACACCCTTAATAGAAATGTCATGGGCAAGGCTAATTGCAAGAAAAAATCTAGAAAACATCCATTTCCTCAGACCAAATTGAGAGTAGACAACATAATGGCAATCTATGAAACTATTAGACCAAATATTAGGAAAACCTATACCACTGCTCTCTTTGTAAAAAGGTAAGGTTGCAAATGTTGACATCTACCATTCAGCCACATCAATCCCAATTTGTCCTAATTTATTCAAGTTAGGGGAATACAAAATAAATCATGTGACTTCTTGTTTCTTTTTTAAATCCTGCAGTCATCTTATAATCTGAAATAAAATATCTCAATAATGCTAAGTTAACATATTCTGAATAATTTTGAAACTCAAGAGCCCAAAATGGAGTAATAACACACTCCTTATTACTACCTCTCAGTGTTTTTCAGCATTATCAATAAACTTAAAATTCTCTATTTTGGAAAATACATTTGTAAGTCGTTTTTTCAAACCATAGTTTAAAGTGGATTTATACAAGTTAAAACAGAAACTCTAATAATAAGTATGGAATACAGTTCAATTCAACACACATTGGATACCAACATGTGTCAGAATACATAATGGCCCCATGGACACCTAATAGACTTAAAGAGAATTACCTGCTTTACTTTTTATTTGATCATCCCCAAAGTCTATGCAGGGCTTTCCAGGTGGCACAGTGGTAAAGAATCCACCTGCCAAAGTAGGAGACACAAGAGACATGGGTTCCATCCCTGGGTCAGAAAGATCCCCTGGAGTAGGAAATGGCAACTGCAGTGTTCTTGCCTTGAGAATCCCAGGGACAGGGGAACCTGGTGGGCTGCCGTCCATGGGGTCGCACAGAGTCGGACACAACTGAAGCGACGGAGCAGCAGCAGCAAGACTCTCAATTATTACAATTCATAAGTTTTATGAATGATAGTAAAGAAAAACAACATTCTTCCCTAAAAGCCCTTTTCTTAAATCTTCTAAAGTGATTCATGTAGTATATATCTCAGGGATTTTATTCCAGGTAGACAGGGGTAGGAGGTGGGGTATGTGAGCAACGGAGCAAGAGTGAGGAAAACTAAAACCACAGTAAGGCAAATAAGTTCCCACTTTTCATGGGAATATTCCCTACAAGGGCCAAGAGACTAACAAATACTAAACATTCCCATTGGGATGAGAAGCAAGAGATTGCTCTTAAATTGACTTCAGAGTAAAGATGCCAAAGCAAATAAATCACTGTAAGTGAAATACTTTGAAAGGTAAGTGGACTTTAAACGTATTTGCGTAGGCTAAATTTTTTAATCGGAAGTATTCATTACTGTCAGATATGATAAGGCCACATGTCCATCACGATCTCTGGAGACCTCCTCCTAGTATATGATTCATTATTTTTAAACCAATACCTAGCTGAGCAGACATCCCCAACAAATGTTACTGAGTGAAGAAAAATAAGCAAAGATTCAAACATGTTATGCTTCACCTAAACCAAAATTGTATTAAGTAAAATGGAAGTAAAGGCCCCAAAGTTCTCAGATTTCTTCAATCCACACACAGCTTTTCATCAAGAATAATTCTGGAATGACGACAAACTCGAATGCCTATTCAACCCAGCTACTCAAGCCATTAATAGAATAAAATGCTGCGCAAACTTGTGTTTCCTAGGATCCCCTTTCTCTAGCCAAATGCATCCTCAAAGACCCTGGTTGACTTTGCATTGTCCCTGTGAAGTGACTTGCAACCCTCAAGCTATGTAGAAAAAAATGTAAGAGAAGAATGGCACTCTTACAGGTTACATAGCCTCCATAGTGGCTCCATTCTTTTTTTTCTTTCCTTTATGAGAATCTTTTGTAATTGAAGTAAAAAGACTTCAGTCATCTCTCTGATGGAGAGTGAGAAATAAGTAAGAAATAAGTTGTTTTTCTAAAATTCCTCAACATAAATCTCAGATCAGAGAACACCAATGTCTTTTTTTTTATAACTAGAATTTCACTGCACATTCCTCAAGTCACCCAGATACTGGTCACGAAGAAGTTGCTTAAGTGAGTTTATCTGTATACTTGGATTCTATCACGGGAATGGTGATACCCAAATCCCAAAGGAATGGGATAGCAAGCCTTGTACAGAGAAGGAAGTATCATGGTCAGAGGCAACCAATACAAACAGAAATAGAGGAGTGAAGCAGGTCAAGCTGTGGATGAGGACGGTGCCTCAGTCTAGGTGCCCTGCTTGAATTCAGCGTACATTCCAGAAGCAGGTTTGACTGCCCTATTCGCAGGGAATGTTGACCTGTACTTTGGTCTAGCATGTCTGCTCAACAGGGCAAACTTTCCAGTATTCCTTGGCGGATATACCAGGCCAGAATCACTCCCTGTCCCTAGGGAAAAATGACCCTGAGGAGGCCCTTTCCCCCCACTCCGCCCCCCAAGTTAGTTTTTAGAAACCTCCAGAGAGATTCAGAAAGTTTTTTCAGTTTTTCAGTTGAGTCGCTCAGTCGTGTCATTCAGAAAGTACTGGACTCAACTAATACCGCTAAGACTGCTAACAGTAACTTGGCTGAGATCAGAGAAAGGTGAGATGGCCGACCTGATACCTCCTTTAGGGTTCAAACTGGTCGCAAGTCCAAAGTGACTGTTCTTCATGATTAGAGATAAAACAGAGCCACTGCTGCTAGCCAGTGCTGCTACCAGTGACTGCTCCACTCTTTGCTAATAAAAGGCGCAAACTCACTGAACATGTACCCCAAGTCAGGACTCTAAGTGTAAGAACACGTATTCACTTACCTATTCCTCAGGACAACCCTAAGAGGTAGGAATTATTATTAACATTTGGATTTCATCAGTGAAGACACAGAAGCCTGGAGAAGTTAAAGGAACTTGCCTTAACTGAGTTATTCACTTAGACTTACTCAGCGAATAACAGCGGGACGTGGGGGTGGGGGACCAGGTTCGTCTCCAGGCAGAGTTCTGCTTCTGTACTTTACCATCCTGCCTCCCTGCCTTTTCTCTTCCCTGAAAACTTGGAAGAGCGCCCCAGGACCAACCACAGACAGCGTGACAACAAGCATGGTGTCTGTGGGAAACAGGGACATGTTGCCTGCAGCCTTCCTCCAGCTGGGTTGAATTTTTCCTCACCAGGCTCCTCAGGGTCCCTCCTCACTTGTCTCAGGCCGACTCCACTAACTGCTCTGCTCTGCATATGCTCTCCGTTGAAAGAGAAGACTACAGATATCACCACACAAATATCACTACCAGAAAACTCCAAGTGGATCCCAGATCATAACCTAGAAAACTGGAAAGAAAAAAAAAAAAACAGAACTGGCTGTAGATAAGACTCTTTGCAACACACCCAAGGAGCTTCCTGGGCAACTAGGAACATGGGATGCTCCTACAAGCTGCTCATGAAATTTCAGAGTTGCAAGGTTTGTACGCTCCTGTCTTGAACATTAAGACAATTTTTTCCCCAGCTAATCTGCTTTTTTGGTACTGGACTTTTTTAAAGTTGGAGTAAAGAATGGATAGAAAACACATTTGCAAATAATATTCAAAACCACCACCATATGAGAAGTTTCATTCCTTTCTTCTATGAATTCGCCTAGCCTTAAAGAACAGACATATTTTCCCTCTGAATCTGTTGACAGTCACTGAAGTGACTAAAATACCCAGTATATCTTAGTGAAAAGCTATTTTTAAAATCACTTGATTTAGAAAACTCCAATCATGATAATTTCATGGGACTTCTTAGTACACAAATTAAAAGTTTTAAATTACTCTGCAAGAATTTGAGAGTTCAAATACTCTTAATTAGAAAATATCTGCATCAATGCATATTTAATCAGGTGTTTTTAACATCTGCCCCTGATGGGTTGTTTTGTGAGTGATGGTTCTTCTGGTCAGTAATTACGGTGAGGATGCCATGTGAGACTGGGAGTCAGAAATGTGGATCCTGGTCCCTCCTGGCTCTCCCATGCCTCACCTCTGGACTTTGAGAACGTCATTTAACTTCTCTTAGCCTGTTTCCTCATGTCCACAGATAAATAACAGTTCCCACCTCAAAGCGTTGTTCCATAGACCAAACGAAATGATGCAGGTGGAAGGGATTTTTAGTGACTCCGAGGCAATATCATATAATATTAAAATTACAAACTAAAGGTAGAAGTGGCATGGCTTAGTGAGGAAAGCGCAGATGTATTCTGGAGCAAAAAGGTATCAACTTGGCTGATTTACCAACCTTGGTTCTCTCAGTTGAGAAATGGAAGGATAAGAACTATCCCATAAGACTGATGTGAGGGTTAGAAATAATATGTAGGGCCTCTAGCAGGACAGGCCCAAGTAGGTGCTCAATAAATGGCACCCCTTTCGTATCAGAGAAAACGTTTAATTAAGCTAAGTATGCTGTGTACAAACACAACAGCTGAGCGGCGTTCTGCTTGGAACAGTACATCCATTAGCTGGGTCCCAAATAGACTCCCGCCTCGGCCAGCGCCCTGGGTTTACCCCACTTTAGACTCCAGTGGATTAAGGCTGTGCTTGCTGTATTCGCATTTCCTGCCTTCCACCACTGTTTTCTAAAACTTCCTAATGGAACCTCCGATTTAAAAAATAAAATCAATTCTACCCAATGGGGCCACTCCACGCACAGGATTTTTCCTAACTTGCTTTCACAAGATGAACTTATTCACTTTTTTGCTAGTCCTGGAGGGAGGAGGGTGGGGTCTGTGGGGCTAGGAGAAGGAAAGAGCCGAAGTGCATCTGCTGTTGTTACTGAGAATGTTCAAAGTGACCAGAATAAGCAGCCTGGGCCTCGCCTCCCCAGCTCCAGCGCCCGAGGGTCAGGAGTGTCGGAGGCGTTCGGAGCCGCAAGCAGGACAAGGGCACGAGCCCCGCCGCGCCAGGCCTGAGCAGACCCGGTCCGGCGGGCATCGGTCACTGAGCCGCCGCGAGTTAAGAGGCTTGTTGCCGGGGAAGGGCGCATGCAGGTGGGTTAGTGGTAACTCGACCATGCGGCGTGGCATTCCTGTCTGGCAAACGCGCTCAGGCAAAACAGACTCGATGCTTACAATGATCCCAGCCCAAAATGGAGTGTCTCTGACTAGCAGGGAGGAGCTGATGCCGGCCATGAGGAAGCCCACCACGGTCACGGCGATGCCCAGCGCCAGCTGCAGCAGCGCGAGCAGCAGCGGGAACCGGCAGCCGCAGCACTTCCGGGCCTCCTCCCCGCTCTCCTTGGGGGCCCCCGCGCCCCTCTTCGGCCCCATGTCGTCGGGCCCCGCGGCGTCGGCGGCTGGCGGTCCCCCTTGGCTCCGCGCGCCGCGGCCGGGCCGCTCCCTGCCCATGGCGGCTGCGGGGGCGGCAGCGGCGGGGGCGGCGCGGGGCGGGTCGCGCCGGCCCGGCTCGGCGAGTTACGGAGGCTGAACAAATATGGAAAACATTTGGAGCGACTGGCCGAGCCTCCGAAGGCCACGGGGAGCCCGCGGCGGAGGGGGAGTCGAGGGGGGTCGCCAACTGCCAACGCGCCGGGCAGGACGCAGCGCCCGCAGACTCCTGCAGAGTGGCCAGGCGCCTCCCAAACCCCGCGCTCTTTGGACAGGCTGCGTGTGCGCGCGCGTGCGTGTGTATGTGTGCGCACGTGGGGGGTGTGCGTGCATCTGCGCGTCTGTGTTTGGTGTCTGTTTTCCCCACTTCAAAGCCCAGGATTTTTTCGCTTGTGTTTTTGTTTTTGTTTTCTGAGAGGTGCAATGCAAGGTGACGAATGTTTAAATCACTTGAGTTTAATTAGTAGACAATTTAATCCAAAAGAGGCGTTACTAGGCTCCAAGCTGTGAAATCGTTTCCAGAAGTTAAATTGTTCCTTATTTTCCAACCGAGGCCTGGGCTCTTTCTTTTTAAAGTTCTGCGATCCAGCTGACAAATCAAGAAGTTTTTCCCACTGAGGTATTTGCTTTTGAAATGACTGTTTATAGAGATTCTCGGCTAATTGGGAATTCTCTCACGTGTATTTGTTTTTAAAAGCTCCTTTAATCGTTTATGCAAAGTCCCCAGCCAGTCTTTGCCAATCTCCACAACGGTGCCTAGGGGGATTATTATACACCTTGAAAGCTGAGGATTTAATAACTCTGTCCATATTTGAGATATGTTTAACTCACCTACAGTGTGCTAGAAAAGAAGGATGCCCAAGGTAGATTTGGTCCCTGCCTTAAGTCACCAAACAAATCAATAAAACCAATTATTCTTATTCCCACATAGCTCTCCTCAGTAGCACTTAGAGCAAACTTCAGTAAAACCACTAAGAAATGATCCCATCACTTTGAAGTATTTATATCTACTTTGGTATGGTCATTTTAGCGTTCAGAGAGCTTTATTAAAAACTAAGTGATGTTGCCAGGATGCTAGGATAAAGGCTCCTCCTAGATTGTTTGCTATCAGCTAATTTAAAGAAAAATCTAACTCCTTGCTTTGTCTCCAAATAAGAAACTAATTGTCATCAGCTTTTCCTTGGGCACCTTTGACGGTATTAAATATATTCTTATTTTATGAACTGCAATGTTTTCCTTATACCTTCTTTCTGGATCAGGCTTCCCAGACTGCTCAGTGCTACGTGGCAATGCAGGAGACGTGGGTTCAGTCCCTCGGTCTAGAAGATCCCCTGGAGGAGGAGATGGCAACCCACTCCAGTATTATTGCCTGGAAAATGCCATGGACAGAGGAGCCTGAGGGGCTTCAGTCCCTGGGGTCACAAAGAGTTGGACTCGACTTAGGGACACGGGAGTCCTTCTGGATCAGTGAGAAAGATATGGTCCATGGAACAAATGCAGTAACTTAAAAAGCAGAAACCAAACTGCACATCCCAGTGCTCCACCTAGAAGCCATAGAAGCAGCACTCACTCTCACAAGAGGAGCAGTGTCAGCTCTGGGTCCCTTATGCCATTAGGATTTTTAATGAGAACAAATGAAAGCTCTTGCTACACCAAGGTACCCACGTGACTTGTGCCTGATTGAGAATAACCCAAAAGACCAAGTTTTTCTACATAAACCTAGAAAACATTTTCAGGGAACTAACTACCTGGAATTAATTATTTGTTCTTAGGGATGATCCAGCTACCAGTTGCTGCTAAGTCACTTCAGTCGTGTCCGACTCTGTGCGACCCCAGAGACGGCAGCCCACCAGGCTCCCCCGTCCCTGGCACTCTCCAGGCAAGAACACTGGAGTGGGTTGCCATTTCCTTCTCCAATGCATGAAAGTGAAAAGTGAAAGGGAAGTCGCTCAGTCGTGTCTGACTCTTAGCGACCCCGTGGACTGCAGCCCACCAGGCTCCTCCATCCATGGGATTTTCCAAGCAAGAGTACTGGAGTGGGATGCCATTGCCATCTCCCCAGCTACCAGTTACTGAGTATCTATTCTGTAACAACCACATGCTGCTGCTGCTAAGTTGCTTCAGCCGTGTCCGACTTCATGCGACCGAATAGACAGCAGCCCACCAGGGTCCTCCGTCCATGGGATTTTTCAGGCTACTTTTTTTCCTGACCAGTACTCCTTACAAACACCTTGTAATTACAGTTTCTTCTTTTAACAATGAAAAAATTGAGTATCAGAGTTATTCACTAACCAGATTATTGAGTGAAACATCTAGTTAGGGATAAGTGAGGGGAACCAAATATGAACCCTTGTAGATTATCTGTTTTATTCATTATTTCCTGTAAACAAACAAGTGGGAGAACTGTTTAAATCATTTGTGATGTGAAACAATTTAATGATCATTGTTGTTTGTCGCCCAGTTGTGTCTGACTCTCTGCGACCCCATGGACTGCAGCACGCTAGGCCTCTCTTTACCTCACCATCTCCCAAAGTTTGCCCAAGTTCGTTGCTTCTGTGATGCCATCCAGCCATCTTGTCCTCTGATGGGCCCTCTTCTGTCCTCAATCTTTCCCAGGATCAGGGACTTTCCCAATGAGTCAGCTGTTCATATCAGATGACCCAAATACTGGAGTCTCAGCTTCAGCATCAGTCCTTCCACTGAGTATTCAGAGTTGATTTCCCTGAAGATTGACTTGTTTGATCTCCTTGCTGTCCAAGGGACTCTCAGGAGTCCTTTAATGATCACAGGTAGTATTTTGTCTATCACAGAATTCACTATTAGCCTTGAACCTAAGAGTATTTGAGTACATTACAAAAAATATGTTGATCTACCACCATAATATATATGAGAGTTGATTGAGACCCTTATTTTTATTACTGACTTATAGCTAGATACAAGCTTTATTTGCCGACCATTCTGCTGGGTTATCAGTTAGCTAAGAATATTCTTAACCTTTTCCTCAATACCTTAAATTGGAATAGGTAAACAAAATAATAGGATATTCCTGTAGGTTGGTCTTCTGAGTTTCAGAACTAGTGTGGCTTACGGTGGCACATGAATTATTATAATGAAGGCTTACTTTTAATTGCCTAGCTGAGACAAGTTACAAGTAGCGGTGAACAACAGCCCAGATAAATTGCAATCCTTCTAGTCTGATTAAAACAGCCAACTTCAGTTTTCAGCTTCCAGTGGAGGAAGGAGGCAGTAGCGTGGGGAGCCTTACACTTGCTCAGATTCTCAACCACATTCTTGAATCTGTGTCCAATGGGGGCCTGGTCTTTGGCAATACCACAAGGGACTAGTGATGAGGATGATATTTTCACTTCATTGATGTTACGTAGTAGAAACAAAGGAGAGGGTGAGCAAAGTTGTCAGAAGGTTAGTGGCTTCCCTGGTGGCTCAGTAGTAAAGAACACACTTCCAGTGCAGGAGACATAGATTTGATCCCTGGGTCAGGAAGATCCCCTAAAGAAGGCAATGGCAACCCACTCCAATATTCTTGCCTGGGAAATCCCATGGACAGGGTAGCCTGGCAGGGTATAATCCATAGGGTTACAAAGAGTCATGACTTAGTGACTAAACAACAGCGACAAAAGTTATAGAGAGCAATCAAGGCTAAAATGGGATCAAAGGGTCTTTAAAGACAACAACAAGAAAGCTCTTCCTTGAATGTGTCCTTCCCATGAGAAAAATCACCATTTCCAGTTCATCATATAGTTTAACAGAAATGAACAGGATTTTTTTAGTATTCATAAATTATAATGTCTCTGTTTTATAGGTTAAGCAATAATCTCTTCAGATATTTATATTACTGGGGAAAAAAGGCAAAGTAGAAAGAAATTGTCTTCAGATACTCTATTAGCTGCTTCCATTATTCAAAACTGACAGAGATTATAAATTAGAAATTGCAGGAGGGTAGGTAATATAAGGCTTGAGATTATTTTGATCCTCTGGGGAAAATAACAAAAATAAGCTTAGTATTTCTGTTTGCTGTATTTCAATATTATTTAGACATATTTATGCTTCAGGATTTCAGAACTGGGGAAAAAACTAATGTCATTATAGGAAGTCCTTAGGAAATATTAATACAACTAGAAATAATCCAAATCAAAATGATCTTAGATTCACCGAGAACAAAAAGTTTTCATAGGAGAAATTATTACATTTTCAAGATCTGTGTCAAGTTTCTTTAGTATATAATGAACTCTATTTTAAATGTTCAATTAGATTTGATTTAAAGAAGTATCAGATATTCTACCAGAGAAGGCAATGGCACCCCACTCCAGTACACCTGCCTGGAAAATCCCATGGATGGAGGAGCCTGGTAGGCTGCAGTCCATGGGATCGCTAGAGTAGGACACAACTGAGCGACTTCACTTTCACTTTTCACTTTCATGCATTGGAGAAGGAAATGGCAACCCACTCCAATGTTCTTGCCCGGAGAATCCCAGGGACGGGGGAGCCTGGTGGGCTGCCGTCTATGGGGTCACACAGAGTCGGACACGACTGAAGTGACTTAGCAGCAGCAGCAGCAGCAGCAGCAGATATTCTACAGAGAACAATTGAGAGCCCATTTATGATTCGAAGCACCGTTGACTTCTCTGTCTTATCTAAAATGACACGAGATATTGCCGATGTGTGTGTGCACACAACAAATAAAATCTAATTTTTTGTGTTTTCTTTATTTAGATATCAGTAATTCTAATGATATCTTCTGGCTCAATTTTTCTCTAAAGAATCGACCCATTTATGATCTTTGCATGGCAATTTGTGTTCTCAAGTTAAACATCATATATGCAGCGTACTCTCTGTGGTACACAGGAGTCTTATAACTTTATTATTCTAGAGAATTGATAGTGATAACTATCAATTTTTTTCTAATGTATTCCACCTCTTTATATGATGTTATTTATAATACCAAATTATTCTATATGTAATTTTGTAAATATCTTTGTCTATACAATTTTGATGTGTCCACTGCATATAAGGCAGAAGTAACTATTTATTGTAATTAAGAAATACAGGGAGAAGAATGGACAAATTGTGGTGCAATCATACCATGAATACTACTTGCTAATAAGAAGGAATGAACCACTGATACAGGCGATGACTTGAATGAATCTCACTAAGAGTTTGTTGAGTGAAAGAAACTAGACAGAGAAGACTATACACAGCATAATTCCATTTATATAAAAATTAAAAAGGCAAAATCTATGATAATTGCATTTTAAAAGTATTTGTGGAGTTGGGATGAGAGAATTGACCAGAAGGGAACAGGAGGGGATGCTCTGGGGTGCTGGAAGTCTTTTATATCCTGGTTTGGGTAGTAGTTACATGGGTGTTAACAACTGTGAAAAACTCACTGAACAACACTTAAGATCTATGCATATTATTATTTGTAATGACATCTCAATTTTTGAAATGTAATAAGAGAAATATGGGAAGTGACTGTATATCCATTGGTTATTAACAATAGAAAAAGTAAAGGTTTTTTTAATCTGAATTATCTTACGAAATTCATTTTTCCCATGCCATTCTGATTCTTCTATTGCTGTATAATAAATCACTCAAAACTTAAAAACTTACTAGTTTGGAATAACAGTAGTTCTTGTGGGTTAAATATTCAAATAGGGTATAGCAGGGATCGTTTGTTTTTCACATTTTCTGGGATCTCAGCTGAAAGACTTAAAGACTGGGGCCTGGAACTATTGGAAGTATTGACTGAGGCAGAAAGACTTATTTTCCAGGTGGCTCCTTCATCTGGCTGCAGGTTGGCTCCTTTCCATGAGGCCTCTCCCTGCATTGGCCATTCCACGGGGTTGGTTGAGTGTCCTCAAAACATGGTGGCTAACTTCAACAAGAACAAGAGATTCAGAGATTGAAAGAACAAGACAAAAGCTATCCTTTTTATGGCGCAGCCTCAGAAGTCACTTAGCAACAATCAAGCCACTTTCTCTTCTTTAAAAGGGATTCATTCAATCCAGATCACATATAAGGGGAAAAGAATTAAGATCTGTCTATTCAAAGAAAGAGCAGTAAAGAATTAGAGTATTAATAATGAGAACCCACTGTATAGCACAGGGACCTCTACTCAGTGCTCTGTGGTGACCTAAATGGGAAGGAAATCCAAAAGAGAGGGGATACATGTATGTGGGCTTTCTAGATGGTGCTAGTGGTAAAGAACCAGTCTGCCAATGCAGGGGACATAAGAGAGGTGAGTTCAATCCCTGGGTCAGACAGATCTGGAGGAGGGCATGGCAACCCATATTCTTGCCTGGAGAATCCGATGGACAGTCCATAGGTCCGCAAAGAGTCAGATACGACTGAAGCGACTTAACACATACATGTGAAGGGGAAGAAAGAGGAAAAGCTGTAGCAAAGGGGATAATTTAAAGTTGAGGAAAAGTCTGCCTCTCTTTTTATCGACAATTGATCAGATAAGTTCCTTGAGGTGGGAGAATTAGTCAAAAGGAAAGTCCCTTCACAGGCTGAGATAGAAGGAAAGAATGTAAGATTAGATAAAACACAGGTTAGTGAGCAGGTGTGGGAGGAAGGCGGTTGATGGAATTTCTATCTTCTGGCCTTGTCTAGAATATTCAGACAATGAATGTAGTCTCAATATTCTTCTAAATGATACAGAGCAATTCTACTTCCAAAGCCATCCCATAGCACATTTTACTGCTGTGTCTTATGGATAAGTTCTAATGAAACTACATTATTTTCTGAAATATTCCTCTGAAAGAACAAAACCCATCGTTTTCTATAAAGTACAATAATAATGATGTCTGGGATGTATATACATATATAGATATATACACACACATACTTACATATATTTTATAGGTTGCAAAGTACTCAAATGATTACTCTAAATCTAACCAAAACCCTATGAAGTTGAAATTTCTTCAGGGGTTTAGTGACTTGTTCAAGGCTACATTTTTTAAACCATTCTTAAAAATTATAATTACAATGTTTACAATGTTGTGTTAGTTTCAGGTGTGCAGCAAAGTGATTCATACATATACAGTATTTTTGCAGATTCTTTTCCATTAAAGATTATTATAGGATATTGAATATAGTTCCCTGTGCTATAGAGTAGGTCCTTGCTGTTGGTCTGTTTTATATATAGTAGTGTATATATAGATATACACTTCCCAGATAGCTCAGCTGGTAAAGAATCCTCCTGCAATTTGTGAGACCCCAGTTCGATCCCTGGGACAGGAAGTTCCCCTGGAGAAAGGATAGACTACCCACTCCAGTATTCTTGGGTGTCCCTGGTGTCTCAGATGGTAAAGAATCTACCTGCAATGAGGGTGACCTGGGTTTGATCCCTAGGTCAGGAAGATCCCCTGGAGGAGCGCATGGCAACCCACTCCAGTATTCTTGCCTAGAGAATCCCCATGGACAGGGGAGTCTGGCAGGATACAGTCCATGGGATCGCAAAGAGTTGGACATGACTGAGCAACTAAACACAGCACAGTGTGTATATGTTAATCCCAAACTCCTAATTTATCTCCCCCAACTCTTGCTATCCCCTTTGAAGGCTACAAGTCCTAAACACCAACTCCACTGCTCTTGCCACTTATATTGTAGCTCAATGACGTGGAATTTTTTTCAGCTTTATTGAGATTTGATTGGTACACAAAAAAATTGAACAAAATTACTGTATATATCTTGATGGATTTTTATTGTTTTTATTGAGAAATGGCATTAATACATTGCACACACAGGCAGTCATGCATGGGAAAGGCAAATGTGTGCTAACATATATGTTAAATATGCTCACATATATGTTAAACATATATATTTAGGGCTATGCTCTCAATTCTACTGTGTGAGTTTTCCCACCAAGCAATTCTCCAATACCAGTTGGCTGTCCCACAATTCAACTCAGTTCTGACACTGTCTACCCAGGTACACCATCAGAGTCTACAGGTTAGGGTGGTCCCACAAGACTGCTCCCACTTCATATGCAAATTGAAAGTACAGATGGTAATCTGTACTCCTGACCCACTGATGATAAATCAGAGGTTTCCACAACTCCTTCCTTGGGGTCCATGAATTTAGAACTCAGGAAACGAGTTTACTCACTAAATTGCCTGTTTATTACAAAGGATATTAACAGACACAAATCAATAACCAGATGAAGAGATACAGCGTCAGGTTCCTAACAAAGGAGCTTCTGTCCACCTGGAGTTGGGGCCATTCAGTGTGGTACATGGAAGTGTTCTGGTTCACCAACCTGGAAGCTCTCCCAATTCTTTTCTGTTTGATTTTTTATGGAGTCTTCCACCAGGAAAGCCCCAGAGACATAGGCCTGATTGATTAAATCAGTGGCTGGTGGCTCAGACAGCATAAAATCCTCCTGCAATGTGGGAGACCTGGGTTTGATTCCTGGGTTGGGGAGTCCCTGGAGGAGGGCATGGCAACCCACTCCAGTATTCTTGCCTGAAGAATACCCATGGACAGAGGAGCCTGGTGGGCTATAGTCCATGGGGATGCAAAGAGTCAGACAAGACTGAGTGACTAAGCACATTGGTGATTGGTTCAACCTCCATGGTGGGAGGGGGTGGTGGAGGGGGCAGGGCCGTCTTCCCTGGGGATCTTGGGATCGGGACTGAGATTCCAACCCTCTAATCACATGGCTGTGAAAGCTGATGCTGTGAAAGTGCTGCACTCAATATGTCAGCAAATTTGGAAAACTCAGCAGTGGCCACAGGACTGGAAAAGGTCAGTTTTCATTCCAATCCCAAAGAAATGCTATGCCAAATATGTTCAAACTATGGCAAAATTGCACTCATCTCACACGCTAGCAAAGTAATGCTCAAAATTCTCCAAGCCAGGCTTCAACAATAAGTGAACAGTGAACTTCCAGATGTTCAAGCTGGGTTTAGAAAAAGCAGAGGAACCAGAGATCAAATTGCTAACATCCGTTGGATCATCAAAAAAGCAAAAGAGTTCCAGAAAAACATCTACTTCTGTTTTGCTGACTATGCCAAAGCCTTTGACTGTGTAGATCACAACAAACTGTGGAAAATTCTGAAAGAGATGGGAATACCAGACCACTTGATCTGCCACTTGAGAAATCTGTATGCAGGTCAAGAAGCAACAGTTAGAACTGGACATGGAACAACAGACTGGTTCCAAATTTGGAAAGGAATACATCAAAGCTGTATATTGTCACTCTGCTTATTTAACTTATATGCAGAGTACATCATGCGAAATGCTGGGTTGGATGAAACACAAGCAGGAATCAAGATTGCTGGGAGAAATATCAATAACCTCCGATATGCAGATGACACCACCCTTATGGCAGAAAGTGAAGACGAACTAAAAAGCCTCTTGATGAAAGTGAAAGTGGAGAGTGAAAAAGTTGGCTTAAAGCTCAACATTCAGAAAACTAAGATCATGGCATCTGGTTCCATCACTTCATGGCAAATAGATGGGGAAACAATGGAAACAGTGAGAGGCTTCATTTTTGAGGGCTCCAAAATCACTGCAGATGGTGATTGCAGCCATAAAATTAAAAGATGTTTGCTCCTTGGAAGGAAACTTATGACCAACCTAGACAGCATATTAAAAAGCAGAGACATTACTTTACCAACAAAGGTCCATCTAGTCAAAGCTATGGTTTTACCAATAGTCATGTATGGATGGGAGAGTTGGACTATGAAGAAAGACGAGTGTCAAAGAATTGATGCTTTTGAACTGTGGTGTTGGAGAAGACTCCTGAGAGTCCCTTGGACTGCAAGGAGATCCAACAAATCCCTCCTAAAGGAAATCAGTCCTGAATATTCATTGGAAGGACTGATGCTGAAACTGAAACTCCAATCCTTTGGCCACCTGATGCAAAGAACTGACTCATTTGAAAAGACCCTGATGCTGGGAAATATTGAAGGTGGGAGGAGAAGGGGACAATAGAGGATGAGATGATTGGATGGCATCACCAATTCAATGGACATGAGTTTGAGTAAGCTCCAGGAGTTGGTGATGGACAGGGAGGCCTGCAGGTGTGCTGCAGTCCATGGGGTCTCAGAGAATCAGACAGGACTTAGCGACTGAACTGAACTGAACTGAATCATGTGACTGGTTCTCCTGGTAACCAGCCCACACCTTTAGGTGTGTTCCAAAAGTCATCTCATTAACATAACAGAACACAACTTTGTAGCTTTTTCACTTAGGAAATTCCAGGGATTTTAGGAGCTCTGTGCCAGAAACAGTGATGAAGACAAAATATATATCTTTTGTTATAAATCACAAGATCATAAGTGCTTTGTGCATAGATATTCCTACCAAGTCCCAGGGTAGTAAGAACAGAAGTGGTGTAGAGTCTGTACCATAAACATGGTGTGGGCAGATATCTTGGTTTTTAGTCTCTATTGTTTCCACAGTACCCAGCTCAGTGCCAAGAACACTGTATGGTTTTAATAAATATTTATAGATCCTAAATAGTCATACAATTTACACACAAGATTCATCTTGATTCAGATATTTTATATATATAAAATATATCTTTAAAATCCTTGAACTGCATATTTTGTCCATTTTTCTTTTTCTTTTAAGAGTTGTCTTTAAGAATAACTCAACCAAGACAGTTTGGTTGAATTCTAATCAGGTTTTCGAAATAATAACATTAAAAACACCATGAAGTCATTTTAAATATCCTATGTGTTATAAACAAACCATATGATTTTCACTTTGACTGCTAATCTTCCTCTTTAGAGTAACTGAGTCACTGTCTGACTTTAAGCCAGACTGACATCCTTTCTCATTTTTATAATATGCAGAGTTCCATAGACTTTACAACTCCCTGCATTTGGTTCTATACGCAGTCATCACTCTCTCTAAAGACATTTTTGGCCCTAAGACAAACCTTTGTAGTCTGTTCTTTTCCCCCTACCATTCCTCTTTGAATTCTCTCTCATATTTATGTGGCAGTGAGTGCAAACACTGGACTCAGACAGCCTGAGTTCCAACTGAGGCTCTAATTCTTACCAGCTGCGTTCCTTCACCTCTCTAGGCCTCGATTTCCTATCTACGAAATGTGAATATTAAAAGTACTTACCTCATTTATACTATGTAGTGTAAATATAATAGTTCATGCAAACACAGAGGACGTTTCCTGACACAGATAACTAATCAGCAGGTGTTAGCTATCATCCTAGCCCCGCTCTCTCTTCTAATTCACTTTTCCTTCCTCTGCATTATCTTCCTTTGCTCCTTGGTAAGTCTGTCCTTGTTTCTCCTGCTACACTCCCCACAGAATGTTTAACTCTCCCCATTGTTCTCTTATACTCAGTATCTGATAACACTGAAATTTCAGCTTTTGAATTAGAGATTTGCTTCACAATGTAATTTTATTTTTCCTCATCACCACACTCTCTACTCAGTCCCTTTTCCAGAATGACCTCTAGAGAAAGATGAGCCATCCTCCTTTCTTCTAGTGTTCTATTTCTTTAGAGTGCCCCCTCATCTGAGCTTTGACCCCACCCCCTGCTTCAGGGAAGTGTATGTGGTCAGTTGCTAAGTCCCATCCAACTCTTTTGTGACCCCATGGACTGAAACCCACCAGGCTCCTCTGTCCATGGGATTCTCCGGGCAAGAATACTGCAGTGGGTTGCCATTTCATCTTCCAGTGAGACCTTCCCAACTCGTCTCCTGTATTGGCAGGTGGATTCTTTACCACTGAGCCACCTGGGAAGCCTTTCAGAGAAGTGACCAAACTGAAATACTGTCTGTCATCCACCCCAGCCAATCAGAAAAGGATTGCCATTTTATTTATAATCTTTTGCTATGGCCCTTGTGAAGGTAACATTAAAATAAATAGGAAATTCTCACTTGATTTCTCCAAATGAGTTCAGATTATTTCACAGAATTACTGATACTGCTGATACTTCAAAAACAAAGTTTTGATCATCTCACATTAAGCTAGATTAGTGAAATCTTGACAGAAAGTTCACATTTCTCAAGTGTTATATTCCCTAAAAGAGCATACATGGTATAGTATTTGTCAATGATTTTGGCCTAATATCTGTCTTTATGTTGGGGAATGACTCCTTACACATGCCAACTGCTGCCCACCCCATGATCACAAGAGTGGGCCTTTGGACATGGTCTGGCCAATTGTAGTACCCCTGCCCCCTGCCCTGTAGCTAAAGGCCAAGGACATGAAGGACTAATTCAGTGCATGATTAATCAGAATTCTCCGACTGACATGAGATAAGGATGCTGGGATGGGGTGTGGTCCTCTCCTCTTTCAGAAGAAAGGCTGCCAGTTGTCGGGTTTCTTTCTCATAACCTGGAGGGGTTATTCCTGTGATAGGTGAGAATAAGGCCAATGAGCAAAGAGGAACAGAGGCTAGAGGAGCCCAAAAGATTGGGGGGTTTATGGAGGAGGTGAAGAGTAGAGAGGTTTTTTGACATTTGAGCCTCAGAAAACAACTGTACCTAAAACAGCTCATTGATGTTCTGACATCCCAAGGCAGGAGGTGGTCTTGCTCACACTGCACCATCACTCTTGACCTGCACAAGGGGCTCTATCAGTATTTGCTGAATGGTTAAATAAGTAAACAAGAAAACAAATATTCCTTTTGCTTAATTATTTTTATCCCTCGAAACTGAAGGTACCCTAAATAATGCACCCGCCCAGGTGAATCTCAGTTCTGCTGTGAGCATCCTCGCCTCAGCAACACAGGAGTAACAAGTGAGCAGTAAGTTCATTTCCAAAGACAGGAATGTTAAAATATCGGGGTGGGGTTTTCTCTGTCAAATTATATCAGAAGATACAAATTATATCAGAAGATATGAAGCCTTTGTAGGGCAGGGTAGATATTTTATTAAGTGTCTATTTACAATATGTTTGCAATGTGGCAGATAAGGAAATGCCAAGTGCTATTTTATAATCTATACCACTTTCATCTTAGGTGTATTTGTATGAGTATTATGCTCAACTAGCTAATTATACTTGGAATTTTTGTTGCTCTTTTATTAGCCTAAATCATAAAATTAAGTACTAGGTTAACAGATACTTGAATGCACTGCTTTTAAGCCAGAGATGTTGGTGGGAATCACCTATAGAATACTAAAGACATGTTTTTGATTTGAATGTCTGATTTAGTTATATTTTAGGTGGAGTCTAGGTAGTTAGTCCATTTGGGTTGCACCCGATCCCTGGGTCAGGAAGACCCCCTGGAGGAGGAAATGGCAAACCACTCCAATATTCTTGCCTGGAAAATCCCATGGACAGAGGAGCCTGGTGGGAAACAGTCCGTGGGGTCGCAAAGAGTCAGACACAACTGAGTATGCATGCTTGTGATGAAGTACCACTCTGAAAACCTGCCCAGAACACACTCCAAGCTAACTCAACACTCTAGCCATCACCTAAGGCAATAAGAAACATTCCTTTTTCAAAGATCAACTGTAACTTTATAATTTTATTTCTTCTTGGTACTTCTTTCTCAAGAGTGAGCAATGTACAATGTTCTTTATTGAGTTCATTCAGTAAACATTTATTGACTGCTTAATATGGCCAAGTAAGCCAGTAGGCACTGATGGTAAAAAGGCAGCAGGTTCCTGCTCAGGAGCTCACATTCAACTGGAGGGAGACAAATACATAAATAGGGAAGTGCAATAAAGTGTTACACGTGCATGGACAGACGTGTGTGTAAGGTACAGCAAGGCATAAGGGCACAGTGACTCTACCAGAGTGCATCACAATCTAAGGCACACAGCCGGTGTACCTGGGAAATGTGTGGCAGAGCAGAGGGATCATTCAACCTTGGGGATTTTTATCCATGGGTTGATGCTTGGATGTGAGATGTTGGACCTACTGGTTCAAACTTACCGCATCATGGCACCCAGTGAACAGCTCCTGCCTTATGCCTGGTCCTTGAAGACAAACCTTCCAAGTTTCAGTTTGGTGGTCCTCTACTTCAGGATAGTGAAGATATAATCAGACCAGGACACAGTGGGCGGAGCTGATTGATTCAATGTGTGCGTGCATGCTAAGTCGTTTCAGTTGTGTCTGACGTTTTGTGCCAGGCTCCTCTGTCCATGGGATTCTCCAGGCAAGAATACTGGAGTGGGTGGCCATTCCCTTCTCCGGGGATCTTCCTGACCCAAAGATTGAACCCAGGTCTCCTATGTCTCCTGCTTTGGCAAACAGGTTATTTACCACTAGTGCCACCTAGGAAGCCCCTCAACCATATGGCTGGGCCCTCGGAGGACAGCCCTCTCTCAGCTCTCCTGAGTACTGAAGAACCAAAGTCTTGCTGGAGTTCATGAACCCCATGCCTGTCAATCATTTGCAACTTTCTTCAGCATCTGTTTTTCACTTAATCATAGTTTTTTATGCCTAAGTCATCTGTACTAAACATGTAATACATCATGCAGGTTTTGGGAAGGGGCATTGTTTTCAATATCATGCATTATTTTTTTTTCTGTTCCTAAAAGCCTAAACAATACATATTTTAAATCAAAATAATCTTCTTGTGCATCTTGTTTAGAGAGAGCTGAGAAAGCATGTGAAATGCTTATTGAAGGAAGCTGCTTGAAGTTTAATAAGAATGAAACTAGCACCTAGAAAAAAATTCATCAAGATGCTCAAAGTTGTTGCTTGGGGACAGTGGGACATGCATGATTTTTTCCTCTTCTTCCTATTTTTCTATTGTTCATGAATGGGCACATTATATTGTGATGTAACCAAAACAAAACACAAACCAAACCAAACACCCCCTTATACCCTTAGTTTTTAAAAGAAACTCACTTCAGAAGAGATTGAGTCTTACATTTATTTTAGAATCACCTAAATAATGGACAATTAGGTACAGAACAGATGCTCAGTTAAAAAGATATTACACTTGGTAGATAAAGAAATTCTCTCTGGATTGAATCTTCATATATTAATTGAATTTAGTTTCAATAATGAGATTCTGTCAAGGTTATATGTTTAATAGAAAAGATAGGTATAACATAATAAGATAAAAGCAAAAATTTCTGAAAGTATGAGGGATTATAGTAAGCCAATGGTTCTTATCCTTGACTGTGTATCAGAATCACTCATAATATTCTTTTTAAATGTTTGTGACCAAGACCTTCCTCTGCTACTGCTGCTGCTGCTGCTGCTGCTAAGTCGAGTTAGTCATGTCCAACTCTGTGCGACCCCATAGACGGCAGCCCACCAGGCTCCCCTGTCCCTGGGATTCTCCAGGCAAGAACACTGGAGTAGGTTGCCATTTCCTTCTGTAGACCTTCCTCTAGAGATTCTAATTCAGGAAGTGGGTTGACATACAGCATCTGCACTTTTCAGAGGTTCCATAGATAATCTTGATGGATAGCTGGGGTTGTAAGCCATTATCCCAAATGAAATTCATCAATCAATCCAGGCACCAACTAATGCATCTCAAATGACCTGGGTCCTCCAACTTTGTCAATGAAAAGAAGGTAAACTTTTACTTAGTAAAGCTCTAATTGCTCAAACATTTGGAACTTTTCTTTGGGAAATTTAGTAAAAAGATGATTGAAGAGCCAACCAATAATCATCCTTATTACTTAAGGCTTGTGTAAATGTAGCCTGCTAATTTTATTCTATTAAAGATTGATTGCTAATTTGGGACAGAAATGTAAAGTCAGGTAATCACCTTATCCCTCCATTCCCATTATCTGCTCCACATAGTGAATGCTGGGTTAGCTTCTATTGAATGAAGTGAGTGAGTGAGTGAGTGAAATGAATGATTCTGCTTCCTCATTTTCACTGAGGGCCTCAGGTTAGCTGTGCCGTTTGCCCACGGACTCACTACTAGTCGATGGCAGTGCTGTGTCTCAAAATCAGAAGGGCACATTCTCAGTGCTCCATTCCCCTCAACCAGCCACATGCTTTACTCATCTCCAACAAGTGTTGATTGTCCCAAAAGATTAATCCATCCTTCCAAAATACTGTTAGCTTCCATAGAGAGTATTTAAAATAATGTGCCACACAGAGCTTAAATGCAATTCTATAACCTTAATTTAAAAAACTACTTACAGCAACAATAACACCATGTGAGTGGAACACCTTCCAAAGTGACTACTGTGAAAGAAATAAGTTGATCTCTACCTATAAATTCTGGTTTCTTAAAACTCAGTCTTTGATTTCTAAGTTGCACACTGTATCTTTCACTTATAAGTGTTCCAATGAGGGGCATCAATGTGCCAGGTTTAGCTACTGATTTCCATCAGGCCAGTATCTCACTGGACAAATTTGGCTCAGATCACCCTACAAATAATAATAATAAAAAGATAGCTAAACTTTGATCTGTGATTAATGGGCATCTCTGTTTTCACAACTATACAGTTTTAGATATGGTTGCCAGATTGCCTACCTAATTGCCTTGTGTAAACTGTCCTGTTGAATCCAGAGAAACTAGTTTTTTTTTTTTTAATGCATTCTCACCACACCCCTTTTATAAGCCACCTTTGGGGGAAAAATTATAAGAAAAATGTATCACAAGAAGGCTACCATTGTTTTCCAATCTCCCTTCATCAATAAGAAAGTTGGAGTAGGACTTTGGTCTTAAATAATAACTTTTGTTTAACAACATAATTTTTGCTCTGATCATTTCTTCAAATAGAAGATAACACAGAATTTGGATAAACAAAGAAATGGATAAAATGCCTCAACTATACCGAGAACAGCTTCTTGAGATACAAAGGGAGAAATGAGTATTAAACTCTAGGAAAAGAAAAAGATTTTCACAGATACCATAGTTTTGTACTGATGTGACCAAAATGAGAGAGAAAAAAAAGTGTGTGTATGTTTAGTAAGGTCCAACTTTTTGTGAGCCTATGGACTGTAGCCCTCCTGGCTCCTCTGTCCATGGGATTCTCCAGGCAAGAATCCTGGAGTGGGCTGCCATCTCCTACTCTAGGGGATCTTCTCAACCCAGGGATCGAACCCACATCTCTTGCATCTCCTGCACTTGTAGGTAGATTCTTTAAAACTGTACCACCTGGGAAGCCCAAGAAAGAAAATAGATCCCTTTTAAGCAAAAGTAAAACTTGTATGAGATTCCGTAAGAGAACCATTCTGGTTTTGTTAAGCCTGCTTCTCATTCTCAAACAGTATCTTCTCTGGAGCACAGCCAAACCAGCAAGGATTATGGAGGGTGTATCAGTGCAAACATCTGAATGAACTGGCAGACAATAGGGCTTCATTCTCCCTTGTTGTTGTTGTTTAGTCACTAAGCCATGTCTGACTCTTTTGGGATCACATGGACTAAAGCTCACCAGCCTCCTTGTCATGGAATTGACATGGGATTTCCCAGGCAAGAATACTGGAGTGGGTTGTGATTTCCTTCTCCAGGGATCTTCCTGACCCAGGTATAGAACCTGGGTCCCCTGCATTGCAGGCAGATTCTTTACTGCTGAGCCACTGGGGCAAACCTATTTCCCCCTTAGATAATTTTAATTCTTCTATCCAGACCTATAAATTCTGCTGCAAATCTTTCCACTTTTATTCTTGCCCTCAGGATGCTCTATACGTGCAAACAATCCTTGATAGATGTTTAGCTTAGAGTTGAACTCAGCATTTGAGTCCCTTACTTGTGTGAGATGCTGTATGATTAGGAGAAAATGAAAAGACAAAAAAAAAAAAAATCAAATTTCCTCCCCATTCCTCTGAAAAGATCTCAAGCACCTTTCAAGTTTTCTTGTATCTTAAAGTAATGCTTCTTTTACCCTGGAATATCTCTCTGGACTCAAATTGTTTTGTTATTAAACCATGAACTCGAAAGTTAAATTTCAGATTTGGGAAAAATATGCTATTGTGTTCAGAACACCCAGGGGACAGTTAAATGGGAGAAATCAAATTTATTAAACTCAGCGGTGCAGTTTATATTTTGTAGCCTGAGCTTATGTATGCCAGGTAGGTCATGGGATGGTGGGGCTTTCTGAGCTGGTGTGGGAGGTGAAGTAAAAAGTCCCTTCCCTTCCTGTTACCTCTGACCAGGTTCCGCCAGCATCCTGTGTCTAAAGGTGTTAGGACACTCTGTTCGTTGTGTCAAGAAAAGAAAGTTCACCGCTCGGTGCACAATCGTGTGAATGAATATTCAGCACCTCCAACTCAGATTCTCGGCTAACGGTCAAGATGCTGGATTTTCAAGGGCCAACTCTGTGGCCTCCTTCTTGCAAGCTGCCTTTCCTTTTTAGCAGTTTCATTATTTGTTCACACCTCCAGTAGAAGAAGTGGAGAAAAAAGATGGAAATATAAACTCACTAACTCTTTTTCAACTACATCCAAAGTTCTTCAACTACTTGCCAAAGTACTGTAGTTCCGAGAGGACTTGTGGGAGAGCACAGAACAGTCAGGGGGCGCTAGCCTTTGCTGTGCCAACAAAAATGCCACACGGGGCACACTTCTTCACATCAGGACCAGCTGAGTCTCTTCATACAAAAAGACAGCGTCTGAAGTAAATATTTGACTATGGCACTGAAAGAAAGAAAATAAAAGAGCCTGGCTAAACCCAGGATCCAAGTCTCTGAAGGTTCCAATTACCCAAGTGCTGCCCTGAGCAAAGAGACTGCAGCACTGTGTGTGCGTGCGTGTGTGTGTGTGTGTGAGGGAGACACACACAGAGTGCACACAGCTGAAAACGGATCGGTTCTGTTGCCACTTTCAACAGGTAGTCTTAAACTGGGGCATGAACTTGAGTTTGTTTGTGTTTGATGACTTTCACATAGTTTGCTAACGCCATTTTGCAAGGCCTCTTAGAAGGCATTTGGAACTAAAATCATAAGCAGTACAGCCAGTGTTTCTGATGCTGTTATGGGTAGTCATGAGAAACTGAACACAACGCCCATGCAGAGCTTTTGTTTATCAGTGATAGATTAAAGAATACAGAGTCCCCAGGTGAAACTGTAAGGTAGAGGGGATTTCTCTTGACATGGGCCTGCACTGCTTTTGAACCCTCCTGTGCCCCGATGGTACCGTGTTCCCACCTCCCTTCCCCACCTTATGTCCTAGTGCCTGGCTTCTACACCCGACAAAAGAGGAGAAGGTAATCCATCAGTATGCATGCAAACCAGTCCATAAGTGACAAGTTTAATCTCTTCCACCCTTTCCCATTACCCTCTGGAGAAAAGTGCAAACCTCTCAGCCAGACTCCCTTGCTGTTCACTCTGCCCTCACCTTCTCCTCTCTGTCTCTTCTCCAGGTACATGAGAATCCTTCCCTCCCTCAAGATCTGCTACCTTCTTGTCGCTGGGCCTTTCAGCACTCTGTTCTCCGTGCCCAGAACACTCTTCTTTGCCCTCCCCCGCTAGCCGTCTCCCAGGAAGCCTGCCTGGACCTCACAGCCTTGGTCAGCTCTGCCCTTCAAGCCCCTTTGCAGAGCACCCGTGCTTCTCCTGTGAAAGTCCACCTGTCATGGTTAGTCCTTTGTGTCTTGTCGTGATTCTTCCTCTGCTGTCAGCCTGTGAGTGTCTGAGCACTTACATGTTTATTGCTACAGTCGCAGCACAGAGCCTGGCCTACAGCAAGTGCTGAATAAATACTTACCATGCTCTTAATTGGGGGACTTCCCTAATGGCTCAGATGGTCAAGAATCTGCCTACAATGAAGGGGACTTCAGTTCAATCCCTGGGTTGGGAGGATGGTTCAGTTCATTTCAGTTTAGTCATTCAGTCCCGTCCGACTCTTTGCGACTCCATGGACTGCAGCACACCAGGCCTCCCTGTCCATCACCAACTCCCAGAGTTTACTCAAATTCATGTCCATTGAGTCGGTGATGCCATGCAATCATCTCATCCTCTGTCATCCCCTTCTCCTCCTGCCTTCAACCTTTCCCAGCATCAAAGTCTTTTCAAATGAGTCAGTTCTTCCCATCAGGTGACCAAAGTATTGGAGTTTCAGCTTCAGCATCAGTCCTTCCAATGAATATTCAGGACTGATTTAGTTTAGGTTGGACTGGTTGGATATCCTTGCAGTCCAAGGGACTTTCAAGAGTCTTCTCCAACATCGCAGTTCAAAAGCACCAATTCCTCTATGCTCAGCTTTCTTTATAGTCCAACTCTCACATCCATGCATGACTACTGGAAAAACCATTGCTTTGACTACATGGACCTTTGTTGGCAAAGTAGTCTCTGCTTTTTAATATGTTGTCTAGGTTGGCCATAACTTTTCTTCCAAGGAGTAAGCGTCTTTTAATTTCATGGCTGCATTCACAATCTGCAGTGATTTTGGAGCCTAAAAAAATAAAGTCAGCCACTGTTTCCACTGTTCTCCCATCTATTTGCCATGAAGTGATGGGGCCAGATGCCATGATCTTATGTTCAGTTTTCTGAATATTGAGTTTTAAGCCAACTTTTTCACTCTCCTCTTTCACTTTCATCAAGAGGCTCTTTAGTTCTTCACTTTCTGCCATAAGGGTGGTGTCATCTGCATATCTGAGGTTATTGATATTTCTCCCAGCAATCTTGATTCCAGCTTGTGCTTCATCCAGCCCAATGTTTCTCATGATATACTCTGCATATAAGTTAAATAAGCAGGGTGACAACATACAGCCTTGACGTACTCCTTTTCCTATTTGGAACCAGTCTGTTGTTCCATGTCCAGTTCTAACTGTTGCTTCCTCACCTGCATACAGAGGCAGGGCCTCCAGAGGCAGGGCAGGGGGGCTGGTATTCCCATCTCTTG
>NW_011494942.1:11272762-11277614 GCF_000754665.1 Bison bison bison | reverse complement strand
CTCAAAAGGGAGGTCAGGTGGTCTGGTATTCCCATCTCTTGAAGAATTTTCCAGAGTTTGTTGGGTCCACACAGTCAAAGGCTTTGGCATAGTCAGTAAAGCAGAAGTAGATGTTTTTCTGGAACTCTCTTGCCTTTTCAATGATCCAACAGATGTTGGCAATTTGATCTCTGGTTCCTCTACCTTTTCTAAATCCAGCTTGAACATCTGGAAGTTCATGGTTCACGTATTGGTGAAGCCTGGCTTGGAGAATTTTGAGCATTACTTTACTAGCGTGTGAGATGAGTACAATTGTGCAATAGTTTGAGCATTCTTTGGCATTACCTTTCTTTGGGATTGGAATGAAAACTGACCTTTTCCAGTCCTGTGGCCACTGCTGAGTTTTCCAAATTTGCTGGCATATCAAGTGCAGCACTTTCACAGGATCATCTTTTAGGATTTGAAATAGCTCAACTGGAATTCCATCACCTGCACTAGCTTTGTTCATAGTGATGCCTCCTAAGGCCCACTTGACTTCACATTCCAGGATGTCTGGCTCTAGGTTGGTGATCAGACCATTGTGATTATCTGGGTCATAAAGATCTTTTTTGTATAGCTCTTCTGTGTATTCTTGCCACCTCTTCTTAATATCTTCTGCTTCTCTTAGGTCCATAGCATTTCTGTCCTAAATTGTGCCCATCTTTGCATGAAATGTTCCCTTGGTATCTCTAATTTTCTTAAAGAGATCTCTAGACTTTCCCATTCTATCATTTTCCTCTATTTCTTCGCATTGATATCTGAGGAAGGTTTTTTTTCTCTCTCCTTGCTATTCTTTAGAACTCTGCATTCAAATGGGTATATCTTTCCTTTTCTCCTTTGCCTTTTGCTTCTCTTCTATTCACAGCTATTTGTAAGGCCTCATGAACCATTTTGCCTTTTTGCATTTTTTTTTCCTTAGGGATGGTCTTGCTCCCGACCTCCTGTACAGTGTTATGAACCTCTGTCCATAGTTCTTCAGGTATTCTGTCTATTAGATCTAATCCCTTGAATCTATTTCTCACTTCCACTGTATAAGTATAAGGGATTTTATTTAGGTCATACCTGAATGGTCTAGTGGTTTTCCCTACTTTCTTCAATTTAAGTCTGAATTTTGCAATGAGGAGGAGTTCATAATCTGAGCCACAGTCAGCTCCAAGTCTTGTTTTTGCTGACTGTATAGAAATTTTCCATCTTTGGCTGCAAAGAATATAATCAATCTAATTTTGGTATTGACCATCTGGTGATGTCCATGTGTAGAGTCTTCTCTTCTGTTTTTGGAAGGGGGTGTTTGCTATGACCAGTGTGTTCTCTTGGCAAAATTCTATTAGCCTCTGCCCTGGTTCATTCTGTACTCCAAGGCCAAATTTGCCTGTTACTCCAGGTATTTCTTGACTTCCTACTTTTGCATTCCAGTCCCCTATAATGAAAGGGACATCTTTCTTGGGTGTTAGTTCTAGAAGGTCTTGTATGTCTGAGCCACACACATCAAAGAATGTGGCCTTGCACTTCATGGCCTCAAGTAGTTAGGTAACTGTAAAATAGCTGACACAGGAGATTTGATCCATAGGCCAACAGTGAACTGAGACTTGGGGCCTCATTCAAATGACAATATCCTCTCTGGACAGTATTGAATTGGGAACTGAGCAGCTAGTCCTGTTGTTAGTGGATGTCAGAGACAGCCAGTCCTGATACACATGGTAGATAGAGAACTGGATGAGGCCATGTTGGGTCTTGTGCGCTTACTGAAGTAACGAGCTGGTTGCCGCAGAAGAGTGAGCGTATAGTCAGAAACAGATGAGAGAGAGACCATGTATTACTTAAGACTGAGAGATACTAACTTCAGTTCCTGATTTTTCTGGTTTCCAGTTTCTAGGATTTCTGTTGCTAGTAACCAAAGGATTTATTTTTAGAACTCAATTACCTCAAGATTCCTGGTCCCCAAGAAACCCAGCTGGTCCTTCCAGGTGAGCCTAAGAAGTAAATAGGTGTTCTTTATGGGAGGTGAAGCAACAGGTGGTGCTGATCCCTGGGGGGCTTCCGTTATCTCCACAGTCCCTCCCCTGGGATGATCCTGACTGAGTAGCCACGAGGCAGCTTGACTGCTCAAAGCTGAGAACCTCTAAGGACTGTGCATGCAAACAAAGGTCCCCAGTGGTACAGTTTTTATCCGAGTTCAGAGCCATAGCAACAAACCCTCTATGCCAGGGTTTCACAAGTCTAGGCTGGAATAGCAAGCCACTCAACAGTGAAATTCTTGTATTCAGTAATGCCAGTGATGTACTGAGAGACAGAAAGGAATAATACTAATAGGATAACAGCATTAAAATAATGTTTTGTGTTTAACAAAGCCCTTTTACTTAAATCACCTCATTGGATTCTTGCCACGACCCTCTATCTATTCGCTCACTGAGATTTGCTAACTTTATATTTTGAACTTCTTTTGATTCTATCTCCCTCTGTTCTTCTATTCATTCAACATGAACAGCTTGGCAAAGTCACACTAAGAAATTGGACTTTATGCTTAAGATAATAGAAAACTATGGCCAAGATTTGAGCAGGAGAGTAGTAATGTGGTTAGATTTATATTTTGAAAGCATCATTGGGCTGCAGTGTGGATAACGGACTCAGGGAGGAAAAGAATGGAGGCAGGGATATCAAAAGGGAGGCTGCTGTAAGGACCCAGATGAGAAATAATGGGGGCCTGGACATGGTAGAGAACTGGGGGGTGAGGGTGGAAAGAAAATGGTGCCCAAGTATCTGACTTAAGAAAGGTGGGGATAGTGTTTCTATATTAGAGGATTAAGTTACTTCCAAAGAATATGCAGATCATGCAACTTCAACTACTCTGTTTTTTTGACCACGTCACATAGGATGTCTGGAGTTTTAACCACTGGACCATCAGGGAAGGCCCAACAAGTTCAATTACTTTTGAAGGGATGTGTACTTTTACTCTGAACAAGCACCAAGAATATAAAAATAGGAGTGATAAAGATTTTTAATATAGAAGTTTCTGAGAAGAGTTGTTCAGTAATGTTCAGCTTCCCATTGCCTACAGAAAGATCCAAGTCTAAGGAGGCTGACTTTAAAATATACTGCTTTAACATCCTTATCTAAAATTTGTCTAAATTCCAGGATTAAATATATCAAAATCTTTATACCACTTTAAGAATACAGAAAGCCTTGTAGTATTAAGGAGTAGGGTCATCATTCATAGTCTCCCTTTCATTTGTTACTGAATGTGATTCACATAGCCCAGTAGTCTATGGCCAGTTTAATGATTATCAGTCTTCTATCTATAAAAAGGATGAAAGATGGAGAGACTAAATAAATTATTTAATTGGAACAATTCAGGTTAAAATATCTAAATGAAAACAGAGAGAAAGAGACCAACAAACCAAAAAGAATTCCTGCATCTGAAATTTTTTGTAGTTTAAGAAATTAAAAATTCTATACTCAGAATATATTCCCTTTTAAAACCATGAAAATATGGCTTTGTAATTTTTTTTTAATTTTAAGAAACAATATCTGTTTATTACATAAAATTACACTACCCATAGTAACTAACAGCTTTAGTAAACTATCTCTGAAATGTAATTTTGAAAGGATGAAGTATCACCTTGGATTTTCTGTATAGCTAAGAAACTGAACTGGGTGTGATTGTCTAGATATGATTATCATCATTGTAAAATTTCTAGGTGGTAAGAGAAAGAAAAGACAAACCATAGACTGGGATAAAATGTTTGCACACCACACAAAAGACATACCCAGAATAAATAAAGAACTCTCAAATTCAGTAACAAAAAACAAATAATTCAATTAAAAAAAATGGGCAAGAGATTTGGATAGACACTTCACAAAAGAAGTATATGGATGGCTAATAAGTACCTGAAAAGATGTATAATATCATTAATAATTATGGAAATGCAGATTAAATGCAGATATCACTACACACTCATTAGAATGGCTAAATTTAAAAGACTGCACATTCCAAGTGTTGACAGGAATGTGGGGAAACTGGAATTTTCATTCACTACTGGTAGGCATGCAAAATAGTACAAGCACTATAGAAGAGTTTGATAGTTTCTTTAAAAGTTAAATATACATGTGAACCAGCCTAAGAAAAATGAAAGCTTATGTCCACACAAAGATGTGTACACAAATGTTCATAGCAACCGTTATTTGCAGTAGCCCTAAAGTGGAAACAACCACATTGAAGAATTAAAAATTATTCCAAGAGAAGAAAGCAAGGCAAAAAAAGTACATATAGTGCTACGAAAGCCTAAAAAATCCAAACTTATCTACAGTGGCAGAAAGCTAATCAGTGGTTTCCTGGAGATGGTAAGGGAGATGGGGAGGACAAGGGGAGATAGATTACAAAACTTTTGGAGGGTGATGGATTTGTTCATTATCTTGATTATGGTCATGATTTTATAGGTGCATATGTCAAAATTTCAAATCCTGAAAGATGATGCTGTGAAAATGTTGCACTCAATATGCCAGCAAATTTGGAAAACTCAGCAGTGGCCACAGGACTGGAAAAGGTCAGTTTTCATTCCAATCCCAAAGAAAGACAATGCCAAAGAATGCTCAAACTACCGCATAATTGCACTCATCTCACACGCTAGTAAAGTAATGCTCAAAATTCTCCAAGCCAGGCTTCAGCAATATGTGAACCGTGAACTTCCTGATGTTCAAGCTGGTTTTAGAAAAGGTAGAGGAACCAGAGATCAAATTGCCAACATCCACTGGATCATGGAAAAAGCAAGAGAGTTCCAGAAAAACATCTCTTTCTGCTTTATTGACTATGCCAAAGCCTTTGACTGTGTGGATCACA
>NW_011494942.1:11272158-11272598 GCF_000754665.1 Bison bison bison | reverse complement strand
TGGAATCAAAATTGCTGGGAGAAACATCAATAACCTCAGATATGCAGATGACACCACCCTTATGGCAGCAAGTGAAGAGGAACTAAAAAACCTCTTGATGAAAGTGGAGAGTGAAAAAGTTGGCTTAAAGCTTGACATTCAGAAAACGAAGATCATGGCATCCGGTCCCATCACTTCATGGGAAATAGATGAGGAAACAGTGGAAACAGTGTCAGACTTTATTTTTCTGGGCTCCAAAATCACTGCAGATGGTGACTGCAGCCAAGAAATTAAAAGACGCTTACTTCTTGGAAGGAAAGTTATGACCAACCTAGATAGCATATTGAAAAGCAGAGACATTACTTTGCCAACAAAGGTTCGTCTAGTCAAGGCTATGGTTTTTCCTGTGGTCATATATGGATGTGAGAGTTGGACTGTGAAGAAGGCTGAGCACTAAAGAA
>NW_011494942.1:11269521-11271994 GCF_000754665.1 Bison bison bison | reverse complement strand
GACTCGATGGACGTGAGTCTGGGTGAACTCCTGGAGTTGGTGATGGACAGGGAGGCCTGGCATGCTGCGATTTATGGGGTCGCAAAGAGTCGAACACGACTGAGCGACTGAACTGAACTGAACTGATGTCAAAATGTATTAAATTGTACTTTTTAAATATGTGCAATTTATTACACGTCAATTAAACTTCAATAAAGCTGTTAAAAGTGAAAAAACTCAGATGTGATCAGTATTAGTGGTCTAAGCTGAGCCTGAAGAAAAATCAATATTTAACCAAGGTAGTATTTAAAGATCAGGTATGTAAATAAGTTAGTGATGATGCCCTGCAAGTGTATTTGACCTTCAAATGTCTAACATTTTTTATGGCTATGATGAGGAAGTTTCCTGATTTATTTTTACTTCATCTTTACTAGGTTATAAACAAGATGTATTTGTTTTCTTGGTGACCAGTGAAATACTGGCCACTTCCTCCCTAGGATACTTTTAACCATGAGAGCTCTGCTTTCCACATCTTAGGATGTTCCACTAAAAGAAATTTATGAATTTAATACAGAAATCACATGTACCATATATTTCATCTGAGTTTTTGAAATGGTTGCAAATGAATTTTTCCTTGTCTATCAGTTTTATGATATTAAATAAATCTCCATTTCTTCATTCATCCTCAAAGACATTATTTAAGCTTAATCATCCACATGCATGGGCCATGGTCAACAGAATAACAAAAAGAAATAAGAAAAATGATCAGGGTAATATATTTTAATGTACTGGGATTTAGCCCCCAAATTTCTTGAAACATAAAATTTGAAGATATAATGGCTGGTCCATCAGTCTTTAAAACAGCTTTTTAAGAAAATACCATGGGCTTCTGATAGAAGATAATGATTGAGCATATGTATCTGCCTATCCTCTTTCCCAAGACCCTATTTAAATGGCCATAAAGAAGGAAAAGAAGGAGGAGGAGGAGGAGAAAGATGAGGTAGAAGAGGAAGGGAGAGGGGAGGGGAGAAGAAAGGCATAAGCTTGCAAGAGTACAGAGAAGGAAAGGGAAAGAATCATCAGCATTTCAAGGAAATCAGAAAACATCTGGACATTGGGAAGAGGAAGGGAGCACGTTGACAGAAGCAGCATCCCTGATTATCCCCTAAAAGAAGGGGTACAGAGACAGGGTCCTGAGGAGAGCCCTAGGGAGGCTCTGGGTTCTGGATCTGCAGGAATAGAGGGCAAAGGTCAGAAGGGGGCCTGAAAACTTAGGATTTAATTAAAACGCTCTTTGGAGAACAGTGGCACCTGTCATCCCCATCTCCACCTTTGCTTTTCAATGCTGAATAGCACCCTTCCAGACCACCCTGACATTTACCTCCACACTCTTTCTAAATGAAATAGCTGAGATTTCTAGCTAGCAGGTCATGCCCCAGAGTAAACGTCCCAAATTCTGAAAGTTGGAAAACACTAGAAGCCTGCCAGTCATTCTATCCTGCCTCCCCAAAACAGAACGATCAAAATGAATGACCCTCAAAAGGAACATGGAGAATTGGGGATACAGAAGAGGACTAATTAACATTTTTAATGAGTCTTCTCAGGCTATCAATGAAGATATTGCATCCATAAAATAAAAATTTGAAGTCATCAAAACAGTGTATTGAAACAAGAGGTCAGATGATTCAGAGAGAAAATGAGAAAGATTTCTGTAGAGGAAGAAGATTCCTTGTATTTAGTGATTATATTAATGTAATCAACGATCAAAAATCAGGATATTTTTGAGTATATGCTGAAAACACATTTGACTTTCAGGCTGGAAATTTTCTCCAGATCTTCAGCTGTTCAGTGGTATTTCAGTCAACCCGTAGATATAATATAGGAAAAATAACTTGATACAGGATAAAAATGCTATCAGCTTTGAATCTTCTTCCTTAGGGTAGAGACAAGAGATTGTCTAAAACTGTAATGTAATAAAAAAGGAAAAAGAGGTGGTGGGGCAGCAAGTAGTGTTCTAATTATTTTATTTAAAAAGATATATTAGCATCTATTTAGGGATAAATACACTGAGCTGTATCCCCATCTTTCACAGCAGGGACCTTTTAGACACTGCAAAATTTCCAGTCAAAGTAGAGGAGTAAGCCTGTTATTTAGAGCTGTGATGGGAATTACACCTGGAACTGAAAATAGCCATGGATAAGAGAAGATATTTACCTCTGGAGAGTGGAAGTGACGCACTAAAGACCAGGAGATATTTTTCCCACCGAAAAGCATTCTGGAATATTTGGATTTTCTTACCATGTTCTTGAATTATTTTAGAATTTTTAAAATTCTAAAGTGAGTGTCTATGAATTAAGCACTGAAAATAAGCACTGAAATAAGCAGGATCTGCTACTGCTGCTGCTAAGTCGCTTCAGTCATGTCTGACTCTGTGCGACCCCACAGACGGCAGCCCACCAGGCTCCCCTGTCCCTGAGATTCTCCAGGCAAGAAC
>NW_011494942.1:11267056-11269421 GCF_000754665.1 Bison bison bison | reverse complement strand
CTGCTACTGCTGCTGCTAAGTCGCTTCAGTCATGTCTGACTCTGTGCGACCCCACAGACGGCAGCCCACCAGGCTCCCCTGTCCCTGAGATTCTCCAGGCAAGAACACTGGAGTGGGTTGCCATTTCCTTCTCCAATGCATGAAAGTGAAAAGCAAAAGTGAAGTCGCTCAGTTGTCTCCGACTCTTTGCAACCCCATGGACTGCAGCCCACCAGGCTCCTCCGCCCATGGGATTTTCCCAGGCAAGAGTACTGGAGTGGGTTGCCATTGCCTTCTCCGAAGCAGGATCTATTGCCCATCAAATACTATGAAGGACTCTTGTGACTTGGGGCAGTTTCACTTGATCTACACCTTGGGGCAGTATCTTATGTGGTCTACACTTAGGGGGCAACGAGGTGCTGCTTTCTTGTATTGGGGAGAACCAAGATTTAGTGCCTTTAGATGGTCCCCCCATGCACAGAGGTGAGAGCTGGCACAGGTAAAGCCTGAGCTGGAGCCCTCTGATGCCAACTTCAGTATTCTTTCTTCTGTACCAGCGGTCCTCAAAAGTTTGATTTCCTATTCTTTTATACTCTTAAAAATTATTAAGAAGCCCAAAGACATTTTATTTAAGTGGATCACACCTATGGATGTTTACTGTATCAACAGTTCAAACTGAGATCTTTAAAAATATTTATTCATAAATGCATTTAAAAACAAAATAAATATTCATGTACTTACATAAATATTTTAATAAGTATAATTCCCAAAGCAAGAAAAGAGTGAAAACAGGGACATTGTTTTAAATATTTGTACATCTCTGGGTTGATGGAAGGCAGCTGGTAACTGTCTTGTAACTGCTCTGCACTTGTTGTATTGTAAGAGCACACATCCAGTAAGCTCTCGGAAGACTTCACTGTACACATAAGAAGGGCAAATAATTTCTTAGTATAATTAAGAAAATAGTTTGGACTTTATAACTCCCCTGAAAGGGCTTCAGGGACCTCCAGGGGACTCCAGACTCTACTTTAGATTCCACTTTTTTAGGAACCTTTCCATGGTTTCCCCAGGAAGAATTCAGTAACTTTCCATGTCATCCCCACAGTTCATTCCTTGAACCTCAAGTCAGTCCTGATGTTTGTATAATCAGATCAGATCAGATCAGTCGCTCAGTCGTGTCTGACTCTTTGCGACCCCATGAATCGCAGCACGCCAGGCCTCCCTGTCCATCAACTCCCGGAGTTCACTGAGACTCACGTCCATCGAGTCAGTGATGCCATCCAGCCATCTCATCCTCTGTCGTCCCCTTCTCCTCCTGCCCCCAATCCCTCCCAGCATCAGAGTCTTTTCCAATGAGTCAACTCTTCGCATGAGGTTTGTATAATAGCTGTTGACAAATCCATGTGCTCCACTAAGCTGTGAAATCATCTGTGGTTCAGCCCCAACCTAGTGCCTAATACTGGATATTAGGATATATACTAGGATATATACTACGAAATAATATACTATACCCTATAAATACTAAAATAATATACCCCAAACTAGTGCCTAATACTGGATATTAGGGTATATACTAGGATATATACTGGGAAATAATATATAATAATAAAATATATACTTGGATATATACTAGGAAATAATCACTGTAGGATACATCAAATAAACAAAGCTCAACACAGTGTACCACAATACCACAACAGAATGAGCTCCAGTGCTCCAGTGGGCTTCCCAGATGGCACTAGTGGTAAAGAATCCACCTGACAATGAAAGAGACGTGGGTTGAATCCCTGGGTCAGGAAGACCTCCTAGAATAGGAAATGGTAACCCACTACAGTATGCTTGCGTAGAAAATTCCATGGGCAGAGAAGCCTAGTGGGCTACAATCCAGGGGCCACAAAGAGTTGGACACTACTGAGTACACACACACACACACACACACACACACACACACAGTGCTGCAGTATAGAAATGGAGCAACCAAGCTAGAGTACAGAGGCATTGTTAAGAAAAGCTAGCATGTTAAAAATGAATGGGTTTTGTTTGCACCTCTGCCACTTACTAGCAGTCTGACTTTTGAGCAAGATCAGTTCCGTTCAGTTGCTCATTCGTGTCGGACTCTTTGTGACCCTATGAACCGCAGCACTTCAGGCCTCCCTGTCCATCACCAACTCCCGGAGCTTTCTCAAACTCACGTCCATAGAGTCCATGATGCCATCCAACCATCTCATCCTCTGTCATCCCCTTCTCCTCCTGCCCTCAATCTTTCCCAGCATCAGGGTCTTTTCAAATGAGTCAGTTCTTCGCATCAGATGGCCAAAGGATTGGAGCTTCAGCTTCAGCATCAGTCCATCCAATGAATATTCAGGACTGATCTCCTTTAGGATGG
>NW_011494942.1:11263823-11266956 GCF_000754665.1 Bison bison bison | reverse complement strand
CATCCATATATGACTCCTGGAAAAACCATAGCTTTGACTAGATGGACCTTTGTCAGCAAAGTAATGTCTCTGCTTTTTAATATGCTGTCTAGGTTGGTCATAGCTTTTCTTCAAAGAAGCAAGCGTCTTTTGATTTCATGGCTGCAGTCACCATCTGCAGTGATTTTGGAGCCCAGAAAATAAAGTCTGTCACTGTTTCCATCGTTTCCCCAACTATTTGCCATGAAGTGATGGGACCAGATGCCATGATCTTAATTTCTTGAATGTTGAGTTTTAAGCTAGCTTTTTCACTCTCCTCTTTCACTTTCATCAAGAGGCTCTTTAGTTCCTTTTCGCTTTCTGCCATATGGGTGGTATCATCTGCGTATCTAAGGATATTGATATTTCTCCTGGCAATCTTGATTCCAGCTTGTGCTTCCTCCAGTCCAGCATTTCACATGATATACTACTCTGCATAGAAGTTAAATAAGCGAGGTGACAATATACAGCCTTGACATACTCCTTTCCCAATTTGGAACCAGTCCGTTGTTCCATGTCCAGTTCTAATGGTTGCTTCTTGACCTGCATACAGATTTCTTAAGAGGCAGGTAAGATGGTCTGGTATTCCTGTCTCTTTAGGAATTGTCCACAGTTTGTTGTGGTCGCCACAAAGGCCTAGAGCAAGATACTATATCTCAGTTCCCTCATCTATAAAATAAGGATAAAAGTAGTCCAGACTTGTAAAGTTACTGTGATGGTGAAATGTGATAATTTATATAAAGTAATTATTTTTTATCACTATTAGAATATAGTTGCTTCACAATGCTAATTTCTACTGTATAGCAAAGTGAATCAGTTATATGTATATGTATTATACAGTTATACATATACATATATCCCTACTTTTTTGGATTTCCTTTCCATTTAGTTCATAGAGCATTGAATAGAGTTCCCTGTGCTATATGGTAGGACCTCATTAGTTACCTGTTTTATACATAGCATCAATAGTGTATATATATCAATCCCAATCTTTTAATTCATACCACTGGCTTTCCCCCCTTGGTATCCATACACTTTTCTCTATGTCTGTATCCCTATTTCTGCTTTGTAAATAAGATTATCTATACCAATTTTTTCAGATTCCACATATATGTGTTAATATACGATATTTGTTTTTCTCTTTCTGACTTATTTCACTCTGCATGACAATCTCTAGGTCCATCCATGTCTCTACAGATGAACCAATTTCATTCCTTTTATGTCTGAGTTAATATTCCACTGTATATACGTTCCACGTCTTCTTTATCCATTCCTCTGTTGATGGACATTTATGTTGTTTCCTTGTCCTGGCTATTGTGAATAGTGTTGCAACGAACATTAAGGTGCATGTATCTTTTGAACTATGGTTTTCTCATGATATATGCCCAGTAGTGGGATTGCTGGTCATGTGGTAGTTCAATTATTAGTTTTTTAAGGAATCTCCATACTGTTCTCCATAGTGGCTGTATCAATTTACATTCCCATCAACAGTGCAAGAGGGTTCCCTTTTCTCCACACCCACTCCAGCAGTTATTGTTTGTAGATTTGTGATTATGGCCATTCTGACCCATGTGAGGTGATACCGCATTGTAGTTTTGATAATGCTTGACAAATAATGAGCACTTTTACATTTACTATTACTTCTGTAACCGAATGGACAAAGCTGTGTCTCTCCATCTCCGCCCTTAGACTAATAAGTGAGACCAAAACGGGAGGTAATATCTCACTCGGAAGAGGGACTTGCTCAATAACTATTTATTCAATAAATTTCAGAATATAAAATGTCAGATTCTGAACCGAAGCAAATTTCCTCTAACATACTTGGAATTAGCAAATCACGGATCACAGAGAAAAATTAGAGTAATGACAATAGATGATTAGAGAAGAAGAGGTGAAGCATACAATTCAAAAATGGGTATATAGATTTTTCACAGTGCTTTGTTACTTTGAAAGGATTTCAAAAGTGATAATCAATCCACTTGTTTGGATCTCAGTAAATACATAGAGACTCTTAAATTAGCTCTATATTTGAAGTCGGTTTTAATATCATTGGAGGAAGATGGTTTGATAATGGCTTAGAACAGTTCTTACTCAGAGCAATTGGAAATAATTCCGCACATTTTGAAGACAAGTTTCTTAGTTCAGCTTTATCCTATACTTATTGCATTACACTGAAAATAAGTTATTGCTGTTAGTCCTCATTTAATTCCTAATTTTAATAATATGTAGTAGTGCTGAATCTTCACTTACATGGTATACATTCAGATGTACCCCAAAATACAATTTCTTTATTACATTACAACTTTTCAGATTTAAGTCTGCACATTGTTGGAGGATTGGAAAGTGGGAGGGTGGTCAAAGGGTATATAGTTTCTTTACTCTACACATGGTAAGCCTATCCGGTCATTTGCACTATCTCTTCAGATAACAGCTTCTGCTTAAATGACTTCAGAGAAATGCTTAGCCATTTAGAAGCTGCCTCCCTCCTCTGTTCCTCTCTTTGAAAGCTTCTGGGTATAGAACAGGGGCTGAGGTTCTGCGTCCTCCTAGGAGAAGCTTGGGGAGATGTGGGGTGTGCCACTCCTTGGACTGACCTCTGAGATGTGACAAAAATCTGTCTAGCTTTTTTCTGATTAGATTTTAAAACTCAGTCTTATTTTTTTTTTTTTCTTATTGAAGTGGAAGAAAAGCTATGACAAACCTAGACAGCATATTAAAAACAGAGACATCACTTTGCTGAGAAAGGTGTGTATAGTCAAAGTTATGATTTTTTCAGTAGTCCTGTACTGATGAGAAGAGTTGAGCCATAAAGAAGGCTGAGTACAGAAGAACTGATGCTTTTGAACTGTGGTGCTGGAGACGACTCTTGACAGTCCCTTAGACAGCAAGGAGATCCAACCAGTCCATCCTAAAGGAGATCAGTCCTGAATATTCATTGGAAGGACTGATGCTGAAGCTGAAGCACCAATACTTTGGTCACCTGATGCAAAGAACCAACTCATTGGAAAAGACCCCGATGCTGGGAAAGATTGAAGGCGGGAGGAGAAGGGGATGACACAGAATGAGATGGTTGGATGGCATCACCAACTCAATGGACATGAGTTTGAGTAAGCTC
>NW_011494942.1:11236755-11263723 GCF_000754665.1 Bison bison bison | reverse complement strand
TAGTCCATCCTAAAGGAGATCAGTCCTGAATATTCATTGGAAGGACTGATGCTGAAGCTGAAGCACCAATACTTTGGTCACCTGATGCAAAGAACCAACTCATTGGAAAAGACCCCGATGCTGGGAAAGATTGAAGGCGGGAGGAGAAGGGGATGACACAGAATGAGATGGTTGGATGGCATCACCAACTCAATGGACATGAGTTTGAGTAAGCTCTGGGAGTTGGTGATGGACAGGGAGGCCTGGCATGCTGCAGTCCATGGGGTCGCAGAGAGTTGGACATGACTGAGCACCTGAACTGAACTGAACTGATGCTGGGAAAGACTGAGGGCAGGAGGAGAGGGGATGGCAGAGAATGAGATGATTAGATAGCACCACCTACTCTGATGAATTTGAGCAGACTCTGTGAGATAGTGGAGGACAGAGGAGCCTGGCATGCTGCAGTCCATGGAGTTGCAAAGACTCAGACACAAATTAGTGAGTGAACAATAACAACAACAAATAGTTGACTTACAACGTTGTGTTCATTTTTTATGTACAGCAAAATGATTGTTATACACACACACATTCTTTTCCATTATAGGATGTTAAATATAGTTCTCTGTGCAATATAATAGAACCTTGTTTATTGTTTAGCTTTTTGAAACTTAAAGCCTAGTCTCCAACACTAGAATCTGTGGTTCAGGTCATTTGCCTCTAAGTCTTCAACTCTTCAGTCTCCTCTCTCCATTCCTAAGCCTCTGCTGGTCTACAGCCTCTTTCTGCACCCCTGGCACCTTTCTGGGAGGTCCCCTTTAAGGGCACATATGTGAGCAGGAGGAACCAGTTGCTCACCTCTTGAACCGTGTTGTCCTCTACCCTGATGCCGTCTTCTTCATGCCATCTTGGATGTGTATAAAGTCAAAGGCTGGAGCTTTTTCTAGGAGCCATAACTTCTCCTACAACACTAGCCTCAGAAAAGTTAAGACATCAGTCCAAATGTCCTCAGCTTCAACATACCTATCTGGATGTTTCTAAAACCTTACTAACTGAACTTTCAGTTTCACACAGGAGGTAGGAGTGAGGGGTTGATTATCTGACCTCCTCAAAATTCTTGTCTTCCTTCCCTTGGACCAGAAGGCACAGGATTCAATTTTTCTGCTTCCTCTGTGTCATATCCTTTTTTCTCCTCAGTCAGCCACCTTCATAGCTTAACTCTCTTAAGGGGTAAGAGCTCTCCTCTCTGAATTATGGAAGCACATCTATGATTTAAGTTATCATGGCTTAGTCTTTATAGTTAAAGAAATTTAGAAAAATCTTTCTTTCTGGGAGAAATCTAGCTAAATGACTATCGTCATTTTGAAAATCATATTTTAATGTCTGAGGATAAATACTAACCCCACAAAAGCCCTTCGTATTCATTCTTTCTATAACATTCCTAAATTCTCTCAAGGCAAATGGATGCTCTGGAAAAAAGAGAAAAATATATGAGAAAACCTTACAAATATATTTCAAAAACCTCCCCCATCATGAGTGATTGTCATTACTCAGAATCCAAGCAATATCATTCAGGTCAGTTCAATTCAGTCACTCACTCATGTCCGACTCACTGCAACCCCATGGACTGCAGCTCGCCAGGCTTCCCTGTCCATCACCAACTCCCTGAGCCTGCTCAAACTCATGTCCATCGAGTCAGTGATGCCATCTAACCATCTCATCCTCAGGCAATATTACTGGACAACATTAATTTGCACATTAACGGAAACCCTTCCAACTACTTTTGAAAGGCTGAAAAAAAAGAGCCAAAATTGTTATTAGAAAGCAGAATCAGTTTTTTCTTTGGGAGTTTCAAAACTAAAGAAATGCTTGCTGACCATAGAAATAGTTTCCAAAAGTTCCCCTGCTGCTGCTGCTGCTGCTGCTAAGTTGCTTCAGTCGTGTCCGACTCTGTGCGACCCCAGAGACGGCAGCCCACCAGGCTCCCCCATCCCTGGGATTCTCCAGGCAATAACACTGGAGTGTATTGCCATTTCCTTCTCCAACGCATAAAAGTGAAAAGTGAAACTGAAGACGCTCAGTCGTGTCTGACTACTAGCGACCGCATGGACTGCAGCCTACCAGGCTCCTCTGTCCATGGAATTTTCCAAGTTCCCCTAGAATTCCATAATCCCAATCAGCTAACAAGATATTTGATGTTGGATAATCCACCATTATATTGAATTATTTTTCCAAAACTATGCTCAGAATCTTTCTTTTAAAAAGAATTTAGGGCTTCCTTGGTGGCTCAGTTGTAAAGAGTCCACCTGCCAATGTAAGAGATGCGGGTTCAATCCCTGGTCTGGGAAGATCCCACACATAGAGAAGCAACTAAGCCCATTCACCACAACTATTGAGCCTATGCTCTACAGCCCGGGAGCCACAACTACTGAAGCCCTCATGCTCTAAAGCCCATGCTGTGCAAGACAAGCCACCGCAATGAGAAGCCTGTGCACCACAACTAGAGTAGCCCCTAGAGAAAAGCTCAAGCAGCAACAAAGACCCAGTACAGCTAAAGATAATTTTTAAAAATAAATAAATTTAAAAAAAACCCTTAAGTAAATCTAGCTTGCTTTCTTTATCTTTTAATCTTGTTAATGGCACCAGATTTCTCCCAGCCTAACAATCATCTTCAGCCCATTTCATTCAAAGCACATTTGATTGGCAGGTACCATGTTAGCCACTGTGGCTTGTCTAGGGCACAAATACTGTCCTCAAGGAAACTTCTATATAGAGCTCCATATCTCATCAATCACTAAGCCATACAGATCTTGCCTTTGAAATGTGTCTCATGTCTCCTTCTGTTCTTTGCTACTGTTACCATGTCCTCATGTCTGAATCACAGCCATGGCAGTTTGATGCCCACCCTCTCCACACCACATTCCTCCTGGCAACCAGAGTACACCATCTTCTGATACTTTCTAACCTCAATGTTGCTGAGGTTAGATTAGATTTAATTCCACTTTCCAAAGCTCCCATAGATGATTCTGACTAGCATAAGAACTGTATCCAGAGGTAAAGAGAGAGGATCGTCTGCAAGGTCAGTATGGTTTCATTCATGGAGAGGAACAATCCATGCTCGCCGCCTACTCCCACAACTGCCTCGGAATACTGGATCAGATAGATAGATCCTTCCTTCTTTGCATCATCCTGGCATTTTTTGAACTTCTTTTCTTCATCTTTCTGTGGATGCCTTACGCGCAGAATAATTTCTTAGTGCCCCTTCTTTCAGTGTTTTGTGTCAGTCACAAATTTGATCCTATGAATGTTTTCTTTGCTATTTATTTTCATTCTTACTGTCTCAAAATATTGAACCAGCAATATTAAGGAATGATGATACTATTACCTTAAGGACTGCAATTAATGGCCGTTTCCTCACTGGGAAAGGAGAGGAAGGAGCTGGGTGTTTCATATCTAAGCTCCAGAACCACTTCTATTTCAGAAAAACTCCCACTTCGCCTTGCTCCTGTGTGAGTCCTTAGATCATTGTGAAGAACGTGCGTGCTAAATGGTTTCAGCCATGTTCGACTTTTTGAGACCCTATGAACTGTAGCCTACCAGGCTCCTCTGTCCATGGGATTCTTCAAGAGAGAATACTGGAATGGGTACCCATGCCCTCCTCCAGGGGATCTTGCTGACCCAGGGATCAAAACTGCTTCTCTTACATCTTTTGTAAAAACTGGCATGCAGGTTCTTTACACCTACCACCACCTGGGAACGCAGAATATCATTAAATCTTTTCAGAGAAAAACTCGAAGTTTCCTCACATGGTACAACTATTGGTAAATAATCTTATCTATCTTTTTTGAATGGAGGGAAAGTCTTTTATGCCTACTGGCTCCTTGGGTTGATGTGGGTAGAAAGCAGAGAAGATTTTTTAGAAGAAAGCCTGTTTTTTTCCTTTTATAGAGAGGAATATGCTAACTGAGGAGATAAAGACTGAGAAGTTGCTAGAGCAGAACAAGCCACAGACACTAAAGTCAAGGGTCCTCTGCAAACCCCACCAGGCAGTTTCAGGCTAATAGAGAGCTGTTCATTGTCCTTTTGTGCATTCTGATGCTTTTTCCAACAGTTTTCCACAAGGTTTTTAATATGTAAGTAACATAAACATCATACAAAAAAGTAAAAAGAGATGAGAAAAAAAATCAACAAAATCCAAAACTTTTTCCCAGTTACTATGTATAAATGTTTGCAGGGTTTTTTTTCCTCTCATGTGTATATCAATAATATTCTAGACTCCAGTAAATTTTTGTTGGATAACTAAATTAATTTTTTAATTAAAGGATAATTACTTCACAATACTGTGATAGTTTCTGCCATGCATCAACATGAACCGGCCATAGGTATACTTATATCCTGTTCCTCTTGGACCCCTTCTCCTACATCCCTCCCCATCCCACCCCTCTAGGTTGTCACAGAGCACCAATTTGGGGTGTTGGATAACTAAATTAATTGAATGATGAAAGGCTATAATTATATAGTTACACAACTTGGTGCTCTGATTTTTTCCACTTTACTTAACATAACCATTTTATATTTCAATATTGTTAATGATGCTGAAGCTGAAACTCCAATACTTTGGCCACCTGATGCGAAGAATTGACTTATTGGACAAGCCCCTGATGCTGGGAAAGATTGAAGGCGGGAGGAGAAGGGGACAACAGAGGATGAGATGGTTGGATGGCATCACTGACTCAATGGACATGAGTGTGAGTAAACTCCGGGAGTTGGTGATGGACAGGGAGGCCTGGTGTGCTGCAGTCCATGGGGTCGCAAAGAGTCGGACATGATTGAGTGACTGAACTGAACTGAATTGATTGTTAAATTGTCACTGTGTTCTTTTTTTCATGGTTTTGAAACATTCCACTGAGTGGATGTGACACAGTTTACTTAATAATTTTTATATACTTGGGGAACCTTTACAATTTTTCCCAATTTTTCTATGTAACACTATGATGACAAGCATATTCTGTTCTTCTGGATAGATTCTCTAGATCAGGAATAAGCAAACTGTTCTTGTAAAGGGCCAGATATAAATCTGTTTGGCTTTGCAGGCCATATGGTCTCTGTCTCAGCCACTCAGCTCTGCTGATGTAATGCAAAAGCAGTCACAAATAATATGTAAATGAATAAGCATATCTGTGTTCAGAGAAAATTTTATACATGTACAATGAAATTTAAATTTATTTAGCTTTTAATGGGTCATTAAATATTAGTCTTTTAAAATTTTGCTCCAATCAGGTGAAAACCATTCTTAGTTCACAAGCTGTACAAAAATAGGCGGCAGGCCTATGACCAGATGGCTTATAGTTTGCTCCAGAGTCTAAAGATTCCTGAATCAAAGAATACACAATCAACCAGGGCCTGGCTGGTAATTTTGACAGTTTCCTTCAACCATATTTCTTGGTCGTTAATTTTCTAGGTTTAGGTATTTAAATAATCAATGTTTTTATCCTAGAGTACATAATTATTAAGAGACTGTGCAAAAGAGCTCCCATTGCAGTTTGTTACCTCTAAAACATACGTTTCCTGAAACTGACTTAAGAGTGATGAGATTGTATGAGATCATCCGATCCAACCTTCTGCAGTGGCCATCTGAAGCAAGAAAGCCCAGTTAAAAGGTGTCCAGCAGGAGCATTCCAGAATTTCACCATTTAACCTTAATCTTCCCAGTTCCAACACATTTCATTCTAATTCTTCAGTTGAGTCTGAGAACACCTGGCCAGCTGCCACCTTAAAGCACAAAGGCAATTATTAACTTAATCCCTTTGCATTTTTTTTTCTATCCTGGATTGATAATGATGAATAAGAACTATTTCCTTTTGTGGGTTGTGAAACTGAAGTATAAAAGTACCTTTTCTCTGATTGCATGGTGACTCAGAGAAAAGGAAAACCACGTACCCTGCCTCTAGGGCTAACTGTCGTGGGCATAAATTAATATTTATTAACCATCTACTGCTTATATTACACTGTGTGGGGCAAAACGGCTATTAGTCCCATTCATTACTGTACATTAAAATTTTTTTTTCAATTTATTAAAATTGTATACCGATTGATTAGATTGCTTCAGGCCATAAGTACAAAATTAAAAATATTCAATTAGGATGCATATAACAAAGCAGCAGTAGTTAAAACATGGTGCATTAAAATATCAGCTTGACAGCCACTATTCTTAAAATCTAGAAGGGGCAGATTTATAAGATGTCCTGAAGGCCAAAGGACTGGGTCAGACCAAGAAAGACAGTGAACTCTTTACAAAGAGGAAATCCTTTCTTTTCCCTTCTTTCTATAGATGCTATCTGGGGCTCAAGATTTGTGGTGACTTATCTTCTAGAGCTTTTCTCAGTTATTTCTTAATTTTAAAATATGAAGATGGTATAAACCTTTATTCTTATTCCAACTTGAAGTTAATTTCAAATAAATATACTCATTCAAGAACTCTTCTTCCTATAACCACCGCTACCCCTATCCCACCCCCACAATCCTCTAAGTATTTTTGTATGGGATGTTTGTATAAACCAGGCAATATACTATGTACAAAGAAAACACTCATTTATCTTTATGGGAATGACATGAAAGTTAAGGCCAAAGTTGCTCAAGGTTGAGGACCACTAATGGGTAAAGTGATATTCCACAAAAATCAGTGTGAAGAGAAGAGTTAGGAGGGGGTTTGCCTATCTGCATCTTTACAAATAAAAGAAGAAATCAAACGTGGGCTTGTAAATATGTCACTAGTTTCTAACTTATATTGAACTGTTGAAAAATACTATAGAGAAAAAGACAAATTCACAGTAGCTTTGATTAGATTATTAAAGATCAGAATGATGAAACTTAATAGGGACATTTAATAGCATGAAATCTAATAGGAACAAATATAAAAAGATATACCATCTAGGAAATACAAGTGAACCAAGAATACAAATGCAATATAGGAAAAGAACTGGTTAGGTCTCCATATGATAGAAAAAAAACTTGGGCTCATATTTGACAATGAAGCTCATATTGACAAATCAATAATATAGTGTCATTAGGAGATAAGCTAATATAAATTTAGGATATTTTGATGTTTGTCATCCTGTCATAGGTTCAGATGTGTAAAAATCATTCTGTGTTAAACCCAAACAGCATGACTCTGAAACAGTGCCGGAGAACTACCTGGAGATTCTTTAAAACACAGACTCCAGCACCCAACACTGCAAATATGATATAGTAAGTTCTTGAGAAGGAATCTCAAGAATCTGTATTTTAAACAAGTTTGAAACATAATTTATATACAAGTTTGTCTCTGGACAAGGCTTTGAAAAACATTATTCTAGAGGGTGATCAATTCTTTTTTAGTCACTGTTTTAGTTCAGGTATCTACCCTTGGTACATGGTGCTGCTGTAACTTTCAGTTGAGTGATCTGCTTACTGGCCTTTGTACAGACCTGAGAATTAAGAGTAGCTATAATACATTCATGCAGGCAATCCACTTCTGCTTTTTATTTCTTTTAAAATAACTCTTCATTAAAACAATTGCTCAAGAGATACACAGTATGGACAGAATTTCCTCTGTCTCTAAGCTTCTTGAAAGCAGGAACTCTTTTTGTTCACCCTGGTGACCTTAGTACTTAGCACCCTGGAGTTCCATTATATTTTTTGCTCTATGTTAGGCACAATGCTATTGATGTTTAATGTTTTAAGATATGCCATATGATATATAACATATCTGTGCCTCAGTTCAGTTCAGTTGCTCAGTCATGTCCAACTCTTTGTGACCCCATGAATTGCAGCACGCCAGGCCTCCCTGTCCATCACCAACTCCCAGAGTTCACTCAGACTCACATCCATCGAGTCTGGATGGCCATCCAGCCATCTCATCCTCTGTTGTCCCCTCCTCCTCCTGCCCCCAATGCCTCCCAGCATCAGAGTCTTTTCCAATGAGTCAACTCTTCGCATGAGGTGGCCAAAGTATTGGAGTTTCAGCTTTAGCATCATTCCTTCCAAAGAACACCCAAGGCTGATCTCCTTTAGAGTGGACTGGTTGGATCTCCTTGCAGTCCAAGGGACTCTCAAGAGTCTTCTGTTCCTAAAGAAATAGAAATCTTCATTGGAGTAACAGAGGTTCCCACTGATAAGTAAGTAAGTGTTGGTCACTCATTTGTGTTTGACTCTTTGTGACCCCATGGATTGTACCCTCTGGGCTCTTCTGTCCATGGAATTCTCTAGGCAAGAATACTGGAGTGGAGTGCATTCCCTTCTCCAAGGGATCTTCCCCACCCAGGGATCAAACCCAGGTCTCCTGCATTGCAGGCAGATTCTTTATTGTCTGAGCCACCAGGGAAGCCCTTCCACTTATATTCAAGCTTTATCACTATGAATAGAAAAATTTTCTCACTTATTCTTATGTTCCACATTCACTTATTTCTCTTGCTCCGGCTGAGGGCTTCAGAGTCATTTCATATTATCTTAACAATTGATTACAACTTCTCATAGAAAAGGTATTGATTGGCTTTTTAAGTCTAGTGTGTCTCACTAGACTCCCTGCATTTTACTGTCAGTACATTCAAGTCTAAATCTGCCCTCACTCAAGAAAAACTGCTTTTCGTGTCCTTCCAAACTTGGCAGGTAGGCTTGACCCAGGCTGATACTCCCTCACAACCCCACCCTGCCAAACCCAGCAGGAGTGCAGTGCATATAGGGGACACATTTTGGCATTGGTGGTCAGGGAATTTGCATTTCAGGGCCCCATGGGACTGAAACAATCAGAAAGATGAGTCTTGGCAGGCTGACTCACCCAGGGCACTTCACAGACAGTAGACTAAAATGCAACCATAGTGTTCCTATGACCACTCCTTCAAGACTGGAAGAGGTATTTTTTTCATGTTATACACAGAAACAAACACGGAGAGTCAAGAAAAATGAAGTAGCAGGGGACTGTGTTCCAAAGGAATGAATAAGACAAAATCCCAGGGGAAAAAAAACAAAAGCTTAGTGAAACAGAGATAACTAATTTACCTCATAAAGGGTTCAAAGTAATGGTCACTAAGATAACTTCCCAATCTCAGGAGAAGAATGGGTGATCACAGAACTTCAATAAAGAGACAGAAAATATAAGAAAGTACCAAACAGAAGTCACAGAGCTGAAGAATATAATAACTGAACTGAAAAATATACTAGAGAGCTCAACAGAAGACTAGATGAAATTGGAGAAAGGATTAGAGATCTGAAAGACAGGGCAGTGGAACTCATCCAAACAGAGCACCAAGAAGAAAAAGGATTTATTAAAATGAAGATAGCTTAAGGGATCTCAAGCTATATATATCAAACAGAATAATATTTGTATTACAGGATCTCAGAAAGAGAAGATAGAGAAAAGGGACCTAAAAGCTATTTGAAGAAATAATGGCTATAAACTTCCTGGAGAAGGAAACAGATATTCAGATCAGATTCAGAAAGCTCACAGAGTACCAAATAAGTTGAACACAAAGAGATCCTCACCAAGACATATTACCATTAAAATGCCAAAAGTTAAAAGAGAGTATCATAAAACCAGCAAGAAAAAACAACTTGTTATATACAAGGGAACCCCTATAAAACCAGTGGCAGATTTTTCAGCAGATACCAGAAGGGAGTAACATGATATATTCAAAGTGCTGAAAGCAAAAAATTCCAACCAAGAATACTCTACCTAGCAAGGTTATCATTGAGAACTGAAGGAGAAATAAGAGTCCTCCAGCTAAGCAAAAACTAAAGGAAGTCACCAGCACTAAACTGGTCTTACAAGAAATAGTAAAGGAACTTCCTTAAGCTCAAAAGAAAGGGCTCTAGTTAGTAACAAGAACACACATAAAAGAGAAAAAAACTCACTAGTAAAAGTAAGTATATAGTAAAGGTAGTGAAGTAATCACTTGTAGAACATGAAGGTTAAAAGACAAAAGTATATTGTCACCTTGCTTATTTAACTTATATGAAACATTAAGTAGAATAATATTTGTATTACAGGATCTCAGAAAGAGAAGAGAGAGAAAAGGGACAGAAAAGCTATATAAAGAAATAATGGCTATAAAATTCCTTAACCTGGAGAAGGAAACAGATATTCAGATCAGATTCATAATGCTGAGCACATCATGTGAGATGCAGGGTTCAGTGAAGCACAAGCTGGAATCAAGATTGTAGGGAGAAATATCAATAACCTCATATATGCAGATGACACCACCTTAGGGCAGAAACTGAAAAGGAACTAAAGAGCTTCTTGATGAAACTGAAAGAAGAGAGTGAAAAAACTGGCTTAAAATTCAACATTTAAAAAACTAAGATCATGGTATGTGGTCCCATCACCACATGGCAAATAGATGGGGAAACAATGTATAGTGAAAATCACTGAAAATGGTGACTGCAGCCATGAAATTAAAAGACGCTTGCTCCTTAGAAGAAAAGCTATGACCAACCTACACAACATATTAAAAAGCAGAGACATTACTTTGCTGACAAAGGTCTGTCTAGTCAAAGCTATGGCTCTTCCAGTAGTCATGTATGGATATGAGAGTTGGACCATAAAGAAAGCTGAGTACCAAAGAACTGATGCTTTGAACTGTGGTGTTGGAGAAGACTTTTGAGAGTCCCTTGGACTGCAAGGAGATCCAACCAGTCCATCCTAAAGGAAATCAGTCCTGAATATTCATTGGAAGGACTGATGTTGAAACTGAAACTCCAATCCTTTGGCCACCTGATGCAAAGAACTGATTCATTTGAAAAAACCCTGATTCTGGGAAAAATTGAAGGCAGGAGGAAAAGGGGATGACAGAGGATGAGACGGTTGAATGGCATCCCCAACTCAATGTATATGAGTTTGAGCAAGCTCCAGGAGTTGGTAATGGAAAGGGAAACCTGACATGCTGCAGTTCACAGGGTTGCAAAGAGTCAGACATGACTGAGTGACTGAACTGAACTGAAAAGACAAAGTAGTAAAAATAAATAAATAAATAATAACCACAATTACAATTGTTAAAGGATCCACAAAATAGATGCAAAATGTGACATCAAAAACTTGTAATATGTGGAGGGAGTAAAAATGTAGTTTTAGAATGCATTCACATGTAACAATTTCAACTTAAAACTAAAGTTATATATATATGTATATAAACATATATATATATATATATCTTTCGGTAATCACAAAGCAAAAACCTATAGAAGATACAAAAAAAGATAATGATAATGGAATCTAAACACAACACTAAAGAAAATCATCAAATCACAAGAAAAGAGAATAAGAGAAGAAGAAAAGCACATAGAGGAACTGTGAAACAACCCAAAAACAATTAACAAAATGGTAACAAATATATAATTATCTATAGTTACTTTATGTAAATAGTAATAACTATACACCTATCTATAATTATTTTAAATGTAAACAGACTAAATTTTCAAAAGACATAGAATCAGTCAGTTCAGTCACTCAGTTGTGTCTGACTCTTTGCGACCCCATGTACTACATCACACCAGGCTTCCCTGTCCATCACCAACTCTCAGAGTCTACTCAAACTCATGTACATCGCATTGGTGATGCCATCCAATGATCTCATCCTCTGTCCTCCCCTTCTCCTCCTGCCTTCAATCTGTCCCAGCATCAGGGTCTTTTGCAATGAGTTGGTTCTTCTCATCAGGTGGCCAAAGGATTGGAGTTTCAGCTTCAGCATCAGTCCTTCCAATGAATATTCAGGACTGATTTCCTTTAGGATGGACTGGTTGGATCTCCTTGCAGTCCCAGGGATTCTCAAGAGTCTTCTCCAACATCACAGTGCAAAAGCATCAATTCTTCAGCGCTCAGCTTTCTTTCTTTTTTTTTCTTATTTATTTATTTGTTTATTTTAATTGGAGGCTAATTACTTTATAATATTGTGGTGGTTTTTGCCATACATTCACATGAATCAGCCATAGGTGTACACGTGTTCCCCATCCCAAACCCCCTCCCACCTCCTTCCCTATGCCATCCCTCAGGGTCATCCCAGGGCACCAGCCCTGAGCACCCTGTCTCATGCATCAAACCTGGACTGGTGATCTATTTCACATATGATAATATACGTTTCAATGCTATTCTCTCAAATCATCCCACCCTTGCCTTCTCTAACAGAGTCCAAAAGTCTGTTCCTTACATCTGAATCTCTTTTGCTCTCTCACATATACAGTCATCATTACCATTTTCTAAATTCCATATATATGTGTTAATATATTGTATTGGTGTTTTTCTTTCTGATTTACTTCGCTCTGTATAATAGGCTCCAGTTTCATCCACCTTATTAGAACTGATTCAAATGCATTCTTTTTAATAGCTGGGTAATATTACTTTGTGCATATATACCACAGCTTTCTTATCCATTCATCTGCTGATGGACATCTAGGTTGCTTCCATGTCCTGGCTATTGTAAACAGTGCTGCGATGAACACTGGGGTACACATGTCTCTTTCAATTCTGGTTTCCTCGTTATGTATGCCCAGCAGTGGGATTGCTGGGTCATATGGCAGTTCTATTTCCAGTTTTTTAAGAAATCTCCACACTATTCTCCATAGTGGCTGTACTAGTTTGCATTCCCACCAACAGTGTAAGAGGGTTCCTTTCTCCACACCCTCTCCAGCATTTATTATTTGTAGACTTTTTGATAGCAGCCATTCTGACCAGCGTGAGATAGTACCTCGTTGCAGTTTTGATTTGCATTTCTCTGATAATGAGTGATGTTGAGCATCTTTTCACATGTTTGTTAGCCATCTGTATGTCTTCTTTGGAGAAATGTCTGTTTAGTTCTTTGGCCCATTTTTTGATTGGGTCGCTTATTTTTCTGGAATTGAGCAGCAGGAGTTGCTTGTATATTTTTGAGATTAATTCTTTGTCAGTTGCTTCATTTGCTATTATTTGCTCCCATTCTGAAGGCTGTCTTTTCACCTTGCTTATGCTTCCTTAGTTGTGTAAAAGCTTTTAAGTTTAATTAGGTCCCATTTGTTTACTTTTGCTTTTATTTCCATTACTCTGGGAGGTGGATCATAGAGGATCCTGCTATGATTTATGTCAGAGAGTGTTTTGCCTATGTTTTCCTCTAGGAGTTTTATAGTTTCTGGTCTTACATTTAGATCTTTAATCCATTTTGAGTTCATTTTTGTGTATGGTGTTAGAAAGTGTTCTAGTTTCTTTCTTTTACAAGTGGTTGACCAGTTTTCCCAGCACCACTTATTAAAGAGATTGTCTTTCTCCATTGTATATTCTTGCCTCCTTTGTCAAAGATAAGGTGTCCATGGGTGTGTGGATTTATCTCTGGACTTTCTATTTTGTTCCACTGATTTATATTTCTTCTTTGTGCCAGTACCATACTGTCTTGATGACTGTAGCTTTGTAGTATAGTCTGAAGTCAGGCAGGTTGATTCCTCCAGTTCCATCTTCTTTCTCAAGATTGCTTTGGCTATTCGAGGTTTCTTGTATTTCCATACAAATTGTGAAAGTATTTGTTCTAGTTCTCTGAAAAATACCATTGGTAGCTTAATAGGGATTACATTGAATCTATAGATTGCTTTGGGTAGTATACTCATTTTCACTATATTGATTCTTCCGATCCATGAACATGATATATTTCTCCATCTATTTGTGTCCTCTTTGATTTCTTTCATCAGTGTTTTATAGTTTTCTATATATAGGTCTTTTGTTTCTTTAGGTAGCTTTATTCCTAAGTATTTTATTCTTTTTGTTGTAATGGTGAATGGAATTGTTTCTTTAATTTCTCGTTCTGTTTTCTCATTTTTAGTGTATAGGAATGCAAGGGATTTCTCTGTGTTAATTTTATATCCTGCAACTTTACTATATTCATTGATTAGCTCTAGCAAGTTTCTGGTGGAGTCTTTAGGGTTTTCTAGAGGATCATGTCATCTGCAAACAGTGAGAGTTTTACTTCTTTTCAAATCTGGATTCTTTTATTCCTTTTCCTTCTCTGATTGCTGTGGCTAAAACTTCCAAACTATGTTGAATAGCAGTGGTGAGAGTGGGCACCCTTGTCTTGTTCCTGACTTTAGGGGAAATGCTTTCAATTTTTCACCATTGAAAATGGTGGATAATGGAGGATAATGTTTTGCTGTGGGTTTATCATATATGGCTTTTATCATGTTGAGGTTTGTTCCTTCTATGCCTGATTTCTGGATTTTTTAAATCATAAATGGATGTTGAATTTTGACAAAGGCTTTCTCTGCATCTATTGAGATAATCATATGGTTTTTATCTTTCAATTTGTTAATGTGGTATATAACATTGATTGAATTGCAGTGCTCAGCTTTCTTTATGATCTAACTCTCACATCCATACATGACTACTGGAATAACCATAGCTTTGATTGGAAGGATGTTTGTTAGTAAAGTAACATCTCTGCTTTTTAATATGCTGTCTAGGTTGGTCATAGCTTTTCTTCCAAGGAGAAAGAAGCATCTTTTAATTTCATGGCTGCAGTCATCATTTGCAGTGATTTTGGAGCCCCTCAAAATAAAATCTCTCACTGTTGCCATTGTTTCCCCAACTATTTGCCATGAAGTGACAGGACTGGATGCCATGATCTTAGTCTTCTGAATGTTGAGTTTTAAGCTGACTTTTTCACTCTCCTCTTCAATTTTGATCAAGAGGCTAGGTAGTGCTTCGCTTTCTGCCGTAAGGGTGGTGTCATCTACATATCTGAGGTTATTGATATTTCTCCTGGAAATCTTGATTCCAGCTTGTGCTTCACCCAGACCAGCATTTCACATGATGTTAAGTGAAGTCACTCAGTCGTGTCTGACTCTTTACGACCCCATGGACCGTAGTGCACCAGGCTCCTCCCTCCATGGGATTCTCCAGGCAAGAGCACCGGAGTGGGTTGCCATTTCCTTCTCCAGGGGATCTTCCTGATCCAGGGATCGAACCTGGGTCTTCTGCATTCCAGGTAGACACTTTAACCTCTGAGCAACCAGAGAAGCCCCGATGTACTCTGCACATAAGTTAAATAAGCAGGGTGACAATATACAGCCTTGACGTACTCCTTTTCCTATTTGGAACCAGTCTGTTATTCCATGTCCAGTTTTCACTGTTGCTTCTTGACCTGCATACAGATTTCCCAGGAAGCAAGTCAGGTGGTTTGGTATTCCCACCTCTTTAAGAATTTTCCACAGTTTGTTGTGATCCACACACTCAAAGGCTCTAGCACAGTCAATAAAACAAAGGTAAATGTTTTTCTGGAATTCTCTTGCTGTTTTGATGATCCAGCGAATGTTGGCAATTTGATCTCTGGTTCCTCTGCCTTTTCTAAACCCAGGTTGAACATCTGGAAGTTCACTGGTTCACATACTGTTGAAGCCTGGCTTGGAGAATTTTGAGCATTACTTTGCTAGTGTGTGAGATGAGTGCAGTTGTGAGGTAGTTTGAACATTCTTTGGCATTGCCTTTCTTGGGGATTGGAATGAAAACTGAATTTTTCCAGTCCTGTGGCCACTGATGAGTTTTCCAAATTTTCCAGCATATTGAGTGCAGCATTCTCACAGCATCATCTTTTAGGATCATCTCAAAAGACACAGAATAGCTGAATGGATAAAAATATGCTGTCTAAAGAGATTTGATTCAGATGTAAGAAAACACACATGCGGAAAATGAAAAGGTGGAAAGACATGTTTCATGCAACAGGAAACCAAAAATAGCTGGAGTAGGTATACTTACATCTGACAAAATGAATAAAAGACAAAGATGAACACTATATAAATGATAAAAGGTCAATCCAACAAGATGGATACAACATTTGTAAATATTCATGCACCCAACACAAAATCACCTAAACATGTAAAGGAAATATTAACAGACCTTAAAAAAAAAAGATTTACAAAAATCTAGTAGTAGTATATGTTGTTGTTATTGTTATGTAGTCACTAAGCCATGTCTGACTCTTTTGTGACCCCATGGCCTGTAGCCTGTCAGGCCCCTCTGTCTATGGGATTTCCCAGACAAAGTAGGGGACTTCAATACTCCACTTACATCAATAGATAGACAATCCAAACAGAAAATCAATAAGGAAAAATTGGCCTTAAATAATACATTAGACCAAATGGACTTTATATATAAACACACACATAGAGAATATTACAAATCATATATGTGATAAGGGGTGAATATCCAAAATATATAAAGAATTCATACAAGTCAGTAACAAAATATACAATTAAATATTACTCAGTCCTAAAAAAGAATGAAATCTTGCCATTTCCAACAACACGGATGGACCTTGAGGGCATTATACTGTCAGATAATGAAAGACAAATACTGTATGATTTCACTTATATGGGAAATCTAAAAACACAAAACAGTCAAAATAAGACTCATAGACATGGAGAAAAGACTGGTAGTTGTCAGAAGGAAGTTTGGCTGGTAGGCAAAATTGGGGGAGGGTGTCAAGAGATACAAACCTTCAGTCTTTAAGAAAAAGTAAGTCAGGATATAATGTACAGTATGCTGACTATAGTCAGTAATATTGCATTATATATTTTGTAACTTTGATGGTGACAGGAGGAAACTAGACTTATGATCACTTCTTAATGTATACAAATTGTTACGTTGTACACCTGAAACTAATATAATGTTGTATTTATAATATTATACCTCAATTTTAAAAAAAGAAAGAGAGAGAAAGAGAAAAAGAAAACACCACTTTCAATTTCTTCATGCTGTGATGCTATGGTCATATTTGTATTCTACATTCCTAAGTCCCAGGCCTCATGCTTTTTGTTCTGTTGGTTAGCACTCTCTCTGTCACTCTACCCCGGGCTCCCCCCCACCCCCCACCCCCCCACACACACATTGAAACATACAATGTTTGGTTCTGATTAATCCTCTATATCAAACCTTTCTTGTCCACTCTAGTTAAACTTCCTCCTACCCAGTTATCAACTTCATTTGGGTGTCATTCTGTATAATTTGTTTTCAGATAACATATTAACTCATCTTCACAAGCTTTCAGGTCATTTTGAAGTTGTACCTTAGTGGGATTTTCCCTACCATGAACATTTTAGTGTTTAAACCAAGCAAAACTCTTTTAAGACAAGTTTATGTGGCTTCCTCATAAAGGCCATTCTTGCTCCCACTAAAGTCTGAACTTTAGTCAACTGATGCCGTCAGTAAATTGCTGTGAAATATATTTTTTAAAGTGGCATCTTTTCAGAAAAAAATTATGTCTCCTGGAGAAAGATTAATGATATTGGTCTATAGACTAGAATGCTGAGGGTTAGATTTATTTTCTTCAGCTACATGGAGGGCTTCATGGGAAGATATGTCTGGTGACTAGTTATCCAGGTTTAAAGAGAATAAAAGAGAAATTCAAGGCTTCAGTTAAAGCAAGACAGCCATAAGTTTAACAGCAGGAGGAACTCAGCTGCAACAGTCAACTGATAACAGCAAACTCATTGGATTTTCATTTGCCTAAAAGTAGGACTGGCTGAGAGGCTCTCTTGCAGTCTTACAGATCTAGATGAATGACAGAAAGCACAATTACATGGGTAAATGTGGAAGTGATTTTTCTCAAGTTAAAAAACGGAGGATTTGATACCATTGCATGCAAGATGATCAAATGAGATAGCAACAGGAACCCAAAAGGCAAATGAGGTGATGACTAAAAGGACTGGCCAGCGATACAGCATACAAAAGGACAAAGGTTCAAACAAACTGACATGTACCACAGATATTTGTTTGTTCACTCACTCATTCAATAATATGTACTGGGTTGCTACTACATGCCAAATATTGTTCTAGGTACTTGAACAAAATACAGATCCTTGTCTTTGTGGAGTGTACATGCTATTAGAGGGACAGTAAAAACAAGTACTGAACATAAGTGAAAGTGTTAGTCACTCAGTCATGTCTGACTCTTTGCAACCCCATGGGACTGTAGCCCACCAGACTCCTCTGTCCATGGAATTCTCCAGGCAAGAATAGTGGAGTGGGTTGCCATTACCTTCTCCAGGGGATCTTCCCGACCCAGGGATGGAACCTGGGTCTCCCGCATTGTCAGCAGATTCTTTACTGTCTGAGCTACCAGGGAAGCCCCATAAATAAACATAAAATGTAAGTAAATCATAAAGTATTTTAAGGCAAGAAAGAAAAGAAAAAATAGAGCAGGTTAAGGGCGGCTGTTGCAGAACCAAACTTTGGTTCGCTTGCCTGTGCACAATAAAGCCAGTCTACCGACACCAGGTTGTGGTAAGAGAAAGTGCAGCATTTACTATAGAGCACCAGGCAAGAAGTCCAGACAAAGGTGAAGGTGACCGTTGCTCAGTCATGTCTGACTCTTGGTGACTCTATGGACTGTAGCCCACCAGGCTTCTCTGTCCAGGGAATTCTCCAGGCAAGAATACTGGAGTGGGTAGCCATTCCTTTCTCCAGGGCATCTTCCCAATCCAGGGGTCAAACTTGGGTGTCTTGCATTGCAGGGAGATTCTTTACCACTGAGCCATCAGGTAAGCCTGGAGTCCAGATAGCTAGTGCTCAAAACTCTCAAACTCCCTGATGGATTTCATCAAAGTATTTTTAAAAGCTAGGTGAGGGAGAGGGAGTCCCAGGGCATGTGATCAACTCATGCACAGTTCTCTAATTGGCTGACAATGAGGTAACAAAGTGGTGTCACAGGGGTTAACATTATTAATCCCTAGGTGCCAGTCAGTCTGGGGGCTATGTACACATTGGCATCAAGTAGTTAATTTCTTCCATTTGGTGGTGGTTTTAGCATTTGTAGAGAAACACAGGAAATGTGCATCAGATACTGTTATCTAGGTACTTCAGAGAAGAGCTAAAGCAGAGGATTTGGGGGAGCAGACTGTCCCAGGAAGGCCCCATACCCACTTAGGTACAGGATTAGGAGCACAGGGATGCACACTGAGCTGCAGATTTAGAGTGGTCAGGGCAGGCCTCACTGAGAACAAAGATTTGATCAAAGACTTACAGAAGACAGGGAGTGAGCCTGATGGCTGTCATTGGGGAAGACTGTTCCAGGATGATGGAAGAGCTAATGCAAGGGTTCTAAGGCCCAAAGCACTTGATAGGTTCCAGGAACAGTGTGGAAGCCACGTGGCTGGGAGTGAGGGAAGAGAAAAAGGAGGAGATTGAAGTTAACAAGGGTGAAAATAGATCATGAAGGGCTCTGTAGACCTTGCTAAAATACTCTGAATTTTAACTGCAAGTGAAACAAGAGCCATAGCAAGGGTTTAAGCAGAAGAGTGATGGGATATGACTTTATTTTAAAATGCTCTCTCAGACTGCTGTGTTGAGAATAGGCTGAAGACGGGAAGAGCAGAAGCAGAGCTATCTTCCCGAGGCACTTGCCATAAGACTATAGATGGGGGGCTTCCCTGGTGGCTCAGTGGTGGAGAGTCCACCTGAGTGCAGGAGACACAGGGTTCAATCCCTGTTCCAGGAGGATCCCGCATGCCGTGGAGCACCTAAGCCTGTGTGCCACAACTACTGAGCCTGTGCTCTTGAGCCTGGGAGCCGCCACTACTGAGCCCATGCGAGGCAACTATAGAAGCCTGTGCACACTAGAGCCTGTGCTCACAAGAGAAGTCACTGCATCGAGAAGCCCATGCACCACAACTAGAGAGTAGTCCCCCAACTCCACAACTAAACAGGCTTCACAGCAAAGAAGACCCAGCACACCCAAAAATAATAAACAAATAAAGACTAGAGATGGCAGAGGCTCTGACCAGGGTGGCAACAGTAGAGGCAATAAGTGAGGAAGACCCAAGCAGGTTCTAAAGAAGGAAGAAAAATGGTGAAAGAGCTGCCATTGACAAGCTCTACTTATACAGAAAAAATTCACACATCCCTTTCTCTTACCAAGGAAGACAAACCACGGTATGTTTATGTTGAATGTTGCTGCTTGCATAAATTCTCAAAATGACTGACAGCACTTGATGGGCTTGCTCTGACAATAACTGTAGAATAGCAGAGTAATTTCTCATACCACCTAACACAATGATGTCATCTGTGTTTAGAAGGCAGTGATTAGTTGGGTCTGCAAACAAAGTAAATTGACTTCAAATTGGAAATAAAAATAAAGAGTAAACTTGAAAGTATAAAAAAAAAAACATGAAGGGGCAGGGGGGAATTAGAAATATAAAACAAGCGTCCATGTATACACTATATTGGGAGGACAGGGCAGTCAATGTCATGTCCGTGGTATGAGAACAATCTTTCAACAGCATTCAACTAGGACTCGCAGCACCTGGCTTTCAAGGGCCACTATGTGACAGTGGGCAAGTCAGAGTGTCCTAGACATAACAACTAATTGGGATCCTAGTGGTCTTCTTTGGGAGCAGCCCTTCCTTCTGGGCTCCTCAGCTCTATGTGTTTAGCAGTCTTCTGTCCAACTTCTCTCGGTGAGGACCTTATCTGCCTCTTCTGGTTACAGAAAGAATTGCTAGCGCCTGTTAGAGTCAATGAGCATTGTCAGAGGGACTTCCTGCCAGTCTGTGGTGCAGATGTAAGAAGTTGTCATTCAGAGCTTAAAGGCGCTAAAACTAAGCCATTAAGCGGTCTCCATCCTGGCCAGTTTGTTGCCCAGGAATGTTAGATGTGGCCAGAAAGGTTATGTGTCTGTTTAGACAACCCGGGCAGGGTAGGCTCCTATATGGGGAAGAGGAGGTCTAGAACAGGAAGTAGGTAAGGACGTACAAATACAGAAGCTCAGTCACTCAGTCGTGTCCAACTCTTTGCGACCCCATAGATCATAGCCTACGGAGAAGGCGATGGCACCCCACTCCAGTACTCTTGCCTGGAGAATTCCATGGACGGAGGAGCCTGGTGGGCTGCAGTCCATGGGGTTGTGAAGAGTCGGACACGACTGAGCGACTTCCCTTTCACTTTTCACTTTCATGCATTGGAGAAAGAAATGGCAACCTACTCCAGTGTTCTTGCCTGGAGAATCCCAGGGTCGGGGGAGCCTGGTGGGCTTCCATCTATGGGGTCACACAGAGTCGGACACGACTGAAGTGACTTAGCAGCAGCAGCAGTAGCAGCAGACCATAGCCCACCAGGCCCCTCTGTCCATGGGATTCTCCAGGCAAGAATACTGGAGTGGGTTGTCATTTCTTCCTCCAGGGGATCTTCCTGACCCAGGGATCAAACTCACATCTCCTGCAACTCCTGCCCTGGCAGACAGATTCTTTACTACTAGCACCACCTGGGAAGCCCCACAAATAGAGAAATTAAAAACAAAAGGAAGGAAGAAAGACAGAGTGAGAGGAAGAAAAGGAAGAGAGGAGGTGGGGGAGGAGAGAGACAGGAAGGAAAGGAGAGAAAGAAAAAAGAAAGAAGAAATGAAATGACAAAAGTTAGGGAGGGAAGGAGGAAATACAGTGAGGTGGGGAAGAGACTGAATGGTGAACAGGGGTGAGCAGTTAAGATTCTAGAGATCTCTCTCATCAAGCTACACTGATTAATATCCCACTTCTGTCTTCTGTTATGTTAAAACAAACCAGCTTTCTACCATCTACAACAAAACTTCTTCTCCAATTCTAATTGCCTTGGATTTGAGATTTTGAGCAAAGAAAAAAGATTAAGTATCCCTTTATCACAGCTCAGAAGGTAGATAATGAGATTTGTGTGCTTTTTCTTGTAAAAATATTTTGAATCCTGAACAAACCATGTCAAAAGGAGAAATGATCAAGCACATCACCCATCTGGACTCAGGAAATAGCTAATTCTTCATGAAGAGCCTGGATAGTGGTCAAGGCATTGATTTTTGTCCTGTACTTTGGGGTTGCCATGCTCTTAATGAGTCACTTAGTCTTACTGATACCAGGGAATATTTATTTTATCCAAATGGGATGAATCAGGGAAGCAGAATATAACCACAGAGTGTCTACAGACATTCAACAGAAAACTTTAAAGTCACTTGGACCATAATTTCTAGTGTCTTCTACTCATCCTAGTTCAGAAATTGGGAAAAGAGAGCTGGGCATTTTGACTTCCTTAAAGAACAAAATTGGTTATCTGAACAGTACAAGAGTGTCAGCATGAATTGGTAAATATGAATATATCCAACATAAAGTTTTGTGGTCTGAAATGAGTTGATTCTATTCTGAATGGGTCAGAGTTAATTCAGTCCATTGTACTCAGACAAGTTTAAGAGTGAAACAAAGACTTCAGGGTCAGGGTGAGGGGTGGGGGTTGGGGGCGGCTGTGGTGTGCATTTCCCAGCTGTCAGTTTACATCTGTGAATGACCTTTAGCTGGCCATCAAAGAGTTGCTTTCCAGAGGATAACTGTATCCTGGATGGCTGCAAACAAAAGGATCTGCTGTCAAATCCCCAATCATTTTGTGAAGTCAGCGTCCACGTTTGTTAATTATTAGCCCATACAGGGTTAAGGTTCTATATGCATCCGCACCTGGAAAATACTACCGCAACCAAACACAGCATGAACAAGACTGAACTGAATGTCATTTTCATCTAGAAACCAAGGTTGCTTTTATTAAAAACTAGGTAAGTTTTTAAAAAGTGCTACCTGTATGGCACAAAGAGCTCAGCTCAAAAATATTTCCCGCATAATCTGAATCTCCAAATTCATCATTAGAAACATATTGCTTTATATGACAACTGGTTCATGGACTAATCACACTTGATTTAGGGTCTGACACCTAGAGTCTAAAACTTAGGCACCACGGGCAAGTCCTCAAACTCTTTGGGCCACAGTTTCCTTCTATGCAAAGTGGTGATAATTAAACCTAACCCACCAGCTTTGCAGGGTTGTTTTTCCTCCACAGCTATGTGGCTCCTGATCCTATCTATACAGTAACCACACTTCCTGTCAAGCACCTCTAGAGAATGCATCTTTCTGAGCTCGTCTCTGTTTATCCCTTTTTCAAATGATTGTTTTCTGTGACATATCTGTTGCAGTCAGCAGCAGTATGTCAAATGTTTGGGATCTCTTTCTTGTCACAGTTTGGGGTTTCTTGAAATCACATGTTTAGCATCTCTGAACATCGCATGCGATGACCCATGTTGGCCTTTCTGAGCCACTCCGTTGCTTTGTTTGTCACTCAGAGCCTTGAAGAGAGACCTCTTTGGCCAAAGGAAAAAACAGGTGGTGTGAGCCTAATTATCACCTTGTGGTCCTCCCTTTCTCATTTCCTTTTTTTGTCTTTCTAGTCATGCTTTATTTGCATGTTTGGCCCACCATTCGAAGGAGATGCCATTTCTGCTCTCTCACACCCAGCCTCAGTACTTCCTTTCCCAAGGCAGCTGTTCAAATGGAAATACTGTGGGCTTTCTAATGCAGTCGACAGCGGTTCTAATCCTGGCTCTGGTATTTACGAACTCAGTGATTAACGGTGACTTCTGCACTTCGATCTCCTCATCTGTGTGAACGGAAATCACGTCTATTTCAAGAGTTCTTGGGTGATGAAGGAACATTATATATGTGCTCCTGAGTTTGCAAGATGATCAATAAATATGAATTCCTTTACTCCTTTAGAAACATTTTCCTCTTTGCTGTGTCTTACTTTCATTTTAAAATTCTTTAACATCAAAGTTGTTTGTATTCCCCCTTCCCAGTCCTTTCTGGGGCTTCATCATCTTCTCTCAGCTGGGCAGAACAGTTAAGCACCTGAGTCATTGGCTCAGAGAGCCTAGATGTGAAACTCAGATCTCCTGCCTCCAAGACCCATCTCCACAAAGTTACCCAGTTACCCCGTTAAGTGGGGTTAACCAAGGACTCATCTTATGGGTGGCTGTCATTCAATGTGGCCGTACATGTAAAAAGCTTGCCATGGTGGGCTTCACATATCATAAGTACATGGTTCCTATTGTTAGTGCTAATCTTTGTCCAGCTTCCCTGGTGGCTCTGCTGGTAAAGAATCTGCCTACAATGAGGGAGACCTGGGTTCGATCCCTGGCTTGGGAAGATCTTTGTCCCCCTGATTCATTATTAAATCTTGCTCTTTCCTTTACATTCATCATGAATGATCTGCTTTCATGTTCTCCTAACCTCAGATTTCCTCTTAAAGATGAACTCTTCTCCTTTCTGCCAAATCACTCTCTCGCCTACACACCTATTTCAAAGCCATTTAAGGGGCATCAGTCTATTACTGATGGGCCAGGAGATACTTTCTTAAACGTTAAGGTATTTTTCCTTTGAGGTCTTAAAGTTGTATGCTATAGCCGTTTAGGGATAAAGTCTGGGTCATTTTTACATTGTTAAGTCTTGTTTATCTCTCATTTTTTTCTCTACCCCAAACCATCCCCTTCTATTTCAGACACCTGCTCCTATTCCCCACATCTGTGGCCCTTTCGTCCCTGTTCACAATTATTTCTTCTTTTTCCCCACTTATCTGGTGATTCACCTCTCCCTGGTCAATCTGAACTAGTAACTTTAATTCATGATTCTCTATTATTTGACCTACCCAATATAAGAATGAACAGAGGTTACCCAGGGACCTGGCCTCATATGATGAACCATCATTCGTTTAAAATGAGCCCACAGCCAAGTTGTTCTGCTTCAATGGTCTTAGAACATGGTTTTGCTTTTTTTCTCTAAAAAACTGATATTCAGAAGTGAAGAATAGAGATTCTCCAATATTTTGATAAATATCCAGATATCATTCCTAATAAAATTTTCCATCTATGAAAACTGATTTATTCCTCTGTCACTCCACTGTCATGAGCAACCATCTCATTACACACTTACCATCGTGGTGCCCAACCTCCAGGCCCAAACTCCACTTCTTCCTAAGGCCCAGGATCTGCTATGACTCTGTGTTACTGGTTCCAGTTCTACTGTGCTCTACTCTCCTGCTCTTTAATCTGCTTGCTGATAATACGCAAACAAAGAGCACTCTATAGCTTCTAGTCCTTGAAATCATACTAGGTACCATATTCTGAGCTAAAATGTTTCCTTCAGTTCAGTTCAGTTCAGTTGCTCACTCATGTCCGACTCTTTGCGACCCCATGAATCGCAGCACGCCAGGCCTCCCTGTCCATCACCAACTCCCAGAGTTCACTCAGACTCACGTCCATCGAGTCAGTGATGCCATCCAGCCATCTCATCCTCTGTCGGCCCCTTCTCCTCCTGCCCCCAATCCCTCCCAGCATCAGAGTCTTTTCCAATGAGTCAACTCTTCGCATGAGGTGGCCAAAGTACTGGAGTTTCAGCTTTAGCATCATTCCTTCCAAAGAAATCCCAGGGCTAATCTTCAGAATGGACTGGTTGGATCTCCTTGCAGTCCAAGGGACTCTCAAGAGTCTTCTCCAACACCATAGTTCAAAAGCATCAATTCTTCGGCGCTCAGCCTTCTTCACAGTCCAACTCTCACATCCATACATGACCACAGGAAAAAGCATAGCCTTAACTAGATGGACCTTAATTGGTAAAGTAATGTCTCTGCTTTTGAATATGCTATCTAGGTTGGTCATAACTTTCCTTCCAAGGAGTAAGCGTCTTTTAATTTCGTGGCTGCAGTCACCATCTGCAGTGATTTTGGAGCCCCCCAAAATAAAGTCTGACACTGTTTCCACTGTTTCCCCATCTATTTCCCATGAAGTGATGGGACCAGATGCCATGATCTTCGTTTTCTGAATGTTTCCTTACTCTATCTCAATTAATTCTCATAGGTACCATTTTTATTCTTATTTTACAGATTAGAAAACTCAGAGTTTAACATCCACTGAGGAAAACATTACAGTTCCTCCCATTTAACATATTGCAAACTTGAGACATAAAAAAGGCTAAGTAATTTGCATGAGTTCATGGGAATAAGGTAATAAGACAGACAGTGGTAACGTGGAGAGTGGGGGCTACTTTAGATAAAATCATCAGGGAAGACTCTCTTAGGACATTATATTAGTTAGAGTTTTCCAAAGAAACAAGAACAATACAGGAGAAAGATAGATAGACAAACAGACAGATGATAAAGAGATTTATTATAAGGTATTGATTCATGTATGGGCTTCCCTGGTGGCTCAGATGGTAAATAATCCACCTGCAATGTGGGAGACCTGGGTTCAATCCCTGGGTTGGGTTGATCCTCTGGAGGAGGGCATGGCAATCCACTCCAGTATTCTTGCCTGGAGAATCCCCATGGACAGAGGAACCTGGCGGGCTAGAGTCCATGGGATCACAAAGAGTCAGACACAACTGTGTGACTAAGGATGTACATACACATTAAGCCATACTTAATCTCCAAATATAGACAATAATGAAGTCAACTCCACCTACCATGATCTACCTATCCTGCATGCAACCTGTAACATCCTGATCTCTTCCTCTGAAGAAGAGGTGAAGTTCTGAGTATTGTTGATTCTCTCTTTGATTTCTCATAACTGAAATACTATGATATATATTGTCACCCTGCTTATTTAATTTATATGCAGAGTACATCATGAGAAACGCTGGGCTGGAAGAAGCACAAGCTGGAATCAAGTTTGCCGGGAGAAATATCAATAACCTCAGATATGCAGATAACACCACCCTTATGGCAGAAAGTGAAGAAGAACTCAAAAGCCTCTTGATGAAAGTGAAAGAGGAGAGTGAAAAAGTTGGCTTAAAGCTCACCATTCAGAAAATAAAGATCATGGGATCTGGTCCCATCACTTCATGGGAAATAGATGGGGAAACAGTGGAAACAGTGTCAGACTTTATTTTGGGGGGCTCCAAAATCACTGCAAATGGTGATTGCAGCCATGAAATTAAAAGATGCTTACTCCTTGGAAGGAAAGTTATGACCAACCTAGATGGCATATTCAAAAGCAGAGACATTACTTTGCCAACAAAGGTCCATCTAGTCAAGGCTATGGTTTCTCCAGTGGTCATGTATGGATGTGAGAGTTGGACTGTAAAGAAAGCTGAGTGCCGAAGAATTGATGCTTTGAACTGTGGTGCTGGAGAAGACTCTTGCAAGTCCCTTGGACTGCAAGGAGATCCAACCAGTCCATCCTCTGTC
>NW_011494942.1:11228830-11236655 GCF_000754665.1 Bison bison bison | reverse complement strand
AGAATTGATGCTTTGAACTGTGGTGCTGGAGAAGACTCTTGCAAGTCCCTTGGACTGCAAGGAGATCCAACCAGTCCATCCTAAAGGAGACCAGTCCTGGGTGTTCATTGGAAGGACTGATACTGAAGCTAAAGCTCCAATACTTTGGCCACCTCATGCGAAAAGTTGACTCATTAGAAAAGACCCTGATGCTGGGAGGGATTGAGGGCAGGAGGAGAAGGAGACGACAGAGGATGAGATGGCTGGATGGCATCACCGACTCGATCCACATGAGTTTGGGTGAACTCCGGGAGTTGGTGATGGACAGGGAGGCCTGTTGTGCTGCGATTCATGGGGTCACAAAGAGTCAGACAAGACTGAGTGACTGGACTGAACTGAACTGATGATATAAATTAACAGTACTTAAAAAGACTATGATATAAAACCAATATATCTTATGTTACATGATAAGGAAATGAGAAGGAAATAAAGATATTTTATACACACATCTATTCATAACTAATTAAGGAGGAAATACTCTTTATAAAATAGTCCTCATTTCTGTGACTGGTCACAGGGTATTTATAACTACTACCTTCTTCCATTACCCACTCCATATTCCCGTTGCCTTCAGTAAACACCAAGCAAAGTGAACAGCTAGGAGCACTGCTCAAAGTTCTGCTCCCTGAGAAGATTTCTCATCACCACTCTCCTTCAGGGATGGCCCAGAAAGGAGCTGTAGTGCCCCAGCTACCCACCTTTGGGTTCTAGCTGCATAGCGTGCAAAACCATCTATACACCAAGCCTGAGTCTTCTCTCTTCCTCTATGAACTGATTTTCAGGAAGGCCCTGTCAAGCCTCACGTACAGTCTAGGAAAGAGAAGCCAGTACAGCAGGAGTGGGGACCGAGGGCAGTTGGGCCACTTCTTCATGCAACTTACTGATGTCTCCAGAGCCTGGTTAGACCTGATCAGAGATACTAACCTTCTAACTGAGGATGCAGTGCCGCTGTGCATGTCTGATTTTATGACTTGGTGGATCAGACAACACCCTGTTCATGATGGGCAGCTCAGGTTGCCTGGTAACTTGGTGGCCCATGGTTAACTGTTCAGTCTTTACTAAGAACCAGTAGCAAGTTGAAAACTGTTTCTCAAAAGGAGAGTAATTATCTACAGAGAGTGGAAAGGCTTTGTTCTAAAGTCGCAAGGGCCCACACTATGATTCTCCTATGTGAAAGCGAAAGTTACATATGACTCTTTGTGATCCCATGGACAGTAGCTGCCAGGCTTTCCTATCCATGGGATTCTCCAGGCAAGAATACTGGAGTGGGCTGCCATGCCTTTCTCCAGGGGATCTTCCCGACCCAGGGATTGAACCTGGGTCTCCCACATTGTGGGCAGATTCTTTACTATCTGAGACTCCTACAGAGGCTGCCAAATGCTCCAACAGCATCCGTCTCCGGTTCTGACACCTGAAGGACCACTAGATCTCCTGGGTCACATGGCCCAAGTGGCAGAGCAGCTTGCACAACAGCCCGGACCTGTGGCAGAGTCTTCTCTTGTTCTGAGTCCCATCAAAACTCTCAGCTATTTGATCCCTGGATTGGGAAGATCCCCTGGAGAAGGGAAAGGCTACCCACTCCAGTATTCTGGCCAGGAGAATTCCATGGACTGAATAGTCCATGGGATTGCCAAGAGTTGGACATGACTGAGTGACTTTCACTTTCTTTCAGATCACTCAGTAAATGGGCCATGGTAACACACCCCAAATGAGGACTATGTTGCCCCCCAAATCCAAAGAGACTCAATAGGCGCCATGCCTCTTTCTTGGTGGTAGGAGGGCCTGGGTGCAACAATTTATCCTCCCTCCACGCCCCACCCCACCAGACCCCTGGAAATCTCACCGAGGTAGATGTCTGAATTTTTGTCAGATTTATTTTTGTCTGAAATTTTGTTAAATTTCCCACCCTCTGGCATGCAAACATCATTATTGATAAGTCTAGAGTAGTTGCTAGTTCTTTCTCATTAGGTTCAACTAACATAAAGTCCTCAATTTAATGGATCAGAGTGATAACTTGTGGAAGAAAAAGGTGATGCAGATCCACATAAACTATCTTGTATCTCATCTTATAAGGACACTAATGCCATTCATGGGGGCTAATTATTTCCTAAAGGCCCCATCTCAAAATACCATTACGATAGAAATTAGGCTCCAACATGCGTTAACCGTGAACTTCCAGATGTTCAAGCTGGTTTTAGAAAAGGCAGAGGAACCAGAGATCAAATTGCCAACATCCACTGGATCAGGGAAAAAGCAAGAGAGTTCCAGAAAAACATCTACTTCTGCTTTATCGACTATGCCAAAGCCTTTGACTATGTGGATCACAATTAACTGTGGAAAATACTGAAAGAGATGGGAATACCAGACCACCTGACCTGCCTCTTGAGAAACCTGTATGCAGGTCAGGAAGCAACAGTTAGAACTGGACATGGAACAACAGACTGGTTCCAAATAGGAAAAGGAGTACATCAAGGCTGTATATTGTCACCCTGCTTATTTAATTTATATGCAGAGTACATCATGAGAAACACTGGGCTGGAGGAAGCACAAGCTGGAATCAAGATTGCCGGGAGAAATATCAATAACCTCAGATACAAAGATGACACCACCCTTATGGCAGAAAGTGAAGAAGAACTAAAGAACCTCTTGATGAGAGTGAAAGAGGAGAGTGAAAAGGTTGGCTTAAAGCCCAACATTCAGAAAACTAAGATCATGGCATCCAATCCCATCACTTCATGGCAAATAGATGGGGAAACAGTGGAAATAATGGCTGACTTTATTTTTCTGGGCTCCAAAATCACTGTAAATGGTGACTGAAGCCATGAAATTAAAAGTTGCTTACTCCTTGGAAGGAAAGTTATGACCAACCTAGATAGCATATTGAAAAGCAGAGACATTACTTTGTCAACAAAGGTCTGTCTAGTAAGGCTATGGTTTTTTGGATCATAAATAAAGTTGAGCACCGAATTGATGCTTTTGAAATGTGGTGTTGGAGAAGACTCTTGCAAGTCCTTTGGACTGCAAGGAGATCCAACCAGTCCATCCTAAAGGAAATCAGTCCTGAATATTCATTGGAAGGACTGATGTTGAAGCTGACACTCCAATCCTTTGGCCACCTGATGAGAAGAAGATGACTCATTTGAAAAGACCCTGATGCTGGGAAAGATTGAGGGCAGGAGGAGAAGGGGACGACAGAGGATGAGATGGTTGGATGGCTCACCGACTCAATGGACATTGGTTTGGGTGGACTCTGGGAGTTGGTGACGGACAGGGAGGCCTGGTGTGCTGGCGGTTCGTGGGGTTGCAGAGTCGGACACGACTGAGCAAATGAACTGAACTGAAACTATGGTGGAGGTAATGAAGATAATGGTGACCTCCTTCAAAAGATACCATGCATGTACTGCTACACCCAGTGTCCCCACCCCTGTGGTAGGCCACCACCGACCCATGCCTCTACTAGAGACTGCAGGACACTCACAGGCAAGTCTGGGTCAGTCTTTTGTGGGGTCGCTGCTCTTTTCTCCTTGGTGCTGGTACACAAGGTTCTGTTTGTGCCCTCCAAGAGCCTGTTTCCCCAGTCCTATGTAAGTCTGGCAGCTCTATGGTGGGGTTAATGGCAATCTCCTCCAAGAGGGCTTATGCCATACCCAAGTCTGCTGCACCCAGAGCCCCTATGCCTGAGTGGCAGTCCACTGCTGACCCATACCACCACAGGAGATGCTCAAATACAGTTCTGTCTCAGTCTCTGTGCGGTCCCTGGGTCCTGGTGCACACAAGTTTTGTTTGAGCCCTCTGAACATCTCTGGCAGGAATGGGGTTTGATTCTAAACGTGAATTCATCCCTCCTGCTGTCTTCCTGGGGCTTCTCTTTTGCCCGTGGACATGGGGTATCTCCTCATAGCTACTCTAGCGCCTACTGTCTTACTGGGGTTTCTCTGATCTTGGATGTAGGGTATCTCCTCACGGACAGTCCAGTGAAGTACAGCCACCACTCCTGACCTTGGACGTGGGGTATCTCTTCTCAGCCTACCCATTACCCACTTGAATGCAGAGTTCCAAAGAATAGCAAGGAGAGAAAAGAAAGCCTTCCTCAGTGAGCAGTGCAAAGAAATAGAGGAAAACAATAGAATGGGAAAGACTAGAGATCTGTTCAAGAAAAATTAGAGATAAGGGAACATTTCAAGCAAAGATGGGCTCAATAAAGGACAGAAATGGTATGGACCCAACAAAGCAGAAGATATTAAGGAGTGGCAAGAAAACACAGAAGAACTATACAAAAAAGATTTTCATGACCCAGATAACCAAGATGGTGTGATCACTCATATAGAGCCAGAGAGCCTGGAGTGCAAAGTTAAGTGGGCCTTAGGAAGCTTCACTACAAACAAAGCTAGTGAAGGTGATGGAATTCCAGTTGAGATATTTCAAATCCTAAAAGATGACGCTGTGAAAGTGCTGCACTCAATATGCCAGCAAATTTGGAAAACTCAGCAGTGGCCACAGGACTGGAAAAGGTCAGTTTTCATTCCAATCCCAAAGAAAGACAATACCAAAAAATGCTCAAATTACCATACAATTCCACTCATCTCACACGCTAGTAAAATGCTCAAAATTTTCCAAGCCAGGCTTCAGCAATACGTGAACCATGAACTTCCAGATGTTCAACCTGGTTTTAGAAACGACAGAGGAGCCAGAGATCAAATTGCCAACATCCACTGGATCGTGGAAAAAGCAAGAGAGTTCCAGAAAAACATCTATTTCTGCTTTATTGACTATGCCAAAGCCTTTGACTGTGTGAAAAGTGAAAGTGAAAATAAAGTCGCACGGTCGTGTCTGACTCTTTGCAACCCCATGGACTGTAGCCCACCAGGCTCCTTCGTCCATGGGATTTTCCAGTCAAGAATTCTGGACTGGGTTGCCATTTCCTTCTCCAGGAGATCTTCCCCACCCAGGGATCAAACCCGGGTCTCCCGCATCGTAGACTGACGCTTTACTGTCTGAGTGTGGATCAAATAAATGGTGGAAAATTCTGAAAGAGATGGGAATACCAGACCACCTGACCTGCCTCTTGAGAAATCTGTATGCAGGTCAGGAAGCAACAGTTAGAACTAGACATGGAACAACAGACTGGTTCCAAATAGGAAAAGGAGTACATCAAGGCTGTTACCCTAGTTATTTAACTTATACGCAGAGTACATCATGAGAAACGCTGGGTTGGATGAAGCACAAGCTGGAATCAAGATTGCCAGGAGAAATACCAATAACCTCAGATATGCAGATGACACCACCCTTATGGCAGAAAGTGAAGAAGAACTAAAGAGCCTCTTGATGAAAGTGAAAGAGGAGAGTGAAAAAGTTGGCTTAAAGCCCAACATTCAGAAAACTAAGATCATGGCATCCAGTCCCATCACTTCATGGCAAATAGATGGGGAAACAGTGGAAATTGTGGCTGACTTTATTTTTGGGGGCTCAAAATTACTGCAGATGGTGATTGCAGCCATGAAATTAAAAGATGCTTACTCCTTGGAAGGAAAGTTATGACCAACCTAGATAGCATATTCAAAAGCAGAGACATTACTTTGTCAACAAAGATCTGTCTAGTCAAGGCTATGGTTTTTCCAGTAGTCATGTATGGATGTGAGAGTTGGACTATAAAGAAAGCTGGGCACTGAAGAATTGATGCTTTTGAACTGTGGTGTTGGAGAAGACTCTTGCAAGTCCTTTGGACTGCAAGGAGATCCAACCAGTCCATCCCAAAGGAGACCAGTCCTGGGTGTTCATTGGAAGGCCTGATGTTTAAGCTGAAACTCCAATACATTGGCCACCTGATGCAAAGAGCTGAGTCATTTGAAAAAACGCTGATGCTGGGAAAGATTGAGGGCAGGAGGAGGAGGGGACGACAGAGGATGAGATGGTTGGATAGCATCACCGACTCAATGGACATGGGTTTGGGTGGACTCCGGGAGTTGGTGACGGACAGGGAGGCTTATCATGCTGTGGTTCATGGGGTCGCAAAGAGTTGAACACGACTGAGTGAATGAACTGAACTGAACTGAACTGAGTGACTTCACAGAAACCTAATGAGAAGGAATCAGGCCTAGAATTCTGTGAAGGAAGAAATAGCATTTCCAGTAGCGGGAACAAGTGCCAAGGCCCCAAGATCAACTATGTTTTAGAAAAAGAAAGGCCAGTGTGGCTGGAATGTAGCGCTTGAGTAGGCCAATGGGCAAGATGAAGTTGTAAGGGAGGCTGTAGCCAGATGATGTAGGGTGTTATTCGGCATAATAAGAGCTTGGGTTTTCTTCTAAGGACAATGAGAGTGTTGAAGATGGGAAGTGATACTGCTATGATGTGATACATTTTAACAGTATGCGTCTGGCTACTGTATGGAGAATGAACTGCAGATAAAAGTGGAGGCAGAGAGAGCAGAGAAGAGGACATTGTGGGAACATAGGTGAGACATGCTGGTGATGAGAAGTATGATTGGAAAAGGGAAGGAAGTGATTCAAGGTGTGTTTCAGGAGAGTCAATATGATTTGCTATTGGACTAAAGGAGAATGATAAAAGAATTAGAGGAATCATTTATGATTTACTCTGATTTTGACCTGACACAGTGACTTGTGAGAGTCAATTCTTAAATTTTTAGGAATTCTATAAGCCAGTTGTTAAACATAGCCACTACTAAAAATTATATTGTATAAATTTATAATTATATTAACATTTTAATGTTTTGAACTCTCAGAAATTCACCACTTCCCAAATATTTTACTTGCACTACATGTTTACTCTATCTAGGATCTTGAAGTCATCTCTGGCTACACATCTGTTTGGTGGAAACAGTACATCATGATGAACGGTGGCACTTCTTGTCTACATTCACTGACGTCACGTCGGTGGCTTGAAATCAGCCACGATCAAAGTATTTACACCATGGAAACTGTAAATGCTATAATCAGGGCTTGACATTGTTCTGTTGATTGTCTAGACTTACAAAAATGACGGGAGAAATGTAAACCATGCCAATTAGACAAGCGTGTTGTGTCTATAGTCACTGAATTATGAATAGCACAAAATATTGAGAAAATGGTCTTCCAGCATACAGAAGTACCTGTATGCTGCACTTCTTCTTTCAATTCAGAGACTAAGTATTACCCAAAAGCAATACATTGTTGCATTGGATGAGAAAACATCTAGAAAATATTTGTTTTTATTTTCTTCCAGGCAGGGTACATAAGGAAGATTAGATCAGATATGGACAAAATTTTTAAAAATATGTATTTTCTTCATGTCTGAGTATAATATGTTAGTGAATTTGCAGTCACACTACAAGCAATTTGTAATAGACTCCTTTGGGCCATGTGGACCCTTTAAGCAAGCTAAAGTCTGGATCTTGTCATTCATAGATGTTAGATGCTCTGTGTGAGCTAAATGGCAAGGTCCATGAGAACAGGGAGATTGTTCTGTTCACCAATGTAGCCTGAGAACTTTGAACAACTCCCAATACACACAGGGCATTTAATAAATATGTGTTGAATTTTCTAAATGTTGACAGTGAAAGTTTATATGAAAAGTATAAACTTTATTGTATATATAGATAGTGATAGTGAAGTCGCTCAGTGGTGTCCGACTCTTTGCAACCCCATGGACTGTAGCCCAGCAGGCTCCTATGTCCATGGGATTCTCCAGGCAAGAATACCGGAGTGGGTTGCCATTTCCTTCTCCAGATTAAAATCCTCAATTGAGTCTCTAAAGTTCTGTTTGGAGAAGTTTATATTTTATATATATATAT
>NW_011494942.1:11220906-11228730 GCF_000754665.1 Bison bison bison | reverse complement strand
ATATATATATATAAATTTTAAGAAGCAGTTGTGTTGGGTAACAGCAAGAGAAAAATTAACAATGCATATGACTATTTTGCCATGGTCGAGAAAAGAGCTAAATAGGAAAATAATGTAAATACAAATCTAAATATCCCAGATTGAACTTTTTTCCCTTCACTTTCTCTCTGGGCTCTCTTCTAACACCTCCAAAAGGATTTGGTAATGTTCGATGGTTTTACTTGGGTATTCTTACAAAAGCTGACCTCATGCTGGCATTACAGTACGATTGTTTTATTCAACAGACCTGTTTAAAAGACAAACAGCGCTTAAAAGTTCTCTGAGAGAACAGTCCTGGAGATTTTTAAATGTATAATAGCCCCTTTATTTCTAAGTCCCACCTGAAAATCCCACCAAGATTTATCTTTCCGGTGCCTGAAACACAATGAAGATGAATTTCTGTATCTTCACAAATGGTGGAAATGACTGCTACAGCAAATCATTTCTTAACCACTGTTCACATTGGCCGATGAATAGCATTCTTGAGTCCTCTAGTAACAGAGCCAAACAAGTGACTTCAGACTTCAAATCCCAGGGGTGATTTTGGCCTGGCTCTGACTTTCCCAGAGGCAAAACTATCCTCATGCAGAACACATCACAAATCCCAATGATGCCTCTCTTTCCAGGTTTTAAGAAGGGTCTGAGGAAACAAAGGCCATACTTCCTTCCAAAATCCACTTGCATTCACAGCTCTGGGCCTTATGCTCATTCATTACAAAATGTCCTCGGCTCAGGGTCTCAAGAATCTCCCTTAAGACTCTTTTTTTTCAGTAGGTAAGTAGGTTATAATAATTTTGATGACTCCCCAAATTAAAAATGTACAGGGATTTGCACAAAAAGAAAATATGTAGCTTTTCTCTTGACTTTTTTTTTTAAACTAGGACACTTATAAACAACTCTTTATGAAGCATATTTAAACTCTATGCATAGGACAAAGAAACAACTTAGTCATTCCTGGGAAGATAAAATCATTAGCTTAAAATCAGTTTTATAGCATCACTATGTAAAACTATAACTGGTTAATAGACTCAACTGTGAGGGTGCCTTTTGGGGGCGACTGTCACATAGACATAAAAAAAAAAAAAAAAAAAAAACTTTTGCTAAAATGTGCTGTTTAGGGTTATCTGAGAGATGTGGCCACAGCGCTTTGTATGAAGTGGAATGTGTGAGACTACGGGTAGGACAATCACAGCACCCTTGTGCTGCCCCAGAGTCAAATCTACTTTTTGATCTCTGCAGAGTGCTTTTCTTTCTTCGGGCTAAAGCAAGCTTGGCCTTGAGCCCTCCTGACACAATCAAGAGGGAGCTATAAACCATGGGTGCCCTAGGTTAAGATGGTGTTCAGTCAGCTGGAATTATCTTCAAATTTGAGACAGTGCACCGTATAGCATAGTTATGTGCCCATGTTTCTTCCTGCATCTGAGAAGACATGAGATAGTATTGACCTTGAGGATATATGTATCCCAACATAGGAGGATTTAAATTCTAGGACCTCTCCTTCAAAACTTCAGGTGCAGACTTGTGGACACAACGGGGAAAGGAGAGAGTGAGACGAGTAGAGAAAGTAGCAGCGACATATATACACGATCATGGGTCAAATAGATGGCTGGTGAGAAGTTTCTGTATAACACAGGGAGCCCAGCCTGGAGCTCTGTGAGGATGCAGAGGGGTGGTGTAAGGGGAGGACAGGGAAGCTCAAGAGGGAGGTCATATATGTATAGTTATGGTTGATTTCTATTGTCGTATAGCAGAAAATAACACAAAATTGTGAAGCTATTTCCCCCAATTAAAAATAAATTAAAAAACCTTCAGGTGCAGTGTGTATGGACTTGTGTGTGTGTGAGCACACATGTTTATACATGTGTGCACAGCTACATATATTACCTACATAATAAAAGGTGTAGTAATTGAGTCATAGGGTATCACACTATTTGATTAATAAAGATTACAACACAGGTCCCACATAGAATAACACATATTTCCAAAGGAGTAGTATTGTTGCCATTGCTGTTGTTGACAATAGCAAGAGGCAACACGTACTGAAGACAAATTATGTGCCAGATAAGTATATGCATTGGCTTGCTTAATTCTCACAAGAAACTTATGAGCTATATGTGATTATCAATGAGAGAGAGGTGAGGAAAAGGAGGCTAAGAGAGGTGAGATAACTTGCCCATAGACAAAGATGAAGCTGGGCTTCAAGTCGGATGTTTGGCTTTTCTGAGGCCGATTTTTTATGCTAAAATAAAATGAATTAAATATCGAAATCATTAGGGACAAAATTTGTTATTTTTTGATGATTTTTTAAAAATCCCCATTGTCCCAGTGCCTCTCAATCACCAATCTGGTCACTAATTACTACACATGGTAAATGTATAAAAAGTAGAAAGTATTACGATTTCCAATCCTGAGAGTTACAAATGAGTAAACTTTCATGGATGCTTACAAATGCAGCAACACAAGCAAATAGACACAGTACTTTTGAGGTGGAATTTATAAACTGCATCACATCTAAGCCAATTTAAAAATAGTTTTTATACACCAAGTAAAGGGAGTAAGCCCTACATTGATCAATTTATACTAAGTGCTTCTTCACAATAGATAAATGTTTCAGAAGGAAAATCTACCATTACTTTAAAATACAAGATCGTTTGATGCTTTTCTAATTGCAAACCTTAAACAGGAATAATGCCTGATGGGGGACAAAGAGAATTTCTGATTAAAAAAAAAAATCCAGGAATTTGCATGGGTCACCCAGTAGGTCTGAGTATGTAACAGTATAGATGAGAATGGTAATTGCACTAAGATTAGCCAGTAATGATAGGGCAGACAGAGCATTTTGTCCACTAGGATTCTGGAAAGTCTTCATTTATTTTTAAGACATTTCTGAATGGCAATGTCGCTTAAGAGCACCACTGAGAGAATCTCATAAGATAAAGAAAGCTTTTTTAAGAAAAAAAATTCACCATGTTACAATCCTTTGAGCTCATGGTGTTCACCTGATGTAGACATAGTTTTAGAAAGCCATGATGAAACAAGATGGAATTGAATGAAAATATTATAGAATACAAGATGCAAAAATCATAAAACCTGAAGCAGAGGAATTCTGACTTGTTCCAACCCCTCAAATTTTTACTTACATCCACTCTATAAAGCTGCACATCAAGTTGGTCTATATTTTATCATCACACAAGCCTACAGCATTCACTTATTTATCTTGCAAAATCAGAACTAGAGCATTCAACTGCCTGGGTTTTATTCAGATCAGTCAGGGTTTCCTACCAGCAGCGCCCAAAACAAAAATACAAACTAGGCAGTATCCTACTTTATTTACTCCACAATAGCATTAACTTGGGCCATGCCACCTATTAGAATCTGAGGAAGAAGCTAAGTGACTCCTCAAAGTAAGGTTGAGGTACACAAAGCCACGGAGATAACCTGACTCTCGGTGCGTAAAAGGAAGCTTGGTAGGAGGATGGAAAAGGAGCCAGGGCTGGATCACACAGGTCCTTGAAAAGTGGACTGTGTTAATGTCCAGGTCTTCATCCACAGGCAAGATCTCTGAGTCCCTCCCATAACAGAAATTCACATAATAGAATTCCAAATCACAAAATAAATGTGCTAATTATTTTATAATCTCGTGGTCATTTCTATTTACGAGGCTTTTACTTCATTATATAAATATTAAGATGTATTCTAAACTCTGAAAAGTTCTCTTAGATACAATGTAGATATGTATTTTAAACACTACTTCTTAGGTTGAATAAAGCAAATCTTAAAAATTTTAAGCTATTTGCACTTATTGCCAGTAAATAAGGGAGATCATGACTTCACATGCCTCACTTTGACATTTGTCATGCCATCTAATACTTATAATGTGGAGAAATTCATATCCTCCTATACTTCCGGTGGGCGTGAATGGTGCAGCCATTTTGGAAACCCGTCTGGCAGTTCAGTTACCATATGACCCAGCAATTCAACTCCTAGTTCTATACCCAAGAGAACTGAAAGCATGTGTCTACACAAAAACTTGTACATGAGTGTTTACAGCAGATTATTCATAATAGCTAAAAGTGGAAATAGCCTAAACGTCCATCAACTGATAAATAAAGTGTGATATATCTTTGCAACCCCATGGACTGTAGCCTGCCAGGTTCTTCTGTCCATGGGATTTCCAGGCAAGAATACTGGAGTGGGTTGCCATTTCCTTCTCCAGGGGATCTTCCGGACCCAGGGATCAAACCCAGGTCTCCTGCATTGTAGGCAGATTCTTTACTGTCTGAGCTACCAGGGAAGCCCCATATCTATAAGATGGAATGTTATTCAGCCATAAAAGGGAATGAAGAATTGATACATGGTACAACATCAAGGAACCTTGAAAACATTGCCTAAGTGAAAGAAGCCAGTGACAAAGGAAAACAAGTTACATGATTCCATTTATATGAGATGTCCAGAACAGGCAAATCCATAAAGACAAAGTACATGAATGGTTGCATAAGGCTGGGGGGAGGGGGAAATGGGGAGTGACCGATAAAGAATAAGGGGTTATTTGCGGGGTGATGAAAACGGTCTCAAGTTGATGGTGGTAAAGGCTGCACAACTCTGCAAATATACTAAAAACTAGTACATTTTGTGTGCATATATGCTAAGCTGCTTCAGTCACGTCTGACTCTGCGCGACCCTGCCAGGCTCCTCTGTCCATGGGATTCTCCAGGCAAGAATACTAGAGTGGGTTGCCATGCCCTCCTCCAGGGGATCTTCCCAATCCAGGGATCAAACCCGCATCTTTTATGTCTCCTGCATTGGCAGGCAGGTTCTTTACCACTGGTGCTACCTGGGAAGCCCCATTATACACTTTAAATAGGTGGATTTTGTAGTATGTGAATTATACCTCAATAAAACTGTTATTTAAAAAATTTACAAACAGTAAGTTTCCCTTAATTCACTCTCTGCATAGTTTAAAAGGTTAATAGTTGTGTGTGGAGGGGGTCAGGTTCCTATTACTACTAAAGTTAGGATGAATTTGTATTTTAAGAAATTATGCAGATAATTAAATCAACTGATATCAGAGAATCACTCCTGGGGGATACAATTGAACAGCATAAAGGTTCCTTACACCTCTTAACCCGAAATGGTCCCAACAGAGGTCAGAATGAGGATGAGACTGAGGATGCTCCAAAGCTCACCCTAAGGGTGAGGTAACTAACGCAGTCATAACTCTGTCCATCCCAGCACATACACCAAAGTAGGTTATGTTTCTGGAAGAGGAACGTTATTTAGAGGCAACTATCTCAAGGCAAGTGCGAGAATTGCAGACTCCTGGTGGAAGGCCACTGGGCAGCATTCCAATTCTATCCTCGTGGAGCACGTAGTCATCACCACCAGTACCCAACCCAAGGCTGTGACCCCATTTCTGTATGAAGACTGTCGGGAACATGTTTAGGACCGTGGGAGCAATGGGGAGTGAAAGCTGAGCTTGAGTCTTGGATACTTGGAGGCATTCCGAGGAGTCCCAGAAGTATTAGTGGACAGAGGCTCTGTACACATCAGAATTCCCTGCTGTCCCCAGTGTGGGAGCCCACAGCCATCGGGGAAAGAACGCTGATGTCCCAGGTGTAGGGGACACCACTGTTTTTCCTGCCCTGTGCCCCAGCCCCTTTGATATAGATCCCACCTCACTCCCAACCATAAGGGCAAACCTGTCACTGAGGCTAATGGATCAGAGTCCCTTCCCAGCCCTTCTAGGACATACAGATGATCAACTCCCAAGAGGAGCCAGTCAGAATCCTTGAGCTAAAACTGGAAAATCCTTCTCACTGATTACAAATCTGTGAAGATGTGTCTTAAAGCCGCAGCCCCACCTCCCCCACCCCCAACCCCGGTCCCCCACCTCTGGTTTAGCCTGGGGAAGAAACTGGCTTGAGAAGATAAAGCTAATTTGCCGAGAGAACTCAGATGAGAGCTGGAGAGAAGGCCACCTGGCGATGTTCTCATCTGTAGTTCTGTCGCCTTGCCCTCTGCTCAGGTGGTTCCAGTCACCATTTATCTCCTTCACAGCTTTGGCTAATTTGAACCTGGTTTCAGCCCCTTGCACGGGGTGAATCCTAAAGAGTACAATGGTGTTATCTGACCAGTGAAGTCTGAGATATTCTGATTCCACAAACATAGATGTGACAGGAGTTTGACAGACATGTCAATTCTAGTTTTTATTAATACCTGGCAAAAACACAGACTATATACAATTCATAGACCATGGATTTGAGTGGGTGGGTTTGACAGTATTAGAATTCTTTCTTGCTCCAACATATAATAAAAGAGTCAATCATTTAAATTTGCTGTTATTGAATTAATTGAAATAATGGTTGAAAACATACTATATGGGGCTATAGAAGTACTCACATACTAGCAAATTTATCATTATGTTGAAGAATCTGGAAAAGTAAACTGAAAATAATAGTTTGTATGGCTTTGGCAGAGAAAAAAGGTGACCAACTGCTAATTTTTCAATAGGATTTTAGACTGAATAATATAATCACAGACTTTGAAATGGAAAGATTTAGTATATAATCCATTTCACCTGTCAGACAGTTATCCCATTCTATAAAACCATTCTTTCAACAAATATTCGCTTCCTTCAGGATCTGTCTTGAAGGTCAGTAGTCAACAAAAATGGCAGAGCCCCTACCTCCTATAGTTTGTACCTGCCTCATATTGCAAAATTGCTACAGGTTGTGTTCTACCCATTGACAGATCTTGTTTTGTATTTGTTACAGAATAATGGGGAAACTGAGCTCTGCTTGAGAGGTTCAAAGTCTGAGAAAGCACAATTTATATATTATAGGTTACAGTTTCAACAGGCAGCAGGAACAAAGACCATCCCCCAACTTACTGTTAAACAGTAAAGAACCAGGAGGACTGGCTGCTACGACTAAGGCTGAAGTAACAATCTCTCTTAAAGCTCATCTACTTCGGGCACTAAACTGTCTTTAGGTCTTTCACTCCATGAGATTCACTTGTTCCTACCTTAGAGTATTTGGCCAGGATTTGATTTTCGTGCTTTGTATACTATGGCAAAATTCTGCAGCCTACATCTCTAACTAAACAACTTGATCTTATTCTAGTATTTGTTTCAATCAGCAAGTCTTTTGTTTCACCAAAGAAATGCAACTATTTGTTTCACACGCAAATATATTTTTATTTCTAACCATTCAAAATGCATACCTGCTTATGGGCAATTAATTACAAAATCCTTTTGTAGGTCTCTGAATACCCGCTCTTGTATTCTACTTGCCTTGGTTCAAGATTGCCTACAAAGTCACCTGAAAGGCACTAGAGAAATAGGAGCTCTGGAGACAGGCTGCTAGCTTTAAATCTTAGCCTTTCACTGACTGTGTGGTCTTGAGCAAGTTACTCAACCTCTCCGAGATTCCTATCTTCCACTTGTGAAATGGGAATAATAACACCAACCCTATAGGTTATCATGAAGATTAAAAGAAACCATATGTATAAAGTTCTTGTAGAATGTCTGTGACAGTAAGCATTCAGTAAATAATACTCTATTATGACTACTTGGGAACTCATAATGATCAAGTGTCTCAACATGATACACTCCAGTCATCTTGAAGAAATACTTGGCTTAGCTGTTTGGTGTCACCTGTATTTATTCAAATGATTACTGTTTTCTTTAAAATGTGAGTAAATGTTCAGTTCAGTTCAGTCGCTCAGTCATGTCCGACTCTTTGTGACCCCATAAATCGCAGCACGCCAGGCCTCCCTGTCCATCAC
>NW_011494942.1:11220078-11220243 GCF_000754665.1 Bison bison bison | reverse complement strand
CAGATTTCTCAAGAGGCAGGTCAGGTGGTCTGGTATTCCCATCTCTTGAAGAATTTTCCACAGTTTATTGTGATCCACACAGTCAAAGGCTTTGATATAGTCAATGAAGCAGAAATAGATGTTTTTCTGGAACTCTCTTGCTTTTTCCATGATCCAGCGGATGTT
>NW_011494942.1:11219098-11219573 GCF_000754665.1 Bison bison bison | reverse complement strand
CTTAAATTGAAGAAAGTAGGGAAAACCACTAGACCATTCAGGTATGACCTAAATCAAATCCCTTATGATTATACAGTGGAAGTGAGAAATAGATTTAAGGGCCTAGATCTCATAGAGTGCCTGATGAACTATGGAATGAGGTTCGTGACATTGTACAGGAGACAGGGATCAAGACCATCCCCATGGAAAAGAAATGCAAAAAAGCACAATGGCTGTCTGTGGAGGCCTTACAAATAGCTGTGAAAAGAAGAGAAGTGAAAAGCAAAGGAGAAAAGGAAATACAAAAACATCTGAATGCAGAGTTCCAAAGAATAGCAAGAAGAGATAAGAAAGCCTTCCTCAGCGATCAATGCAAAGAAATAGAGGAAAACAACAGAATGGGGAAGACTAGAGATCTCTTCAAGAAAATTAAGAGATACCAAGGGAACATTTCATGCAAAGATGGGCTTGATAAAGGATAGAAATGGTATGGACT
>NW_011494942.1:11204648-11218998 GCF_000754665.1 Bison bison bison | reverse complement strand
CAAGAAAAGGTGGCAAGAATACACAGAAGAACTGTACAAAAAAGATCTTCATGACCCAGATAATCACGATGGTGTGATCACTGACCTAGAGCCAGATATCCTGGAATGTGAAGTCAAGTGGGCCTTAGAAAGCATCACTACGAACAAAGCTAGTGGAGGTGATGGAATTCCAGTTGAGCTCTTTCAAATCCTGAAAGATGATGCTGTGAAAGTGCTGCACTCAATATGCCAGCAAATTTGGACTAAATGTTGGTCTCCAAAATATTTGGTACATTCAGTGGTCATATTCATATAAGCATGACATGTGTGAGATATTCTACTGAGAACTGCAAGCCATGAAAACTAAGTAAATTATTGTTTCTGCTTTCAAGAAATTTACCAGCTAGGAGAAAGATAATTCGACCAAAGTACAAAAAAATACAATATAACAATCATCATAAAATTGGCACAGGTAAAGTAGTAATTCGAGAAAAGTGATGGCATTCATCTGAGATGACCTGAAAGAGGCAACACTTGAAACAGGTGCTAAATCACAGGTGCAGATGAAGAAGCCAGGCAACTCTGGGCAAGAGAGTTTATTCCTGATTCTTCTCCTTCCTCTCTGACTATTCCACCTTGGTCCCATTCTTGGATTAATCTTCTTCCTTCCAATGCTAAAAATTGCTATTTGACAGCGTCCCACCCTTGACCCACTTCTCTCTAGCCTCTGTGTCTGTGGAATTCTCTCAGACACTCACATCATGTATGCAGTTGACTCTCAAATGTAAACCTCACATCCTATCCTTCCCACAAGCTTCAGATCCAATTATCCAAGGGTGTCTCAGGTGTTTCCTCCACCCTCCTGGCACCTCAAACATGTCATAGTGAAGTCTGTCTCACATTCTCCTCCTGTATTCTCTATTCTTGTTGGTGGTATCACTCTCTGCCCAGTCACCCAAGCTAAAGACCTGAGAGTCATTCCTATTCTTTCTTCTCCCTTATTTAATGCAACAAATTGGTCTTCAATCCCATAAAATATACTTCTAAACTACTTCTCCCTATCATTCTCTATCTTCATTGCTACTTCCCTAGGGTCTTTTATCTTGACAATGGCCATATCCACCCAACTAATATCCTACTTCAGCATCCCTCCCCTTCAATCTATTCTCCAGAATATCATCAAAATAAATGTTTTACAATGCAAAAGTGACACAAATTATAACCCTTCAAGGACCCCTAACTGCCACCTGTACAAATTTAAATCTCTCTGTAGGTCATACAAAGTCATCTGTGATGAGGCATTTTCTTACTTTCCACTTTAGGCTCCCAGGTAGCCAAACCACCTGCAATGCCCCTAATACCTTTCTAATTCACACCACTGTGCCCTTGCCCCACCAACCTCCTCTGACTGAAAATCCACCTGCTCTTTTTCTTTTTAACCTGGCTTTACTTTCCTGTTTTTGTGTCAAGATTCTTCCCAGTAGTCATTCCTCTGGAAAGACTGCCAAGGTACTTTTCCTATAGATGCCTAGAATACCCCATATGAACCCCTTTCATAGCATCATTACACTGTTCCATGAACCCCTTTCATAACACTTATTATGCTGCTTCATTTATCTTCTTGTCCATCTACTGTGTACATCCTGGGGCAAAATGCCTGTTTTCATTCATTTTTTTCAACAAATACTCACTGAGTGCTTACTGGGTGAACGTGGTACATTAGATTTCTGATTTCATGAAGTTTCTATTTTAATGATGTGTCTGGTAAAGGGTTACAAAGACAATAAACATATTATTAAGACAATTTTGAACCCTGATTAAGGCTATAAAGAAAATAAAATGCAAATGCAGACATAGAGAACAAACATGGATGCACTTGAGAAAGGAGAGAGTGGGACAAATTGAGAGAATAGCCCTGAAACATATACATTACCATATGTAAAATAGACATCTAATGGAAAGTTGCTATTTAACACAGGGAGCTCAAGCTGGTACTCTGTGACAACCTAGAGGGGTGGGATGAGGTGGGAGTGGGAGGGAGGTTCAAATGAGTCTCTTCCTAGTCCCAAAAGATGAGACCAGGCTGATAGCACTGAAGATGGTGATGATTGTCCACATTCAGGAAATATTTTAGAACAGAACTTGCTATTGGACTGGATACAGAGAGCAATGAGAGTGGAGGACCAAGGATATGTCTTAAATTTGGGGTTCAATCAACTGGTGTACCGTAGTGTCATTGACTGAGAATTGTGAAAAATAGAAGAGCGTCTTTGGGGCAGGTGGACATTAAGATGTATCAGACTGAAACAATCAAGTTTAAGACAAATAGTTTAAGATATCCAAGGGGAGTCATCAATTAGGCAGCTGGATTTATGAGTCTGGAGCTTGCGATGAGAATGAAGGTAGCAACATAAATTTGGAAGTCATCAACATAAACACGATATTAAAGCCATAAGCTTAGATGAGATCATCAAGGGAGAAAAAGTAGGTAGAGAGAGGGCAAGCACGTGTTTTGGGCAGGCTGTGTTCATATTTATAGTCCTAGCACTTAGTCTTGGCAAAGAGCAGCCCCTCAATAAAATGCTGATGAGTACAAGACTAATTCTGGGCTAGACATTATTAGAAATTAAATTATATAAACAGAAACTAAATAAATCATATTAACAACAAAAGTAATAAATACTCAAAACTCATCACTTCCTAATTGTTTTACTACATTTTTCTATTCTCTGTGCTCTTGAGATTAATTATGTCTGTTGTAGCTTCCCAACTCCGTGTTCAGTGATGTTGCATCAGTAGCTTAAAATTGGTGGTGGTGGGAGTGTGTATGCCGTGGAAATTAGCAAGCGCTGCAGATTAGGGCAGAGAAGGCAATGGCACCCCACTCCAGTACTCTTGCCTGGAAAATCCCATGGATGGAGGAGCCTGGTAGGCTGTAGTCCATGGGGTCGCTAAGAGTTGGACATGACTGAGCGACTTCCCTTTCACTTTTCACTGTCATGCATTGGAGAAGGAAATGGCAACCCACTCCAGTGTTCTTGCCTGGAGAATCCCAGGGACGGGGGAGCCTGGTGGGCTGCCATCCATGGGGTCGCGCAGAGTCGGACACGACTGAAGCGACTTAGCAGCAGCAGCAGCAGCAGATTAGGGCTTGGTTTACTACTTTGTCAACTCTTAGACTCAAGACAGTGATAGAGAAAACGTTAATCATGCAGATTAAATGTGTCATGTCTATAGTCATCATATTGTGAAGAGCACAAAAAATTCAGGAAATATTTTTCTAGAATGTGGAAATTATCTGCTTTAGTAAAGAAGTTGTTCATATCGTTGATGAGTGAGTGAGGTTCTAACAGATGTCTTCATTGCTTCACTTTCACCTTTAGTTATGAACGTAATATTACAGAACATTAACATAGCAACTCATAACAAATAAAAAAATAAACCAACATTCATGTAGGAATTACACTTGTAAATTAATTGCAACCATAGGTTGGCAAGGGATAAAGAGTTTGGCAAAAAAACAATAAAAGCATTCAGTGAGAATCAACTGACTACGTGGAGTTTGGAAAATACTGTAATTTTATTGTTATGTGTAAATGTGTACTTTGCTACATACCCTTTAAAACAGTAAAAAGTATACTGAACTATATACATACACACAAACATACATGCACATATTTTCCCCAGAGAACTAGTTAATGGTTTACCAGCATCCTACTTCTTACATACAAATCCAATAGGTATATGGTATTACATGCAGTATTAAAATTATTACATTACTGTCTATTTATGGGAAGCAACTAAAATATTCACAGCAAATTCATGATCAAAATATTGATGAGCTATGTCATTTGGATTCCAGTAAAATTAAAATGGATCTGTCAAATATCATAAAACCCAGAGGTTGAGGGCTATAGCTTCTCTTTATTTGCCTGAATTTATGCTTGATAACTGATATTTTTTCTTTCCCACACAGAAGTCTTAGATAACTTAGAAAAAGAACAGACTGAGAAACTGACTTGACTTTTTTGAAAGAATTATCTACTTGTGAGCCATTTGGACCTGGTTAAACCATCTACGGAGAAGGCAATGGCACCCCACTCCAGTACTCTTGCCTGGAAAATCCCATGGACAGAGGAGCCTGGTAGGCTTCAGTCCATGGGGTCGCTAAGAGTCAGACAGGACTGAGTGACTTCACTTTCACTTTTCACTTTCATGCATTGGAGAAGGAAATGGCAACCCACTCCAGTGTTCTTGCCTGGAGAATCCCAGGAACAGAGGAGCCTAGTGGGCTGCCGTCTATGGGGTCGTACAGAGTTGGACACAACTGAAGTGTCTTGGCAGCAGCAGCAGCAGCAAACCATCTACACTTTCATTGAGCAATACAATTATCCACTAAGCGCATGTGGCTATTTAAACTCAAATTTTAATTCATTAAAATTAAGTAAAATTTGAAAATCAGTGTCTTAGTTAAACTAATCACATTTCAAAAGCTCAATAACCACACAAGGCTAGTGGCCACCATTCTGGGCAGCACAAATTACAGAACTTTTCCATCATCACAGAAAGTTCTGCTGAACAGCACTGATGAAGAAAATGCTTTCCACATAGACGTGCTTCATTATTAACTGAGTGATCAAGTTTTCCCCTATTTTTCTAAGCTGAGAAGTTAAAAAGAAGTCAAGAATTTAATATTCAGGAGAAAGGAAACCACCAATAATTGGGCATTTGAACATATTTAGATATTTAGTAAACAACGTTGGGACATCTTTCTTGGGCATGCATCCTTCTATGTATCACACAAAGCATTTGTCACCCTCACAAGAGGTATATAATATCTTCACTATATAAATGGTGAGGATGCTGGGGTTTGCAGAAGCTCAATACCTGCCCTTCAGACAAACAGGGCAAAGTTTAACTTTGTGCTCGGTTTCAGGTTCCAAAGCCCAAGTTCTTCTGGCACGATGAACCTCTCTTCTCTAAACAAAAGTCACGGATAGTGAATAGAAATGTTTCATTTTCCTCTGGATATTGGAGAGGCCATTATGCAGAGAGGCAATAGAACAGGGGATTGTGGGCACTGACTACGGAACCCTGGCTCTGCCACTTACGAGCTATGTGACGTGAGCAAATTAGTGCTTCTTGTGCCTCAGTTTCCCTCTTTTCTGAATGGCTTTATCACAGTTTCCATCTCAAAGGACCATTTAGCAGTTAAATAAATTAACATTTGTAAAACACTGAAACAGAGTATGATACCAAATAACTTCTACAAACATGCTTGCTATTATTATTAGGGTAGATGGCATAAAGCAGAAATAAATCCATGTATATTCTACGGCCAGGTAACAGAACTTGAAACTGAGGGGCTTCCTTGGTGGTCCAGTGGTTAAGAATCCACCTGCCAATGCCAGTGTAGGGGACATGTGTTTGATCCCTGGTCCAGGAAGATTCCACATGCTGCTGGAGCCCCCTTGTACCACAACTACTGAGCCCGTGTGCCTAGAGCCAGTGCTCCGCAACAAGCAAGCCACCATAACAAGAAGCCTGAGCACCGCAACTAGAGAGTAACCCCAGCTTGCCGCAACTAGAGAAAGCCTGAGTGCAGCAACACAGACCCGGCGCAGCCAAAATAAATAAATAAAAACCTTGAAACTGAATTCAGTCATGTCATTCATTGAAGACCTGAAGAAGACTTTAATTAAGACAAAGCATGGGCTGAGAGTGTCTGCCCACACTCATGCAAAAATGTGGACCTCTCAGAAGAGCTTTCTGATGAAGAGTATGATTCAAAATCATATAGTTGTGGTGAGTGGTGCCCATTTTCAACCAGGACATGAAATAGAATTACACTTCATTAGTGCAAAATCACAGAGACAGGTCTGGCCTTCTATTGTACTTGTTATTCACCTATTAGTAAAGGAAAGAATAACTGAAAGCAATAGGTTTACCTCTTGAACTTAAAATATGTTACTTAACCTGTCAATTATTTTCAAACCATACTCTATGATACCCATAATTTTAACCTGGAAGCTAAAGGAGGACAATAATAGCTGTCATTTACTGCTCACCTCTTTGGTCACCTGATTCAAACAGCCAACTCACTGGAAAAGACCCTGATGCTGGGAAAGATTGAAGGCAGGATGAGAAGGAAATGATGGAGGATGAGATGGTTGGATGGCATCACCGACTCAATGGGCATGAGTTTGAGCAAACTCTGGGAGATGGTGAAGGACAGGGAAGCCTGGTGTGCTGCAGTCCATGGGGTCTCAAAGAATCGGACACGACTGAGCAACTGAACAACTGCTCACCCAGTAGGCTGCAGGGGTTCTCCGTGCATTGTCACCAACCTGCACAAAAACCAGGTAGAGGTAGGCACCAATACCTCCGTGTTTCATTTGAGAAAACTGACACATGAATAACTTTCCCAAGGTCAGCTGGACAGGGGAAAACAACACTTTAATGCAAGTCTCTTGGTCTTAAAGCCAGAGCCCACAACGTTCTGTCACCATAAACAGCAATGTGAAACAATATGAAACAGGAGAGAAATATGCGATGTGTCTATTTCATTACCTATGTCTCAGGCAGAATTTCTAAAACATTAAAAAAAAAACAAAACACCACAGGCTCCAGAAAAATCATTAGCATTACTATCTAAAATCACAATAGGCTCAGAATTGTATGGACCGGATCACCAAGAACCTGGGTTTGATATGTGTAGCCCTTTATTTTGCAACCTCATGATCAGGAAAATCAATGCTGTCTGTCTGAATATATTAGGAAATAGTACCTCTGTGTTTCTGCAAATGTGAGTGCCAGGAGTAAATGCAAAGTTGGTTTGGGGGTGAGGGTGGAAGTGGTTCTCCCCGCTGTAAAATGCCCCGCATTAGCAGCATCTCATGCCAACCTGGTTCCCGCCTCCTCCATCTCATTCCAGCTCTCTTTTGTGTGCACTGTTGCCTCACCCCTTGTCTCCTCTGTGCCTACCAGTTTGGCATTCTGATGGGCTGGCTTCACTGGCTCCCAACCCTCCCACTTTGTTCCGCAGTCTGAGGATTGACTCCTACACCCTGGCACAGTGCTTGTTTCTCGCTGCACTCCTGGTAACCGAGCTCGCTGGCACTGCCCCATGACCCCCTCCTGTGATCCACTCTGCCCAGCAGACCTGTAAACACAGCCTGCCATGCCAAACGCTGCCCCCCCACCCCACTGCTGGCCTCAGAGAGCCAGGCCCTGGATGTCACATCACCAGCCCACAGTCTCTAGAGGACCTGTGGAATTCAGTTGGGCTAGTTTCAGCCCCTGAAGGCTCTGCCTTGTCTATGCACACTGCAAAAGGAAGTACTATTCTGAGTGAGAACACCAACTCACCAAGACTGGTAGGAAGCATGCTGGCAGAGTTGACTGCCTTCTGGGCACAGAACACGTCCACCCTGGCACGGTAACCAACGGCCATTCCAGAGGCCCAGACCCTAGGTCCCAACAGAACTGCCTACGCCTCCAGTAGAGACCCTGCCGGGCTCCTGGGATTCCTGCTATCTTAGAAGCATTTACAATTCTGATCTTTATATACCTGGTGAAGCCAAGAAAGAAACATGCAGAAGTGCCCAGTGCTTCTGCTCATCAGAGCCAGATCATACGGGGAGGTGCCAGGAGGAGGATGGGAGGGTAGGAGCCAATGCTACATTTCCTACCTCCTGCACCTATGAGGCCCCTTCAAATGCTAGGTGGCTGGGTTATGACTTTTCCTGGAACAAGGCTTCAATTCACATGACCCCTGAAAGATGACTAGGAGGACAAGAGTTGAAGGGAGTTTGGGATGTGGGGGAAAGGCATTTCAATCTGTAGGGAAGTTGGGACAATATTAGTGAAGGACCTGAAAGGTCAGGGTACATTTTAAAAAGAAAGATTAAAGGGAAACTGGCATGCTGGAAAGAGAGACAGAGAAAAGAGAGATGCAAGGAGGACGCTGGCAGAGGCCAAGTCATAGACAGTGTTTCTCAGGCCACTGAAGAATTTCTTATTTTTATTTTAACCTGATGGAAATGGGAAACAAAAGGCTTTGATCAAGGGACTAACGTGAACAGAAAGATTGCTCTGTTCATCGTGTAGAACTGAACTAGGTGTGGTGGAGGCAGAAGGCAGTCCTACACGGTGGATGTGGGCGTGAGCTGTCTGCTGTCAACTCTACCCCAGACCCACTGCCTTCTCCCCAGGCTCTCATGACAGGTGGTTTGGGAATGATGTTTTACACTCTCCCGTGCCCACAGGGTCTCAGTTTAGATGATACTGATGAGAGGCCCTTGTGCAACAGGAGGAAAGTCGAAGAGATATACTATGTTTCTCCAGCCACGTCAGCAGAGAGGAGGTTCATATTCGCTTCCAGGCAAGCCCCTGCAAGTCAGCCTCTCAGCAAGGCAGACTGCTGAGCCCAAAGGCATTCAGGCTTTCCCGAAATTTCAAACGGTCAAGATTCCCTTAAGGTTGGTAGCTATTCCTAACCTCGATTGCTCCAGCTTATGTATCCAATATTATGTGTGCTTCCAATCTCCTAGGTTAAATCCTTCCTACTTGAGATATGTAGAGTTTCTGTTTTCCTCACTCAACCTCAACTGTTAAAGTCACTTAAGAAGTTTTTGCAGTATTGGGAGTAAGAAATTATGAGGGCTTGATCTCGGGTATAGGCAGTAAGGATAGAAAAAAAAAATTAGGATGGATTTAATATGGATTTAAGGAGTGGCATTTGTAGGGTATTGTTATTAATTGAATAAGGGGAATAGGCGAGAAGAAGGGGTCAAAAATCACCACCGAGTTTGTGGCTTTACGTTCGAGCAATCTTGTTAAATTTGCCAGCCAGTCCATGCAGCCAAAGGGGTATGGACACCAGGCTGCCCCAAGTGGCAGCTCTATCCAGGCTCCTTTCCAGACTGAAGCCAAAGAAGTGAGGAAGTCAACAGACTGGTGGTGAGGAAGACGTGCCCTTTTACAGGATGGGAAAATGTACACCCTGGATGCTAAGGGCCATTGTAATGGCTTATCATCTTTTTCAAAACTGCTCCAACTTGTTGCGGAGCAGAGGAAGTCAATTAAGCCAAGATCTGTCCAAATCTCCCCCTAAAAGAAGGGGCAACAGCCAAGCAGCTGGGGCCAGGGTGAGGGCTGAGTGACAAGGATGAGCAGGAGCTTCGTACTGGAGACTACAAAGGATACGGAACACCAAGGAGGCAAACCAATTCATAAGCCACAGGGCAAAGTTGAGATTCAAATATCAAAGAGAGAAAGCTCAAACACTAAGCTATGAGAAGATCAGGTCACAGGAGACAGCGGAATCAGAGACAGAGCAGATGAAGAGCATATAAAGTAAAGCTGTAGATGCTTGGAGAGGGTGGGTGTTGAAGGGGGCATTCCCACCAATATCAAGAAGTCAAGGTACATCAGGGGAGGGTAATGATGGTCTCGGCAGCTTGTGGGAGCGGGGCAGATAGTATTTTCCTTGTCCATCTTCCCATTGAGGGATATTCTGTTTACAAGAGGACAAGGCTTAACCATAGACAAAGGTCACTGACTACACCTTCTGGAATGACTTCTAAAGTGCCTTCTAGAGAAGCATAGCTGTAAGGGTATCTCAAATGCCTTGAAAAGGAGGTGTCTGAGTATAGACTTTGGAACATGAGAAGGCTTTAGGATAACTACTCAGCTTCCTTAGTGACAGCTCCTCTTTGAGAAATTATGATCCATTAAATTGTAAGGTTGTTGAGACAAGGTTCCTTACTGAATCCCTAATGCTCCTCACAGTGCACAATAAATATCAGTTTAGCAGATGAAGATAGAATGGCAGATTTCAAGATGCTGGGCAGCTTCATCCAGTGGGCTAACCACAATGTTTATCCATGTGTCCATCTGTGAGGAAACACTCAAAATTCCCACTTAGGAACACCCATATCAGGAATACCACTCCACAATCAGAATGGGATCAAGAATGGCCCCTCTCACCACCTTCTTCGTTTCTCAATAACTCCTCGAAACAGCCTCTGGGGATAGCTCCCAAAGCCTGGAGTATCTGCTTTACCAAAGGAGGTGAAAGTCTTGACTGGGGATTCCCCTGAGGGCTGAAGGGGGAGGGTTTCTGTAACAGCACTAGACTCCTGCCGGTGCCAACACCAGGAGCACACCTCAGGACCCAGGTTCCCTGCTATCTGGCTTTGCAAGTTACCTAAAGTCTCTATATCTGAGCTTGTCCAGTTATAAAGTGGAGTTAGTGGTGCCTCATTCAAAAAACGGAGAGATCTAAATAATGTTTGTAAGACACCTGCCTTAATACGTGTCCACTAAAATGTTCCAAAGCTGCATTCTCTTCTAGAATTCACCTCCGGATTCCAGTCTCAGAGACTAGCCCTGCTTGCTCGCATCTTATTACATTCACCTCATCTTCTCTCCTCCCTCATCTGCTCCAAATCTCAATGCAGTCACAAAGCTCTTCTCCTAATCTTCTGATATAAAGTATCCTATATCAACTTGGCTCCAAGTAGATGGAAAAGCAAAGTCCTAGCTCCCTTCAGGTGGGAACCATCAGAAGGTAAATTTCTGCTGGAAGTTTTTGTTCAGTGGCTCTCAGTCTCTTCAATTCAAATGCCTGGGGCAGAAGGCAGAGCAAAAGGACACATGCAACTACTTTAAAAGGAAGACAATTGTTTTCCAGAAAACACTGCAGCTGTGATTTGCATTTTAAAGGAAGTAAATAAAGCAAACACTTTAAATTCCCTCCCTAGAAAAGCAGAGTTCTGCAATTAATAGAACTTACAAATACAGATGGTAGAGACCATGTGCTTAAGGAATTAGTTAAGTATGTGCAATTGCATATGGAAAGACTGAAATTTTTCTGAAATTGGTTTTAAATACCTTATACAATAAAGGGACATTGCCAACACATACGGCATGGTGGAGGGAAAAAAAGGCCCACTGATGAAAAAATGAAAAGGACTCGAACAAGCCATTTCCTTTTGTTGTTACCACCACAGAGATGGCTAGTGTCAACTGAATATCTTCTCTACTCCCTCTTTACTAAAAAAAACTCCCTACATTTTGAAGGGAGCCTTAAATAGAAAACTGTATTTCTAGTCCCTAGGGATAGGATTGCACAAAGCAGAAATCAATGGGTGGAGCTTATAAGAAAAGCTCTTTAAAGGAGACTCGGCTAGCAAACACCCTTTTATTCTTCCCTGCAGGAGCTCCAGCATCCATCTTATGACAATGAGGCAATCCTGAAGATGGTGTAGAATGGAACACAAGTCTGGGACAGTGACGACACTATTACTACTTCACATTACCCCTGGACTCCTTTCCCCTACACTTCTTTTAAGGGATTGAGAAAGAAGTTCCTCATTTGTTTAAACTGCTATTATTTTGGCTTAAATGCAGTTCTTAACTGATACTCACACCTAGCTTAGGTTGCCATTAGTTTCCTTGTGCATGAGACCTATAATATCAGAAACATATGATTTTTTTCATAATTATATATGAATTCTTGCTTTAACTATTGAATAAAATTTATACCAATAATTCTAAGTGTAAGTTAAATCTAGTCTTTTGTTGCCTTTATAAAAGTGCCAGATTCTATTATAGATAGCTCTCTGCATTGGGTGGACACCCTCTGAAGACTGAGTCAAGAACCACGCCCTTAATGGGCAGGTGAAATAAGTGGCTATTTAGTATATCTTATTCCTATTGTGTTTTACACAATAGCATAAACATATATCTCTTGAAGAATTTCTAAGGATTTTCACCAACAGTGACAAAAGAAACACAGGAGTTAAAAAGTCCCCTCTTCATGCAGCTTCTCTTATTTGCACTATCCAGCTGGCCTGAGAACCCAGAAACGGGCAGTGATCACTTTGTGAAAATTCTTATGGATATGTCATCTGCTTCTCACTCTACTTTTCTGGTCTCTATTAGTATGAGAAGCCCCTGGGCACGGGAGGAACCAGGCAGATACTTAAGGAGAGAAGAGCCAGGGGGATCCCCCTCAGTGGTCTTAGGCTTGGCTCTCCTCTAGTTGTCTTTTGCATGTAAGAACTCCAGGAACATTGAGCATATGTTAAATTCAGGCCCACATGCATGAGTGTTTGTGAGAAGCACAAAATAATTTCATATAATTATTTCAACAATTTCAATAATTCTGCAGATAATTTCAGTAGTAATAAAATTCATTTCCTATATTTAATATTACCTGCTCCATGGTGCTAAGCAAAGTCTAGTAAGTATATAGACTTCTTGAGTGGTGCTGCATATATAAAATGTGATTCATGTGTATGTTTACAACCACAAAGACACATTAATTGGTAGCCTACAGAAAGACTGAAGTTCTTTTATGAATTAAATAGAGGCACTTGTGCTAATTCGCTGAAGATGCAACTAGAAACCCCAGCCTTCTATTCTAAGATTTTAAACCTGGTGCCTTCAGCAAAGAGCATTATCAATGATGTGAAGTCATATTTGGCTTCTGGTGAATAGCAGTGGTGTTTTCCCTCCTTAGATGCTCCTATGAGGTGGTGTGTCTTCCTGTGACGTACCTGACAACACTAACCTTTCTCCCCTGAGAGCAGTGTGCATGCCCAGAGGAGGAGTTCCCAGGGGCTTCATACATCCCTCATCTATCATCTCCCTCTAGTCCATGGCCCCCGTGGCCTCCACTTTGATTTTAGCATCAACCCTATGCTTTTTTGATTTTCTTAAACTGATTCATGAAGGTTTTTTTATGTAAAATGATATAGAATGACCAAATTCTTGTCCACTACCAAAACAGAGGTGATTAAGAAAGGCCTCTGCACACCTGATGGTGCACCTCTACGGCAGGACAGGCAGGAGGCTCCGCACCCCTGGGCAGATCTGGGGCCTTAAAGGCCATTAGAGATGAGGGGTGGTTTGTCCCAAACACCGTAGTCACCGCTCCAGGAGAATGGCAAACCTTGTAGAATCCTAAAAAGATAGGACACCTCTTCTCCATGGAAACTCTAATCCTCTCTGGAGAGTTCACGTTCTGTTGGAAATTCAAGACTTTGCAAACACCATAAGACATTCCAAAGTCACAAGGTGACTATAATGAGTGTTGGGCTTAGAATAATTAGGCCGGGGTGACAGGAGAGGGGTGGGACCTGCAGTAAGTGTTCTCTTTAATTAGAGTCCCAAATGATTTTAAGTGATTTCCCTACTTAACCAAAAAAAAGCAATAGCAGCAGCACCCCCTCCCTCCACCATTAAAAGGAGAAAGATGGGTATCTTTAATTGAAAGTAAAGCAGCACAAAACTCTTTAATTATAGGCTCAAAGGGGCTTTGAGCTCATCTTGTAGCTTCTTGGCTTTCAGCAGGACAGTATTAAACTTTCCTAAAAGATAAGACTCAACCTATTTTTAAACATACCCAAAGAGGGCATTCTAGTCTTCTGTTCTTTTGTTAGGGGAGTTTTTTTCCTTTTCTAAACTTACCACAGGTGAACTTCCCTATCACTAACCTGAGATATCACATTAGAGTTCAGCTTAGTTTGCTCAGCGGAAGTAAACAGCTGGTCACAGTTAGCTGTACTTTCCTCTGTCCATCTGTATGAAATTATAACAAATTATGACAATTAATTAAGATATTTGGGTTTAAATCAATACATTTGGGGCTAGATGCCAATGAAATCGCTTACTGATTAAAGACTGCCACCCTTCCTTTTTTTTTTCATAACTTTTACTTTCTCCACCATGGGCTCCAATACTAACGTCTCTCCCTTTCCCATTTCTCTTCTACACACACACACAATAACAAATGTGCACACTCCCTCTTAATGTAAATTAAGAAATATCCCTGAAACTGCTAGTTAACATTTAGATCTTGTCCTCACTGTTCACATCCAGGGGTAATAGTGAAAAATGCAGACATTGGAGCCCAATGTCTCTGCTTAAATCCTAGCTCTGGGTCATGAGCATATTTTATCTCCCTATGTGTCTATTTTCTCATCTAAGAAGTGGAGACAATAATAGTATCTACCTTACATGAGTTACTACATTAAAAGCCCTTTAGAATGGTGCCCAGTACTCTAATTGTAAGTGCTATATATTTGTAGCTATTGTTACACCCTCCTTGCAGCAAAGTGACATTCAGAGGCATTAAATGATGCCTGATGTTCCAGTGGGCAAAAGTCTGTGAAAGAAAAGGAGTAGGATTTAAGTTTAAGGGGAGTGAAAAAGCAAGAAGAGTGAGGTGAGAAATTTAAAGACCAAAAGGAAGTAAGACAGCAAAAGCTACAGGGAAAGAGTAAAGCAGACATTTAATGAGGGGAAAGGTAGGAAGAGAAAAATACAAGGGGGGGGGGGGGGGAAAAAGGAAAAAAAAAAA
>NW_011494942.1:11202861-11204548 GCF_000754665.1 Bison bison bison | reverse complement strand
AAAAAAAAAAAAAAAAAGGGGGGGGGGGGAGGTAAAAAGGAAACAAGAGTAAAAAGGTGGGCATGAAAAAGGAAGAAATGGAGGAATGAGAGTAACAAGAGACCAAACATGAGAAAAGACTCCACTTAGAGCCTGAGCTATCAGAAAAGGAAAGAAGTGAAAGAGAAAACAGAAATGTTGGAACAGAAGAGACAGGGAAGAGAGGGAGACGAAAGTGGTGACAGGAAGGCTTCATTTGCAGCAAGGCCTGTCTGTCTTTGAATTAGGGGAAGTTTACATCCAAAATTAACACACCTCTGATCGGCCAGACTTCCTTCCCAATTCTTCCTATTGCCTTAGATTCTGCCCCGGACTAGCTCCCTAAGGTTTGTCCTGGTAAGCTGTCTGCCTTGCGTCTGGTCCGCTCTACCCTCAAGGCCAAGACGCAGTCTTCACTACGTTTTCCCTAAATACTCCAACCATCCTTTTCAAGTGAAAAATTAGCTCTAGGGCAAATATTTACACCCTCTTCCTTCTCCAAACCGTCAGAAACCTATAAGGGGTGCTGGTATTTCATTTTTTTAAATTATTCACTTTGAAACATTCCCCGCCCCCCCTTTTTTTCGGGGGAGGGGTCTTATTTTGTCTAAACGATACAGTGCCGCAAGGGTATGCCGCTTTTAAACCTATTTGTCCTTCCCACCAAAGGAAATTAATCACCCAATCACTTGGAAACGAGAGGCTGGCTCTAGGTATAAAAAATGTGATCAGTATTTAACAAATACTTTTAAAGTATTATCATGATTAAATTGCCTGTTTGGTGCAAAATACGCCTCCCTCTTGGAGGAAGTCGAGAGACCTTAGCGGGCCCTCTGGGCAAACGGAGCGGACTGGCCGCGAGCGTCTGTTCACGCCGGGTGAGCCTGGGCCGCCGCCGCCGCCGCCGGAGTCACGAAGCCAGACGCGGCGCGTCTCCGCCCAGGACCCGGGAGACTGCAGCAACGCGGCCGCAGCCCCGGCGGTTCCCGGAGGCGGGGAGGAGACTCGACTCCCGCAGACACGTGACCTCCCGGCCGCCGCTTCCCGCGACCCAGACCCGTCCCCGGAACCCGCGCTCGGCGGGGCGGGCCGGGGGACACGTAGCGACGGCCCCGGTCCCTGCTGCGCCCGGGTGCGCGTGCATTTCAGCGTGCTTCGCCCCTTGGTTCACGTGCCACTGGCAATAACGAATGTTTCGGGGATCACCCGGGAGAATGCAGGAAGGAAAGACGTTGGGTTTGAAATCGATCTACTTGTATACAGACAGATAAACATATCTTCTCTCCATCCTGGCCCTGGCAGACGCAAGTGGCGGCAGCGACGCCAGAGACCTGGGGGTCCCACAGAAGGCGCTTCCCCACGCTTCGTCTCCAAGGTCCCTGGCCCTCCGCTGCGCAAATGCGGGCACCTCCGGGTAACTCTCACTAGCAGTGAGTCATGCTCCCGGGACGGCTCTGGGGAAAGGTAGCCCTGTTCCGCTGGCCTGTGCTTTCCCCGCGCCGAGCGCCGCGGCTGCAGGGCGAGCGCGCGCGCGCACGGGTTCCCCGCGCAGTGATGTGGCAGCCGCGGCAGGTCGGATCACGTTGCTGGCCCTGTGCTGGTACCCGTTGGAAACAGGATTAAGGAGGGAGGCTTTGGAGGTGCCAGCGGTAGTAAACGTGGGCTCTGC
>NW_011494942.1:11200225-11202761 GCF_000754665.1 Bison bison bison | reverse complement strand
CGGAGACGCTTATCACACGCGGGGGGAGGGGGCGGGGAAAGCACGCAGCGCCACCCGAGACGCGGAGGGGCGGCAGAGTTGAGCCCGCGAACGATACTGCTGCATTGCTTCTCCGCCGTCGCCCCTCTCTTGCCACCCCATCCTCTCCCCTCCCTCCCCGCCGCGTCCCTCCGGGAGCGCCTGAGGCCCCGAACGTCGTCATCTGCGGCTGTGACTAGTGGCACCGCAATTCCGGCAGCTGCGGGAAGTTTGGGTGGCCCAGGGACACCGTGTGGCCGAAAGACACTCGGGTTGCGACATTCTGTCCTAGTGGCTACAGTTGCATTTATCTTAAATCTTTCAGGGAGCGGATTTCAAATTGTCCCTTTTCGGGACAACCTCCAATCACGGCTATAAGGGGTTCCCCCGTACCCAGGCCGCCCAGCGGTGAGCAAACAAGTTTCCAAATTGTCCTCTGGGACTGAAGTTGACCCACCGCGAATTCTCTTTCTCTTTCCTTTCTCTGGTCCAAACCAACAGCACAGTCGGTGGAAAGGCAAAAAGCCACGTTCACGTTCCTGAACCGTCATGACGGACGGGTGGAGGGAGTCGCACTTCCGAGGCGAGGAAGCCCCGGCGGCCCCGCCCCCCCGGCGCCCCCTCCCACTCCCCAGCTGACTGCACCGCCCTCGGGAAGATGAATAGCTTGGCTGAAGTTGTTTTTCCTTTCCGGTGGCCCTGATCAGGTGTCCCCGCCCCCTCCCGCCGTTCGCCTCCCCTCGCAGCCTGCTCCCTGCGCCCCCTCCCGGCCCGGCCCCTCCTCCCCCGCCCCCCTCCGGGCTGGACCGCGGATGGTACGTTCCGCACGTGAGCTGGGTGCTGGTCTGGCCGGCGACGCGCGTGCCCTGTGGCCAAACACTGCCCGGAGTGAGAGCAAACTACCAGCGCAGTGGGGCCGGCGCGAGTGTGCGTGCGTGTGTGTGCGTGTGTGTGCGAGAGAGCAAGCGCGGCGGGAGGGGGGGACCAACTGCTTCACACTTTCAACACTGCACTGAAGAGGGAGAGAGAGAAAGAGACTGGAGATCTACAGATCCCCCAAGATCTCCCAAAGCTACCGTCCCACAGATTATAAACCCCAAAAATCGAAACAGAGGAAACGGACAGCGGTTGAACATGGACGAAGGAATTCCTCATTTGCAAGAGAGACAGTTACTGGAACATAGAGATTTTATAGGGTAAGGTGCACGCACCCTTGCGAATATCTGTCTAGGCTTCAGTTTGAATTTTTTTTTTTCTCCAGAAAGTGGTATGGAGCGGGCGAGGGCAGAGCCCCTCCCCGAATGGGTGCCTGATGCTGATTTCTGTTTTGCAGACTGGATTATCCCTCTTTGTATATGTGTAAGCCCAAAAGGAGCATGAAGCGAGACGATAGCAAGGTAAGTGTAGTTTCCGATGTTCCCCATAACCTGCCTGGGTAGTTAATTAGGGCCATTGATTTCACAGGGAAGCTCTGCCCGCAAATATATTCCAGCCTTTGAGCTTCCCCAACTGTGAATTTTAAGTGGTTTGCTGGATACTCTCAGGGGGAGATTAAACATCATACCTGAATTTAAATTGCATTTCAGAACAGCCCAGAGGAAAGAGGTGTCTTGGGCATAGTTTCTCACATAGTATGGGGGGGGGGGCAGTATTGTTATATCCAGTAAGTGAATATTTAGCTTATCGTTTTTTCTATTCCATGACTCTCATATTTGTAGGATACCTACAAATTACCGCACAGATTAATAGAAAAGAAAAGAAGAGACCGAATTAATGAATGCATTGCTCAGCTGAAAGACTTACTGCCTGAACATCTAAAGTTGACAGTAAGATGCACATTTTTATTCTTTGCTGTTCTCGGGGGTCGTGTTAATAGCCTGGTACCACTCCCAAGAGATATAAGAATAAATGTAAATATCACATGCCTTACAACTTGTGCTATAGTGTAGAGTTTCCTGCAAACTCAAGAGTAGGTGTTCACAACTGAAGGCAAGAAATCATTTATAACCTGTATGGTGGAAAACTCAAGAAGTAAAGGAATAGTACTTCTTTCAAGTATTTGCTTAAGTTGCTGTGCCAAATGGAGAGCCAGTCAAGCCAAATGTACGTTTTTAAGTAACCAAGTGCTCCCTTCTTTTTTGCATCATTGCAGACTCTGGGGCATCTGGAGAAAGCTGTAGTCCTGGAATTAACTTTGAAACACTTAAAAGCTTTGACAGCCTTAACGGAGCAGCAACATCAGAAGATAATTGCTTTACAGAATGGTAAGTCAGTTCAGGGAGGCCAACCCACCCCCGATGAAGCAGGGCAACCCACAGAGGAGCAGTGTTAAGATTCTTCCCCCACTTCCACCTCCTTCCCAGGGCTCACTTTCATTTGTTAAATTGCTTACACTTTCCCTTCATTAGAAAGTGCCCACTTCCCGACGCATCCTAGAGGCTTCCAGCAGAATTCGGAGGAATCAGATTTTTATTTAAAGTGGTGGTTGCGCCCTCTCCACTTTAGTTTCTCAGCTGGG
>NW_011494942.1:11190627-11199071 GCF_000754665.1 Bison bison bison | reverse complement strand
GTGGCGCCCCCTGGGGCTCTGCACCCCGCGCACCCGCACGGCCGCACCCACCTGCCCTTCGCCGGCGCTCGCGAGCCCGGGAACCCGGAGAGCTCTGCTCAGGAAGATCCCTCGCAGCCAGCAAAGGAAACCCTCTGAATCCGTGCTCCACTTGAGAGGGGACCAGGGTTCACGCGGAATAATAATATTAATAAGTTAAAACACCCTTAACGTTTTTAAGGGAGGAAGTGTAAGAGATGCACGACAGGCTTTAAAAAAAAAAAAAAAAAACCAACACAACAACACAGGTGTCTTGTGTACATGTGGAGTTCCTGTTTTGCTCACCCCTCACCGCCCACTATCCTTCGCACACCTACATCCCTTTTTTCCCCCACCAGCTATCAAAGAACCTCCTAGATACCGATTCTTTTCTTTCTTTGAAGAACTCCCCATAATAAGTTTGGCCTTCTTTTAGGCCACGTTCCATTCTCTTTTAAAATACAGAACCGAATTCTCGAGGAAGTGAGAACGGTCTGCTCTCTGAACCAGGGTAGGAGAAGGTAACGTGGAACCCCAGGTAGCTGGTCTCTGCCTGCGTCTCAGAGCTGTCCTGCCTGCTTTAGGAGGTTTTCCACAGGCACAAGGAGGACCTTTTCGAATTCGACTTACTCCAGTATTTTATAATGTTTAGCTTTTTTAAAGGCGTGCATTTGTCAAAGAGGAAGAGGTGAGAGTGCAGGCGCTCGCGTTGCAACCCATTCTGAAGTAGTTTGAGTGGTGTCTCTTACTTAGTACTTGCACTCGTTTAAAAGAGATGCGGAGTTGGGCCATGGTCGGAACTAAGTCAGGGAAAGAGATGGATGAGGAAGGCCAGAGTCATTCTCAGTACATTTGCTAGCACTTTATTGAGAAATTGACCGTGAATCTATTAACTCATCTTAATTTCATATATATAGATATATATGTGAAATTGAGTGCCTCTGTTCTTACCCTGTCATTATTTAATCCATCATGTTTCTAAGTTTGTATCATCTTCCTGTTAAAAAAAAACAGAATGTGCACTGAACTTTAAAAAGTCCAAACTGATTTATCCTATATTCTGTTAATTCACAAAAGTGGAGGAGGAAGGAATGGACAGTTTCCTTTGGAAATGCAGTAAACATGTGGAATGGAGCCCTGTGAGGCCTTCCTATCTCCCAAGTCTATGTATTTTCTGGAGACCAAACCAGATACTAGATAATCACAAAGAAAGCTTTTTTAATAAGGCTTAAACCAAGACCTTGTCTAGATATTTTTAGTGTGTTGCCAAGGTAGCACTGTGAGAAATCTCACTTGAATGTTATGTAAGGGGTGAGACACAACAGTCTATGAGTGAAGAAAATATCTGGGTCGTTCAGTCCGTTTGGTGCATTTGCTGCTGCTGTTGCTACTGTTTGCCTCAAACGCTGTGTTTAAACAACGTTAAACTCTTAGCCTACAAGGTGGCTCTTATGTACATAGTTGTTAATACATCCAATTAATGATGTCTGACATGCTATTTTTGTAGGGAGAAAATAAGTGCTAATGATATTTTGAGTTCAAATATCTTTGGGGGAGGACTTGCTGAAAAGTTGCACTTTTGTTATAATGCTTATGCTTGGTACAAGCTTATGCTGTCTTAAATTATTAAAAAAAATAAATACTGTCTGCAAGAAACCAGCTGGTTTAGAAAAGTTTAGTATGTGAAGATAAACTAGAAATCATCTTTATATTCTAGTATTTTCAGCACTCCATAAATTCTATTACCGAAAATAAATATTGCCACGCTATTTTGTGATTTTAAAATTCTTACTAAGGAATAAAAACTTTAATATATGTATGCTATGAGATCGTCTAATAATTAAAAAGGCATAAGGGATGCTTGATTAGTTGTAAGATATCTAGGAATACAGGGATGAAGGTCATTTAGGTTCTCAGATACCCAACTTTGTCTGTGGCTTGATATCACACGTTTCAGATGTCTTGCAAGCCTCCAGGTTCTAGCTGTATCTACTTGCTTGTTCCCAATGTATCTACATGAGAAGTGCAAAAGAAAAACCTATCAGTCAGTCACCTAGTTTGTTTATGTCACACCCAGTTTTCTAATGCTTTCATGATTGAGGTGTGTTTCCCTTTTCATCTTTGACACCAGATAGCCTCTGATATATGGCCTGGTGTTTCTCTTTCACTGGGTCCTATATAAATACTGTACCACTTAGGAGTGGCTAATTTCTCGGTATATTTTAGCTTCTTAAGCTTTATAAAGTAAGTCTCTCGTGGGACTTTATTATGGAATTCAAGTAAGAGAAATAATTATTTTTAGACTTTTCTCAAGTTTATAATCAGATTTAGATTTGATACCAACTGTGTGAAGGATTGTCAATATCTAGTTTCAATAATGGTCACAAACCCCTTGATTTCTTAGAGGTATTGAAATAATAGTCAAAATTTATGAGATGTAGAAAAAGTGCTCCCTCTGCTGACTTTATGGCAACCAAACTGCAAGTCATAGAAAGTGGAGCCGGAAGGAAGCTCAGAGAACAGCTGTCCAGCCCCCTGCATTTTAAATAGAAATGAAGCCCAGAGAGATCAGATATCTGCCCAAGGTCACACAGCTACCTAGAGCGAGCACTAGAGGCCAGATCTGTTGTATTCCCCAGTCAGTGAACTCCTTCCCACTGCAGCATCTTGAACCAAATAAACCAAATTTGATTGGGCAGCATTCAAATAAGCCACAGGAACAAAGGAAACAAATATTAACATTGCAAAACTATGTAGGATTTTTGAGCATTTTAACTTATTGAACTTTAAAAAAATATTCTGTCTAAACCAAAATAAAGGAAAAAATAGCATTTTGAATACTTCGAGCTACATGTTAATGACATGTTGTAATAATCTGTTTTATAGCCAAAAGAGATGCAAAGTAAGTCAGGATAATAAAATGTTGGCATTTGTATAGTTTTGGTGTAATAAAAAACCTTAGGGTTAGATCAGATTTTAGAGATTAGATTTTTATTTCAAATGCCTTTATACTAGCATGGTAATAAGATAAAGCTGCTGAGGATAGAGTTGCAAAATAATATTATCTGTACTGCATCTGAAAAATGTTATTTTAGTCATTGATTTATTTTAATGAACCAAAAGACAAGTCGTCATAATTTGCTGAAGAGGATTCTATACCTATTGCTGTGAAGTTTAGCCTAGATCCTTTGTAGTATATGTGATTTTTCAATATATGACAAATATGAATCTTGGGTCAATAATGTTTTTACACATGTAGTATTATATCAATTAATTTTACATACACAGAGCTCTTAGCAAAGTTCATATTGAACTGATAAAAATCCTTTCCTACCCCAAAGGACTAAGCACGTTTATAAGGCACTAGGAACTATATTTTAATAGCTCTCAAAAGTATGGCTAGAATTTAGTTTCTAGCATTGTGAAAACTATTTCTCATTTTCTTCTCTGTTACTAACCATACAGTCCACAACTTTTGTTATTGCCCATTACCTGAGGTTTTTTCAAAAGTATGTCAAGCCTCAGGCTGTTCCTGCCCATGTCACAGGTCAATTCTGAACCTCTTCATGGGAGGTGAACTCGAGTAGAGATTCTGAGAAGACAAGGCTGTACAGACTAGGCAGGACTTTTTACTTTAGACAGAAATGAACAGAGCCCTCATGAGCAAATTAAGCCCATTGTAATGCCAAAAGTTGGCTATATTATTGTGATAATAGTGTTTTACTTCAGAGAGCAATCTGATGTTTTTCATTCAACAAAAATTCTTAACCTATTAGACCCTCAGATCAGTATTTAGGCCCACCCATTGTTCTAACTGTGCTGTTTTAATAAGTCCAAATGGGTATACAGTGCATATGTGTGTGAAGTCACTTCAGTCATGTCCGATTCTTTGTGACCCCATGGACTGTAGCCCACCAAGCTCCTCTGTCCATGGGATTCTCCCGGCAAGAATACTGGAGTGGGTTGCCATTTCCTTTTCCAGAGGATCTTCTTGACCCAGGGATCGAACCCACGTCTCTTGCACTGCCTGCATTGGGAGGTGGATTCTTTACCACTAGGGTCACCTGGGAAACCCCCGTGAGGATGCGTAACTCCCCATACAGTGCATGCTTAAGTCCAGTGTAAGTTCCAGTTTTTCATAGAATTTAACAGGGGATTGACATGGAAAATTATCACATATTTTCTATGATTAGGATGGGATTTATACTAAAAAAACATGTGCAGCATGTACTTAAAAAAAAAAAAGCTCCAGGAAAGGAATTGGACGTTTGTCTTAAAATTAGGTTTCTTGCACTTGTTCAGTGATTCCATATTGAAAACTCTGAACAAATGTAAAACTAAACCTTTATAAAAGTTGATGGTTTAAAATCTTGAACTAAGTGATGTCCAATTTATGTGACTTCAGGGAATGATATGTGCCCCATGAAACAATGATTGAGGAACAGAAGCTTCTGCGTTCAGGTGCCAACACTGTCTATCTTTTCTTTATTTTTTCTTTAGTATTTCAGTGAAAAGCTTAATAAAATATGTTACACGTATCTTAGAAAGAAATACCTTATCTGTAGTTAACCTTTCTCAATAATTCAGGGTCATCATTATAAACATCACTTTTGCACTACAAATATCATCTGGGAAGACTGGCACCTGCACTAAATTCCTTTTTGAGTCCTTATATCTGCTTTTTTATAGGTTTTTCAGTCTCTTTACTCAGGGTCAGGCTACCAGCTTCACTTCTTGATGTGTCAGAGCCTCTGCCTCCAAGTCTTATCTAATTTGCTACTTCTGAATTACTGTGGCCTGGGAAACCATTTAACCAAAACCACACCCTTTGAAATGCGTATAAAATGAGAATAAATACATTCTAACAGAATACCTGAGGGGCACTTCTCTAAATTCTGTGAACTTGTAGAATCAATGACATGTTGGTCTTGCCAATTTATTTCCTTTAACTTTCACATTCTCAGCAATATTCCATATCAGAAACACTTATGCAAAAGCCTTCAAACACTTTATATATTTAATCATTTTATTACATAAAAATGGTTTTATTTTACAGCTACTACAAAATAAATTCCAATGCCAGAAGCCAATTATTTGATTTGATGAATACTCTTTTTCTCAGGTTGATAGGAATAGGGGACCAATGGCCTTCAGTGAAAACTGATCCTGCATTTTGATTCATGGATGACTCTGGCCCCTGATTCTGGTGTACCATCTCCTCTGCCTCTGGGTTTTGGATATCTTGGTTGGCAGGTCTAGCTAAAGCACTCTGGGAACTGACAGGGAAGACACGTAGGCCCTGATGCTGCCTCTGAATTTAGACATGCCCACTGGAGAGCCTTGAGAGGTTCTAGACTCCTTGTGTGTGGATTGCAACAGACTCCTTTTTCCTTGAGCCTACTTATTCAAGAAATAGTGGACATGGGGTTCCGGGTATTTGTTTTCTCCTACTGTGTGTGAGGTGCTGTGGTAAGAGCTGGAAGATTAAAGATGAATGATCTCAGGATCTCAAAGTCTACTAGGGGTGACAGACCTACACTAAAATAAATTACAAGGCAACATAGCAAGTGCTCTGTAGCCATGATTATAATACTTGCAGGTGAAGGTTGCTAACTTCATTTGGGTGGACCAGAGAAGACCTTAAAAAGTAGCTGGGTTTTACAGAAGCAATAGGAGAGTAAGTCCATCTCCAAAGAGAAGGCTCTGGCACCGTCTGGTCCTGTGCTAAGGACCAGGACTGTTTAATTGGTTACATCTGACTTGAGGTCTGAGTAAGTACTTCCTAACTTCTCAAGTCTCTTTCTAACTTGACTGCCATACTGACTCTCACCATCATCTCCTGAGGATCTGGGCCATTTGGTGGGATTGAGGCAGGGTCATGATATTTCCTACTGCAAAGAATAGTATTCATAACTTGATAATATCTAATGAAGTAGAGGGGAGAAAAATAGTACCTGGCAAGCAGCTCTGTCTCACCTCACCCATCCATCTTAAAAAGAAACTAAGGATGACTTCTTCCCCTACAGGTAGGGGCATGATGATCCATGTTCTCCACTCAGTACCCAAAGGGGAAATAAGAGAAAGGAGCCCAAGAGGGAAACAAGAATCCTAAAGCCTGTTTTTCCAAACCTATGGGACAAAGCTGAAGCAGCCAACTAATCCGAGGTCAGGTAGCTCAGTAAGTGGCAGAACCAAGACTAGAACCAGATTTTTTGGTTTTAAATCCACTGTTCTTTACACCATTATCCTATAGTATAGTAATTAGGAGGCGACAGGCTGAGGTTTTCTCTTTAAATGAGGTAAGCCAGTCCATTTGAGGTCATAAGAAGCAGACTATATGCTTTTGGTGAACAAGGGAAGATTAGCACGGTGATAGCCTTTTCAAATTATGTCATAAGAGCATGCGATAATTATGATGGCGAAATTCTGGAAAAACAATTTTCAACATACCCTACATAGAACCATACAGTTTTGCTGTCTACTCACTTTGGAGACATCCAGAAAGGTTTCCTCCTTGGTTTAGAAGTCCCGACATCATCTGGTGAGTTTACCACCTCTGTCTCTACCCCTCTGTACCTAGTGATTCTAAAGTTTCTCCATGAAAGAAGGGATCAAGTTAAGCCAAGCATCTGGACCGAGAGAATCTTTAGAATTGAGGAAGTAGAAAAGAGGGTGATTTGCTACAGTTTTTATAGGGTATTTTTAGGGAAGGGAAGAGAAGGTACTTTTAGGGAAGATCTCCCTCTTCCCTTGTGGCTCAGCTGGTAAAGAATCCGCCTGCAATGCCGGGAGACCTGGGATCGATCCCTGCGTTGGGAAAACCTCCTGGAGAAGGAAAAGGCTACCCACTCCAGTATTCTGGCCTGGAGAATTCCATGGACTTTATACTCCATGGGGTCACAAAGTGTCAGACACTGAGCGACTTTCACTTCACTTCACAACTTTACGGTTTCAATTTGAAGTCTCTTAAATACGGGTATGCACGTGTATATACACTGTCAAATGCTGAGTATCCACCAGGTAACTCTAAAACTTGGCTTTCACACGCGGCTTTACAGGTTCAAGCAGTGCTTCAAAAGCTAGTTTTGACAGGGGGATTGCAGTTTGGATTAAATTTCTGAAGACCTCAGTTACTTCGAGTAATTATAAAATTCCCTCTGACAGGGGGTTTTAAAGACACCGGCTTCTCTTTCGGTGGTTTAAGCGGAGTTTTGTTTTCGAGTATATATGTGTCTTAACGGGGCTTATCTGCACAGCTATAAAGTAGCTGTGTGGTCCGCATGAGACCAAACTGGTGAAGAAACCCGACTAGCCACCCGCACCCTGGCGAGCTCTGCAGATACAAGTGGGCGCGATAAAGGACCTATTTCTGAGCTCTGTGTTGGAAACGTACTCATTTAAAAACTGGAAAACCAACTCTAGTTATGAAATCGCCGTTCGAGCGCGGCGTGGTGGGGGGAGTTAAAGCAAGAGGGGAATAATGTCATCAGCCGGCAGATCTTCAAGGAGCTCTAGGATTGGAAAGAGAGACGCATTCTTAGGTTGCCTAGCGATAAATCGGCCGATGATATCATTCTCCCGGAGGCCTGTCTCCCCCTCCAGTCCCCGCCTGGCCTTCCTTCCTCCGGGCCCCCTCCCCCTTCTCTCCCCCCTCCCACGCCCGGGTTCAAAGTACAGCCGAGCCGGGTGAGGGATCCTGGGCCGGACGCGGCGCTGTCACGTGCACGCGCACATGCCGCGGCGCACGCTGTTCGGCACGTGAGAGGGGGCGGGGCGGGGACCTGGAGACTCCGGCGCGCTGCCTTCTGCGCGTGCGCGGTGGACCCCGTTCCCTCTCCCCCTCTACCCCCAGAAGAAACGGACTCGAGGGAGCCGGCGGGTGGCTGGGGTGGACTGGAGGGCGGTCCGGCCGAGGGCAGAGCAGAGGGTTGGGCGAGGCGGTCGGGCGGGGACGGGGACGGGGACGCGCCCTCCCGACAGCTGCGCCGCACCCTGCTTCTCCGAGTCCTAGCGGGCCGGCCCGCGGTAGTCATTCCTCCCGAATTAAAGCTGGCTGTGACTCCGCGCACCTCGAACCATTCTGACACAGCAGTTTCCGAGCAGCCCTGCCGGGAGCGGGTTAGAGGAAGGTCGACAGCCGCCCCGGAGGGCCTGGGGGCGGGAACTTCATGCCTGGACTGGCCGCAGCCGGGGGAAGTGACAAGCTAGGGGTGGGGGTAACACCCTGTGACACACCCGGCGGCGCCGGGACGCGGGCCAGACCCTGGCCTGACCTGGGCACGTCTTGTTGGAGAAACCTCTGGCAGTGGCGGGGGGAAGTGTTGGGGGGGGGGGGCGGAGTTTGGGGGGAGCATCTTTCATTGGTCTCAGTTTTGCAAATTGAATTCTCATTAATTAATCAGTAGGGGATTTATTTGTGATAAATA
>NW_011494942.1:11180987-11190527 GCF_000754665.1 Bison bison bison | reverse complement strand
GGACTTTCCAGGCAAGGTGTAAAGTAAAAGTAGTGATTCTGTGGCTCTAAAGGATTCTGCAGGGAGCAGTAAAGTGGAGGAAATTATTCAGGGGCTGGGGGATGGGTTTTATGTTATATTTTCCAAAATTACTTAGAAACGCTTTCTGTTAGGAAAAATGAGCAAGTCTCACCCTTCGGCTTTTTGAAGTGATCTCAGTAACTTGATTTTGTAACACGTCTGGAAACGTGCATGTTTATAAAGGATCTAAAGTGAGTAATTCCTCTGAAGGAATGTGGAGTTCGTTGAGGCCCTTTGGCCAAGCGGGTGCACACGGCAGTGTTACAAAGATAGAGAAGCCTCACTACCCCTTTGCAGATTTGGTTCGGGTCATGTGATGGAAAGTGAGCTCGGGGGTTGCCAATAATATTTGGACAAGTCAGGTGCCAGTATTTGCTAAGACGTGCTAGAGTGGTTGTGAACTCTCCAGAGTAAAGGGCACACTGAGTGCCACCCTGGAGGCAGACTGCTGTGAGCAAACAGACATTCACAAAACGAATTCATGGTTGTTTGCCTCCTAATGATATGTATGCGCAATGTCTTGCAGGTTGAATTTGAATAACACTTCTGTACCACCCAAAGTGTTTGTAAGAGACAGCTTAGTTATCAGTAATACTCTGAAAGTTGAAAAAGCAAAGGTAGATTTTGAACATTCAGTCAACAAATATCTATCAAGCTCTTAACTATATGCCAAGCATTGGCTATATAGCAGTGACTCATATAGACATTCATCACCCATCATGGTGCTCAAAACTTGCAATGAAGCCTTGTAAGTTTCCAGGCATTTGCCAACCAATTATTATTTATGGCCTCTAGAGATCATATCTCTCACTGCACTGGATTTTTTTCAGTTGGTACTTAGGAAGATACCAGGCAAAAGGCATCAATTCCCCTCCCCTCTCCCTTCCCTCACCTCTTGGAGCCTACTAGCCTCGCTGCTGCTCTTCCAACAGGACAAGCTTGATCTTTTCCCAGAATGTGTGCACTGCCTCATCCATCTGCCTGCAGCACTCAGTCCCCAGAAGGGGGATAGTTGACTCCAACTGCACCCCCACGTTTTTTTAGGTCTTTGCTCAAATGCCAGCTTCTTCAGAGAGGTTCCCCCTGAGCAGCCTGTAGGCAATATATAAAATGCCACTTATCTATCATTTTATTTTTGCTCTTTTTTCTTCATAGCAGGAATCACCCAGACATCATGTATGTACGGATTTGTATGAATACACAGACATATAATTTGTTCATTGCTTGTCTCATTGGGATGAACATGGACTTTATTTTGTTCGCAGCTCTTTGTCTAATGCCAAGAATGGTATCTGGCAATAATTTATTGGAATGACTACCAAATGGTACCTGGCAATAAATAAATATTTATCTGCACTGGTTGATGCTGCGAGCCGGCTTTCTATAGTTGCAGTGATCAGGGCCACTCGTCATTGTGCTGCATGGCCTTCTTATTGTGATGGCTTCTCCTAGATCACTGGGCTCTAGGTGCACAGGCTTCAGTGTTGCAGCACATAGACTCAGTAGTTGCGGCTTGCTGGCCCTAGGACACACAGGCTTCAGTAGTTGTGGAGTGCAGGGGCTTTGTCCTTCAGCAGCGTGGAATCCACCCAGACCAGGGATCTACTAGAGTCCCTTGCATTGGCAAGTGGATTCTTATCCACTGTGCCACCAGGAAAGTCCTATTTGCCTTTTATTTTATTTTTTTTACTAAACATGTATTGATCTTAGATAAACATTTGCTGGATGAATGAATGAACATCTCTGGCAAGCATTTCAGCTTGATTACCTCACTAAAGACAACAGAACACGGCCTCTCAAAGCAACCCTTGCATGTTAAAGTTCATTTCCTCAACACTTATTGAGCACCTGGGTGACACAGAGCCACCAGCAAGTGGTAAAGAGTCAAAGGCAGTTAAAGCCTGATACCTGCAAATGGGAAACGACTTGGGAGTGATTTGGAGGCTGACTGAATTTTATTGTTGCAATAACATTATAGATACGGTATTTAAGCATTAATAGATTTCCCCTAACAATAGAATTAATATCATTTCCATCTTAGTCCAAATGATTACAAATTATGGTTAAAAGAAATTGTTCACTAAACTGAAATACCTGCTTTGAAATTAAAAATTAGACTGAGCATTTTCCCATCCCCTGAGGCAACCTGTAGACGTAAGTTTCAAAGATTCTATCTCAGCTGTCAGATGGCTACTGAGCCTGCGAGGAAGTGATTGCGACCCTCAGACTTCAACCCATGATAGAATTTACAGTACATAGGGCTTGAAGGTCCCCAGTACTTCTATTCTTCATTGGCTTTGCCAGGTGTGATAACCTTTGTCCCTTAGGCAATGAGCTTCTTCATGGGGAGAGCCAGTCAGTATTTGTCAGTGTATGCTCAGCATCTAGCACAATGCCTGGCATACAGTAAGCACTCAATAAATGGCTGATGAAATCCAAACTGTCCTCTCCATTTCCACAATTGTTGTCCTAGTTCCAAGTATTATCGTCTCACACCTGGATTATTGCAAGAACCTGCTCAGTGGCCTTTTTCCAGTCTTTCTTTCCCATGCATTGACCGCACTGCCAGCTCAGTTAACTCTTTCAATATCAACAGGGCACTAAAGAATAGTTAGAGACAACCCATTACAAGAAAAAGTCATGAAAACTTCAATTTCCCTTCTAGTTTCACTTCCCTTGACTCTGCCCCTTCTCCTGTTGCCCCCAACCAGACGATGGGCATCAATTGCCCTAGTTGCACTGAACTATCACAAGTTCCTTAATATGCTTTGTACTGTCAAATGTTTGTCTTTGGGTGAAATAACCTTATTTGGAAGTCTCCTACTCATGCGTCAAAACTCAGCCCAAATTACATCTCCTCTGTCAAAACTTCCAGAACTGTCTGAATCAAAAGGGAACCTCACCCATTCCTTTGCTTTGTGTTCTCTTAGCCCTTTCTTTAAATCTCCACTTGGCTGTTTAAACTCTCACTGCACAAGCATGCGTGTGCAAGAAATGATGTCCTTATTTCTCTCATTAAGTCTAACTTCAAGCCACCTCCCCAAGGGCTGGTGGGAAGAAATCTCAATCACTGTGGGCCGTCCTGCTTCCACCCTCCTTAGGATTTCACAAGGACTTGGGACCCCAGGATAACAAAGAAAGGTTCTCTTCATACTCGTACTGTCTGAGATACTTGTCAGTGTCTAAGACTGCCACTCTCGGTATAGTCTTTGCTGAGGCTGGGGATCCAGACCTTAGGGGCACTGAGTCCCCATTCCCACTTGGGCCTTTGCCACATCAAAAGAACTGTAGACCTGTGACCCCAATGCCTTATTGCTTCTGCCTCTACTCCTAAGGTAATCTCCAACTTTGGAAAGGGTTATAGGAGCCAGGCAGTTAACTTAAATGAGTGATGTTGGCTGAGAATAAGACCATAGAGAATGACAGGGGTCACAGTGAACTGGAGGTTGTACCCCCGGAAGAGAGGCAGACATTACTCCAACTAATTGTAGCCAGGTGAAAAGGTCGCCCAGGACTTCCAGGTCACTGGACTTAGAATCTGAAGTCTAGATTGTAATGTGAAATCTACTCCCAGAATGTTGGCAACTATTTTTAAAAATCTCAAAACACTATTCCTTATAAATGAAGCATGTCTGTCAAAAGTATTAGCCTGGGGAAGTCACTCTGAGACGTCTGCTTTAAAGGAGGGTGGCAGTGGGGTGGGAGGAAGGCATGATGAGAGGTTTTCTTCAAGCATTTAACCCCAAACGTCCCTGATACAAGTAGCCCTGAAGTTATTCTTGAAAATGGGTGAAGGGAAAAATGCAATGAGAACATTGATAATGTCTCAATAAATTACCCTGTCACCCTGGGATTGTTCACATTGTGTTGTAATTAACTGGGTGTGTCCAAACATTGCTCCTGCTCAGATTGGCACCATCTCCAGCCTCTCTTGGCCCTCACTGCTGTGACTGTTGACTTGTCCTTAGCTCCTTCTCATATTTCCTTAATGACCCTCTGTCTCAGACCTTTGTCCCACTTACCTCAAGTCCTCTGCGAATCTTCCGTCTCGGGAAACTCCTACTTCAAATCATAAGGCATCATCTCCCCAGCATTCACCCTTCCTACCTACCTCCTTCCACACCCTCGTTTTCCTTCCTGCCACTACAGAGGAAAAAGTCACCCTTCTGTTCAGAGCCAGCCCTTCGATTTGTGTCACTGATGACTGTTAAACCACCACTCTCCTTTCCACACGGTGAGTCCAGATTTCTGTTAAAGGAGTTCTGTTATTCATTCATCATTGTATTCCTGGAGTCTAGTACACTGTCAGGGACAGGCAAGATGCCTAATAAACATTTACCAAATAAAGTGTGAAAGTGTTAGTCTCTCAATCGTGTCTGACTCTTTGCAACCCCATGGACCACAGCCAGCCAGGCTCCTCTGTCCATGGAATTCTCCAGGCAAGAATAATGGAGAGTAAAACGTAACCACCCCCACTTTCTTTTTAAAATCTGGGGGCTATAGCCCAGTTCCTAAAAAATTGTCTAGATACGTAAGACAACTGTTGACACCTGATGCTTCATGGGTATTGATGTAGAGACAGTAGTTTCCCCTGACTCTTGAGTGTGGGCTAAATTTGGAGGAGATAATCCAGGCCCAAATGTGGCTGGCAGGCTAGGGAGTTCCTCCTGGGTCAGGGCGGTGCCGTCCAGCTGTGAGTCTGCTGTATTAATACCTCCTATTTGTCTTCTCTGATTACTGCTGGTGAGGCTGGCTTCTGGCACTTGCTGAGGAGAGCAATGGGGAAGCCTCCACGTCCAAAGTGTCACATTGCTCTCTGTCCCCTTGGGTTCCACCTAAGGACACCACTGCTGAGTTACCAGATTGTCCCCTGGAGAAAGACTATAAAAGCACTAAGCTTTCTTACCTCTTATATGTTTTGAGACATTTTTCTATTCTCTTTTCCTCCAACTTTTAAACCTTTAAAAAAAATATTTTGATGGTATTTTAAAGTCTGTATAAATTAATTATATTTATCTTTAATCCTATTCTCATATTCTATTTTATATCTTCCTTATTACCCTGTTCACCTTCAACCTTTTTTAATTTTTATTTTCATCTGTTTAAAATTATTTCATAATTAACTTTCATTCTTATGTTAATTTTAATAGTTATTTTAACCTTCTACTGCTAAGTCACTTCAGTCCTGTCCGACTCTGTGCGACCCCATAGACGGCAGCCCACCAGGCTCCCCCGTCCCTGGGATTCCCCAGGCAAGAACCACTGGAGTGGACTGCCATCTCCTTCTCCAATGCATGAAAGTGAAAAGTGCAAGTGAAGTCGATCAGTCGTGTCCAACCCTGAGCGACCCCATGGACTGCAGCTGTCCATGGGATTTTCCAGGCAAGAGTACTGTAGTGGGGTGCCATTGCCTTCTCCTTTAACCTTTTAGTATCCTTGCAAATTTTACTTTCTTGTTCTCATCTATATTCAGCTTATTTTGTAGTCCAAGTTGTACTTCGGTTTTGTAAATTTTTATAATTCTCCTGGTTTAAGATTTCACCTTCTTATTCCTTGAAGAGTTTCTTATTTCTCAGTTTTCAGCTTTTAATTGGTTTTAAGTCTTCCAGAATCTTTTAGGATCACATTTTAATCTGTATTCTCTCTTCCCTTCCTTTTTGGCTCTGTAATTTTCTACATTTTCTCTTATTTATTATCTGTCAATCAGTCTAGTTCAAATAATTTTTTTTGTAAGAAGCACATTGAAATTAAGAAAATATCTGTCCCCCACTGCCAGCCATCACTGTAAGTACATTTTTTTTTTACATTCATGTTTTTTTGACACAGCTTTCTGTGCAATCTTGATTTTCATGTTGTGTATTTTTTAATCTATGGTTTCTAATGTTTTAATTAATTTCTTTTGGTTGCAAGGAACAGACTCACTCCAGTTCCCTCAAGTGATGGCATTTTATTTTAAGAATGAATATGCAAAAGAGGAGACAGGAGTCTCAGCCACTCTGCAGGCCAGGTATCATGCCTATCCTATGGACCGTCTTCAGCAAGAGCTGAAACTGTTACGCATTTGGGCACCAGAAAAAAAATTTAGAAGCAAATGTCATATCAAAGTGGGAATCTTCAGTCTGTTCTTTGTTAATACCCATAACCTAAATCTGAATTTCAAAGAGAATCTTATCAATATCCAGGAATAAGAATCAAGCTACCCAAAAGGGGAAATAGAGGAAAAGTTCAGGTAGCTCCAGATTCCTCCACAGCAACATTCACTGCAGAGGACAGAGGCGTAGCATTGTTACCCAGAAGTGTGATACATGAACCAGCAGCATTGGCGTTGGGGGAAGCTTATTAGAGATGCAGAATTTCAGTTGCCGTTTCATAGCTGTTGAATCAGAATCTGTGCTTGACAGGATTTTCGGGTGACTCCTAGGCTGCTTCTTTTCATTTTGCTTGCAGTTTTCTTTGGTTCTTTGTTTTTCTTTTTCTTAAGAAAGCCTATTTATGTAATTTTTTTGAAATTGGAAGTATTTGTTTGCAAATCAGAACCACTTGAGGAATTTCTTAAAAACCTCTGTTGCATGGATCATTTGCTCAGAGAATTTGATTGAATTGGTCTGAGAGGGTGACCATAAGCCAACAGTTTTTCAGAAGCTGCCAAGGTCATTGGAGAAGGCGATGGCACCCTACTCCAGTACTCTTGCCTGGAAAATCCCATGGACAGAGGAGCCTGGTAGGCTGCAGTCCATGGGGTCGCTAAGAGTCGGACACGACCGAGCGACTTCACGTTCACTTTTCACTTTCCTGCATTGGAGAAGGAAATGGCAACCCACTCCAGTGTTCTTGCCTGGAGAATCCCAGGGACAGAGGAGCCTGGGGGGCTGCCGTCTATGGGGTCGCACAGAGTTGGACAGGACTGAAGTCACAGCAGCAGCAGCCAAGGTCATTACAAAACTCAACTCAGACTAAAATCATTGAATCAAGGGAAACCAAATCCATGAACCCCTTTTTCAGCAAAAAATTACTGAAAGATCGACACTTAGAGAACAGAGAAATGAATCAAAAGAAAGAGTTCAGAAATGAAGACGCTGTGGTGAAATAATTATTGAGGTAAATAAAAAATACACTACCACTAAATAACTAGAAATTTCAGTTAAGTAATATCTAATTGACACTCTAGAAGATAGACATGCTACTGTATACCCTCTAAATTTCTACTTATGTTTGGGGCCCCCTCTGTCCCCAAATCCATCACTTTTTGTGTTTTCTATCACTTGTCCTCAGGGGTTCACACAAGTGATGGCTGCTCCTGGTCCCTCCTTCTGTCACGTTATCCCTGGCAAGCTTTTCTTCAGCTGAGAGACTTGACAATGAGACTGGTGATTTACCTTACCAGTCTGCTCTGGGTTTCTAAAAGAGTGCCAGAAGTATGGACTAGAAGACTAGGGAAAGCCTTGTGATCCTAGATTAGAGTTAGAAGGATCAGTGTGAACTCATGATGGTATTTATATAAACTGCACAGCTCCTGCCTGAGGCCCTGCCTTGCAGATTCCAGTGCTTCAGCTGCCCAAGGCCCCATCCCCTCCTCCTCAGCTCAGAGGGACTGCTGCTCTCGGCTTGGATTCCAGATCGCTACACTGCAAGCAGGCGAATTTCCCCAGGCAGACAGCTGGGAGTCATAAGGCTCCCCTCTTAGGTTTCCCTGCCTTCAGGGGTTGATTCTCTGCCTGCTCTACCCTGTGTTGTTGCTTCTCCAATGTCTGAAAACACTTGCCTTAGACATTTTGTCTAATTTTATAGTTACGGTGAGAAGGTTAGTACCAGATCCTCCATCACAGACAAAAGCAGAAATGCTGAACTACATAGTATTTGATGATAATATTGCATTTATGTAAAATTTCCAGGAATTGATCACTGTAGTGTGGCTATGAAAGAACTCCTTATTCTTGGGATAGACATGTGGAAGTATTTGGGACAAAGCTGTCTACAGCTTACTCTGAAATGGTTTGCTGCTGCTGCTGCTGCTAAGTTGGTCAGTCATGTCCGACTCTGTGCAACCCCAGAGACGGCAGCCCACCAGGCTCCCCTGTCCCTGAGATTCTCCAGGCAAGAACACTGGAGTGGGGTGCCATTTCCTTCTCCAATGCAGGAAAGTGAAAAGTGAAAGTGAAGTCGCTCAGTTGTGTCCGACTCTTAGTGACACCATGGACTGCAGCCCACCAGGCTCCTCTGTCCATGGGATTTTCCAGGCAAGAGTACTGGAGTGGGGTGCCATTGCCTTCTCCAGAAATGGTTTAATTGAAACAATAACAATACAAATAGTATTAATACGTAGATGTGTAAAGGGAGTGAGAGAGACTGACAAAGCATGTTTCTCGGGGAGAAACTAGATGAAGCACATATGGGAATTCATCACGCTATTTTTGTTAACTTTTCTGGAAGTTTGAAGTGTTTTCAAAATAAATAGTAAACAAAACATCCCACTTGAGTGTAGACTGGGATTACATCCAAAGTTAGTATGGAAAGAAAAAGTAGTGATTTATAGTGAAGAACCCTGGAAAGTACCACCCGCACTCGGAGATCAAGGTCAACATCACCACTTGTAAGTCATGTGGACATCAAGTACCCACTGACACTATGTGATGAGCAGATTTTCTTAACTCAAAATTCACAACCCAAATTAAGAACTAAAGGGGATCCTTAAATACGCATTCCCTTAAATACATTTTCAAATAGATAAGTATTAGCCATTTCATGTATGTCTACCTAACTTAAATAGCATCTGTCTCTAGAGAAATAAGGATGATATATCTGTATTTATCAACTCCATTCTAGTTCTAGAGTCCTGAGTAATTCATGACAGTGAGAAATTCGGTGCTCTGGCCACTGTCCTCCTACCCAGCCCGACTCAGCAGAATGGTGGTTGGATCTCCCTCACTGTATGGCCTCTGTGGATGAAGGCCTACCTTCCTACAGCTTACCTGGCTTGAACCCAGACTGTCCAGTTTCAAAGGACTGGATGTCAAGCTGTGGAGTTGGCTTGTCATGTCATAAACTTTCCACTTGCCTGTGAAGACTAGGACTCCTTTCCTGGACATTTGGTTGTGGTAAGGGCCGAGATGTGCTGGCTCTCCTCACAGGATTTAGCATCAGCCTGCAAGACATCTGGAAGTTTAATACCCAGCTCCCTTCCCTACATTTGTGGTTTTAGTCATTTTTCTTTCTGGTTGTTGGGAATAGATATTTTGGCAGAAGTAAAGGTGAATTGCCCATCTTTATTATTTTTTTGATTTTATTGGAAAATAGTTGATTTATGGTAAAGAGTCTGTCTGCAGTGCAGGAGACCCAGGTTCAATCCCTGGGTCAGAAAGACCTCCTGGAGAAGGAAATGGCAACCCACTCCAGTATTCTTGCCTAGGAAAGCCCATGGACAAAAGAGCCTGGCGGGCTACAGTCCATGGGTTGGAAAGAGTTGGACACGACTGAGCAACT
>NW_011494942.1:11135071-11180887 GCF_000754665.1 Bison bison bison | reverse complement strand
GACTGAGCAACTGACACAGTGCGTGCACACACACACACACATACACACACACACATACACACACACACACACACACACACACTTGGGCTTCCCTGGTGGCTCAGTGGTAAAGAATCTGACTGCAATGCCATAGACACAGGATCAGTCTCTGGGTTTGGAAGATCCCCTGGAGGAGGGCATGGCAAACCACTCCAGTATTCTTGGCTGGAGAATCCCGTGGAAAGGGGAGCCTGGTGGGCTACAATCCATAGGATCACAGAGAGTCAGACACAATTGAAGCGACTTAGCACGCAGGTGTAGTTAATTTACAATATGTGTTAGTTTCAGGTGTACAACAAAATGATTCAGTTATACATGAATTCATTATTTTTCAGAGTCTTTTCCCATATAGGTCATTACAGAATGTTGAGCATAGTTCTCTGTGCTTTACAGTAGGTCTTTGTTGGTTATCTGTTTTATATATAGTAGTGAGTGATTCTTAATCCTGGGAATTTTTTTTTTTTTTTGATGGTGTCACGTGGCCTGTGGGATCTTACTTCCTCAACCAGGGATTGAACCCTTCCCTTGGCAATGAAAGTGTGGAATCCTAACCACTGGACTGCCAAGAAACTCCTGAATTGCTCATCTTTACATCTGTTGAGCTCCAAAGCACTGTTATCAAGAATTCCAGGTTATATTTCAGGCATCTTTTTCCTTCAGTTTGGATCTAGGTTTACAATAAACTGCAAATGTTTTGTCTTACCATTGTTGGGTTCTGCCCAAAAAACACGTAGTTGGTTTGAAGTGCCTGTCACCCCTTTCTTCTCACAGTGGGAGAATGTGTGCTCTCTGGCTCACACAGACAACAAAGTAATTGCGCCAGAATAGGACAAAAACAATGTCTCCTAAATTCTATTTTGGACGTTTCCTCAAATGTCCTCACTTAGAATACTTCCAATGGACTTACTTTTCTTGTTGCTGCTCATGAAGTTATACTGATTATATTGACCAGGTAGACTATTGGGTTTTGGTTAATTAATCTGGATAGCCCCAGTACCTAACACCATGCCTGGCATTAAGTAAATATTTTAAAAATTAGTTAATGCATCCATTCACCCATAAAATGAATGGACCTTCTAAAAGTTTAATATCTCTAATATTGGAAATAGGTAAAATTTGGCAGTATTGATAATTTATTATGTAGCTGAGAAAAGCATTGCATTACTTTTTACTTCATGGGCTGAAAATATTTTTGAGAAAGTTTTATCTTGTGAGAATAGTATATTCTACATTTATTATAAGTTGATAATTGATAAATTAACTAGGGCTTCCTAGATGACTCAGTGATAAAGAATCTGCCTGACAATGCAGGAGCCATAGGAGGCATGAGTTTGATCCCTGGGTCAGGAAGATTCCCCTGGAGGAGGAAATGGCAACCCACACCAGTATGCTTGCCTGGAAAATCCCATGGACAGAGGAGCCTGGTGGGCTACAGTCCATGGGGTTGCAAAAGAGACAGACACACCTGAGCACCCATGTTACTTGAGATAACATTAAATAAACTTTACAACTGAGCCTAAAGAGATAAACTGGTGAAACTTGATATGTTTTCCAGCTGAAAAACAGTTTTCCCGGGAGGGAGGGGAAATGTGGTGAAACGGGTATGAGGTTACTGATCTCCGTAACTCTCTTTTACATTTAGATGCTAAGGTCCTTGTGACTGCAGACATCTCTGAGCTCACAAAACCTCCTGGTGATGCCCGGCAGTGTTATGAGACAGGCACCACAGAGGCTCAAGACCAGTTTGGGGGCTTCAACTGTAACCAAGATTGTTATTTCTATTTCCTTTCTCATGCTCAGCAATCCCCTATAGATTTAACTACTCTTCCCTGTCAGATTTTCTGAAATCCACAGTAAGCAGTAGGTTATTAGATCACAGTAGTGGAATGGGAGCTTGAAAATTTAGAGAGCTTTTGTCCTCAAGGGTGATGGAAGATTCTCATCTTGTGATCTCTTTCTGAGTCTTAGCATCTTAGACAGAGAGTTCAGTTCAGTTCAGTTCAGTTGCTCAGTCATGTCCAACTCTTTGCGACCCCATGGACTGCAGAACACCAGGCCTCCCTGTCCATCACCAACTTCCAGAGTTTACTCAAACTCATGCCCATTGAGTCAGTGATGCCATCCTGCCATCTAATCCTCTGTTGTCCCCTTCTCCTCCCACCTTCAATCTTTCCCAGCACTGGGGTCTTTTCAAATGAGTCACCTCTTCACAATCAGGTGGCCAAAGGATTGGAGTTTCAGCTTAAACATCAGTCCTTCCAATGAATATTCAGGACTGATTTCCTTTAGGATGGACTGGTTGGATCTCCTTGCAGTCCAAGGGACTCTCAAGAGTCTTCTCCAACACCACAGTTCAAGAGCATCAATTCTTTGGCACTCAGCTGTCTTTATAGTCCAACTCTCCCATCCATATATGACTACTGGAAAAACCATAGCCTTGACTAGACGGACCTTTGTTGGCAAAGTAATGTCTTTGCTTTTTAATATGCTGTATAGGTTGGTCATAACTTTCCTTCCAAGGAGTAAGCATCTTTTAATATCATTGCTGCAGTCACCATCTGCAGTGATTTTGGAGCCCCCAAATAAAGTCATCCACTATTTCCACTGTTTTCCCAACTATTTGCCATGAAGTGATGGGACCGGATGCCGTAATCTTAGTTTTCTGAATGTTGAGCTTTAAGCCAACTTTTTCACTCTCCTCTTTCACTTTCATCAAGAGGCTCTTTAGTTCCTCTTCACTTTCTGCCATAAGGGTGGTGTCATCTGCATATCTGAGGTTATTGATATTTCTCCTGGCAATCTTGATTCCAGCTTGTGCTTCATCCAGCCCAGCGTTTCTCATGATGTACTCTGCATATAAGTTAAATAAGCAGGGTGACAATATATAGCCTTGATGTACTCCCTTTCTTATTTGGAACCAGTCTGTTTTCATGTCCAGTTCTAACTGTTGCTTCCTGACCTGCATACAGATTTCTCAAGAGGCAGGTCAGGTGGTCTGGTATTCCCATCTCTTTCAGAATTTTCCACAGTTTATTGTGAGCCACACAGTCAAAGACTTTGGCGTAGACAGACAGTACTTGTTCACTAAAGCTGGAAGGATTTCCATGTGGAGTGGAATACTACTGACCTATTACTTTAAGAATATTGCTTAAATCTCAAGGTGTGCTCTGCAATACTCATCTTCAATAGACAAGACATTCCCAGGTTATACAAATCCTACATATCACTGTACTATATCTAGACTGTACAAATGCAGTAACCAGGATACAGGTTATCATCGGGTAATTCTATCTATGTAAAAGTGTTGTCTGGACAGGCAAAGCAAAGGCAAAAATAGGTGAAGGTCTTGGCCTTAGCACTCTTTCCCCTTAAGCTGGGCACTCAGCATAGCTCACCCTGTTCCATTTGAGCATTCCAATTGTAAATTCTGCTGAGGTTCAAAACGCCTGGGGTGCAGATCCTGGCTCCACTGTCTAATTGCATAAACTTTGGAGAATCGCTTACACATCCTTCTGTCCATTTCTTTACCGATGTAAAGAAACAGTGATGGTATAAGATCCTTGAGGGTTTGGAGGTTCATGAATGTTCAGATGCTAAACAAATGTTAGCTATAGTTGGTTCTTAGGAGGCAGTCTAGCACAGAGGTCAAGAGCATGGACTCTGAAGTGAGACAGCCTAGTTTTAGTCTCACTTATCCGCTTTATGACCTTAGGTGTTACTTCTTTAAATCTACGTTTCCTTGCCTGTAAAAAGGATGATTTTAATGAGCTAAAAATAGCTCATTAAGGGTTAAATGACGTCATCTTAGATTTGCTGTATTTTCCTTGCTTTCTGGGTGAGTCCCCTGGCCATGCTGTGGAAAGCCAGGAAGGCAGGGAGACAGATATGGTCTCCGCTTAGGATGAAGGATCAGCATGCCCCAGCTAGGTCCGCCCTTTCTGGGGCTACAGAGCAGCAGAGGCTCTGCAGCTCATTCCCATGCTTGCCCCTGTTGGGGGGCAGTGAGGGGCAGTGGCCCTGCCCTTCCTGCTCCCCAGACAATGAGACCGACCTTCAGCCACTCTGTAGGTTGTAAAACTAGTTTTCTTTGTGTCTCACCATCTGATCAGTTCTCATGTGAGCGTTTTTCTGGGTCAGAGGACTGTGAGCTCTTGGGTTCACGGTGGTCAGAGTCAATAGCCACTGAACAGGAAGCTGCTTCACGAAGTTCTTCAAGAACTTCTGTCTGTTGCTGGGTAACAAACTCCTGTATTTAAAGTCCACACGGACCTTCAATGTTTCTAACCAGCACAAAACTGAATATATGCTTAGTCAGAACATCCCAGGAGTCCCAGGCTGTCAACTACCCTTAATTGCATCCAGACAGATCTCATGTCTAGAACCCTGAACTGCTAAGGAAGTCACGTGAGTCTAGTCAGGTCAAGATGGTCTTTTCTCAGTCTGAGTGGAGGAGAGTTTGGGGAAGAATGGATACATGTTTATGTATGGTTAAGTCCCTTTGCTGTTCAGGTGAAACTATCACAATGTTGTTAATTGGCTGTTTTCCAATATAAAGTAAAAAGCTTAAAAAAATTAAAAAAATAGAATGTGTAGTGCCCTGTATCCTTGTAGAATAGTTAATGCTTTAAAAAAAAAAATGACCTTTCCTGAGTTAGGTGATTGTTCCCATGAACAGTCTTCGTATTTCTGGTGTGGAAAAGGGATATGACAGTGGCTATTTGCTATGTGCCTCTTACTATATATACTGGTGGGTACTGTGCTAAGTACATAGCATGTACTAATTTATGACATTTATGAGGTAGGTGCTAACAGATAAGGAAGGCGCTGAGAGATTAAGCAACTTGCTCTAGTCACATAGCCACCCTCCCCAGGCTTGTTTTGCCCTTTGCTAGTCCATACCTGATTTTAGCAACCAGTCAGAGGAAAGAAAAACAAATTTCTGTAGTAACATTTAATTTGTCCCTATTAATTGCTGAAGACTACTTCTTTCTATCACTAAATTTACTATAAAGAATTTGATTCCAAATAGTCATATAAAAAAACTTCAAAAACTAGACTAATTTTACAGTCATGTAATTCTGACTCTAAGAAATTTATATTTGTGTCAAAAATACTGTATCATTTTATTACTGAGTTGTTTTCTTAAAAATTGCTTTATTCCCCTATTGTGAAATCTTACTTTCATCTTATTTTTCTTGCATATCTACTCTGCTTTTGGTTTATTGTGACCTAACCTGCCTGATACAGATAGGATTCTAATTAAATGCTTCCAAAATATCCAGACGAAAATTTCATGCAGTCAATAGGGCTTCCCTGGTGGCTCAGATGGAAAGAGTCTGCCAGCAATGCAGGAGACCTGGGTTCAGTCCCTGGGTCGGGAAGATCCTCTGGAGAAAGGAATGGCAAACCACTCCAGTATTCTTGCCTGGAGAATTCCATGGACAGAAGAGCCTAGCGGGCTACAGTCTATAGCGACACAAAGAATCAGACACAACTGAGCAACCAATGCTTTCACTTTTTTCACAAATTAAATGCTTCCAAAATATCCAGATAAAAATTTCACCCAGTCAATTATTTTGTCATGTATAGTAAATAGCTTTATATTAAATCCATATTTTTTATTTTGTTTCATTTTTCCAGAATGAGATTTTCTTTACGGTAACAATGCTTTTGTTGCTATTTAGACACTTATCTGTTTAACTGTAAAATGTCTTACACCTAGTAGGCACTTAATAATACTTAATGAATGACATTAATTAATATGTACTTTTCACAATTCTATATTTATACCCATATAGTATGAGAATGCTCAATTTATAACTGTTTAAAAAAACTATTAATCAGAAGAAAAATTTGTTCATGGACTAGCTACTAACCATTTCGTATTACTTACTATTCCCTTCTGTGCAAACATCAAGAGTATGGGACGGGGGTAGGGATGGTGAGGTAGGTACACCCTTAGAACCTTGGATCTCAAACCTATAAGACCCAAATCCCCCTTTATATAACAAATATTTTGGTATCTTCCCTTACTACCCTGAAACAAAATCCATAGAAAATATAATTTATAATACACAAAATCTAAAAATATATATTATTTTCCCTATAATATAAAGAAGAAATAACTGGAAAATATATTAATATATATGAAAATACATAGATATAACTCTACTATAAAACACAATGCAGTCAGATGCTTACACTGATAATATGTAGAATTTAAGAGATGTAGAAAAATCTTCAAGTTGTATTTGACATTATGAATGAAGACCAAGAAGCAGTAAGTGTCTTACATACTAACAGGTTCCATACCAAGAACATATTCATAGGTCCAATTTGATCATAAGTCCAACAAATATAGCCTAGGAAAATAGGTTTATAGTATGTTTACATCTTTGAAAGTTTACAATTTGAAGGTTCATACGTAGGGAACTCACTGTATTTAAATGTACACATGGAATTACCATAAATCAAAAGTTACTGACACAAACTGTTGCCAATGTATTTTACTGATAACTCAGTACCACAAGTGGAGATGCTGCTCGTGACATGATCTTCAGAGATAGTTCATGACTGTTTGGAAAAAATAAAGCACAAGTTTCCCTTGATGAACCTGGTAGTTATATTCTTGGAATGCTCAATTTTATTAAAAACACACTAGAAATGATTCGTGCTTATACATAAAATAGACTTCATTTCCAGGATCAAAAGATTATTCACAAGTTTTCCACTGGTCAATTTAAGTGTTAGTCACTTCAGTCATGTCCAACTCTTTGCTATCCTATGGACCATAGCCCACCAAATTCCTCTGTCCATGGAATTCTCCAGGCAAGAGTACTGGAGTGGGTTGCCATTTCCTTCTCCAGGGGATCTTCCCAAACCAGGGATTGAAGCTGGATCTCCTTGCAGGTGGAGTCTTTACCATCTGAGCCACCAGGGATGCCCTGGTAAATTTAAGGCAGGGTATTAAAAGCTGTGAGGCACACATGATGATACTTTTTCACTGTTTGCGGTTCCCCTGTACATTGTAGGAGGTTAACCATCCCTGCTCTCCACTGTGTAATGTGGTGGTAGTGCCTCTAATCACTGATGCCACCAGGAATACCCTGCAGAACTCCCAATGCCCCTCGTGGGTAGAACTGCCTTTGTTGAGAAGCACCTCCCTGGACGTTGGTGATAACCTGAGATATATACATATATATTTTTTTCTTTTACAAAATCTTTCCAAAGAGTCTGGAATACCCGGCAATGATTCTTGTTATATTGTTTCACTGAACTTTAAATGTAGTTTTTACAAAATTTTTATTTGGGAAATCTTTTTGGAGCAATTGAATATGATACTGCTACGTTTGAGCCAACTCATCTGTAGGGCAATGCTATGCCCACTTTATGGTAACTGGATAGCTTTCCATAGCTGGACAAATAAAGTCAGTTTTGTAAATTATTTCCTTTAAAAATATGGACTTGTAGATTCTTGTTTCTGTTTGGGACACTCTGATTCTTCAGTGATTCAAGCAGAGTTGAGTGACTGAGTGTGGACTTTGTAATGGTTACTAATCCTTGGCAGTCCTCTCTGAAATCTGCACACCCTTGTTGAGTTACAAAATTGTCACCTGACAGCTGCTAAGTGGCCTCAGTGAAATGAATTGTTCCCTCTGATCAAATGCATGGGAGATAAAAATGACCAATGGCTACCAGGTTTTACAGAGAAACAGTTTAAATCCATCTTTCAGACTGTCTTACTTTGTCACTTTAGAAATGAGTCACAGAGGGTGAGCAAATAAAATATGTTTACTACTTATTTCTTTTCTAGCAAAGAAACACTTTAAGTCCTTGGGGTAAGAGGTCTATATACTTTCAAAAACAATACAACAAGGCAAATTAAAATAAACAGCAAACTTCTTAGGTAGACTTTCTGCCGGTCTCTTCAAGGACTCCTAATCCTGCCGCTTTGGGGCCCCAGAAGGTTGATGAAGGGTAGCTGCTGCCCCCTAGTGTACAACTTGTTACTGCAGGCATCTCCAGTAGCCCACTGCCAGATGCACAGGAAATCAAGGTGCTGTGTTTAACTGATGCAGATAATTGAGAACTTTTAAAAGTGTATCATTCTCTTAGAATGAGTAGCTATAACACTTATTTGCAATTGTTTGAAGAAAAATTCCTATAAATGTTTTCCCGTCATTGCTTCAAATTTGATGTTCTCATCATCATTTTCTGCTTTTTCCATTTCAGGGCTGCACACCTAATGAAAGCCCCCCGCTTTCATTAGCAAAGCCCACCGCTAAATGAAAATGTGGGATCATTTGTTTAAAAAATAGGACAAGAATACCATTAAAAGTACTAAAATATATATTAAAATCTTTTTTATTTTCTACTTCAACCTCTCCCTTAACTTCTTATGGTGATTTTATTTGCTATTTTATGTAAATAATGTAAAAATTAAAATTTTATTACTTGAATGAATTTTGCCTTTCATTCTTATATTGTGCAATATATTATGCCCCTTATCTTGTGGCCCACATGAGCTCTGACAACATTTAAAGTGTTACAGGCCCTGGACAAGTTTTGCCTACTTCACTCTGTGCAAATCCTTAAGAACAGAAAAGTGCAAATATAAGAATAAATATAATTCTATTAAGCACAAATGTAACTCACACTGTGAAATTATTGAAACTACACAATTCATATTTTGTAGCTCATACACACTTATGCATTTTGTTCTTCTCAGAACAATGGAAATGCTAAACAAAAGTACTTCAACTATTTTTTAAAATTTCACTTCTTGATTCACACACATTCAACCAACATTCTCTACCTTTGGCTCACTGACGAGTATGTAAGGATGGAAAGGAAAAGGGAATGTGAGTTTCCCAATGTTTTCCCCTTTTCTTTATGTCAAAACATACAGCCTAAATGCTTGGATAGATAACAGGAGGGGGAAAGAATATGATAGGGTTTCTCAGTCATTTTGTGTTTCTTAAAACACCACTGTCTTCTATTTGCATTGAAAGTGAGTTATGGTTCCAAAGAGAAGAATGTCTCTCAGTGTTCCCACTGACTCGATCATCAATGTAGACACATATATTGTACTAGCCTTGCATGTTGCTGAACTCCTTGGCATTGTGGGCCCACTGGGTTTCTGTGCTCATGGGACATGGAGAATGCCGTTTGCAGATGAAGGGCCAAGGAACGATGGACATGCATGTTTTGTGTATCTCTTCTGCTCACGTGCTCGCTCCACTCTCCCATTTGACTTCACTTACAAATCACAAAGTCAAAAATAAAATTATCAAGAATTTCATGACAGTTACAGCAGAGCATTAATCCAAGCACAGGGAGGGCCCCTCAATTTCAGGGCCCTGTACAGATTGAAGGCACAAATGTACATTCCAAATCTATTTTGCATGTTCGTACTTCATCAGTCCTGAATGGGAATGTGTAATTCAGGGTCTTTGGGAGAATTTGGAGGCACTTCTCTTCGTGTAAAATCACCAGTCGACAGTTACTTGCAAGCAGGGGCAGCTGAAGTGACATTCTGTGACTGAAGCCTCACGGTTGGGTCCTACCTGGGGGAGGAGGGTTTCATTCAGCGCCACCATTTTGAGGTGAGAATAAAGATCATTATTGTAGGAATTGTGAGGGCATGTTTACTACATCTAATGGGGCATATTCTAAAACAGCAGTTCCCAACCTTTAGACAGTAGTCTGCCTGAAATGCAGGAGACCTGGGTCAGGAAGATCCCCTGGAGAAGGAAATGCAACCCACTCCAGTATTCTTGCCTGGAGAATCCCATGGACGAGGAGCCTGGCAGGCTATAGTCCATGGGGTCGCAAAGAGTTGGACACTACTGCCTGACTAACACACACACAATCTTTTTACACCAGGGACCGGTTTCATGAAAGACAATTTTTCCTTGAAATGGGGGTGGGGGGATGGTTTGGGGATGATACAAGAACATTACATTACTGTGCACTTTGTATCATTATTACATCAGCTCCACTTCAGATCATCAGGCAGTAGATCCTGGAGGTTGGGGAATCTCTGTCTGAAAGACTAGAAAGATATTTGCTGTAAAGAAACCAGAAAAGATTTTCTGACTCCTCAGCATAATTATGTGACAAGAGGCAAACTTGAGTTAAAATTTTCAAATCATAATATTTAAGAAGAGACTAGTTGTAGTGCTCCTTCAGCTTAAACTTTCAAGGTGTGACTAAATAGGCCTGGTATCTGGACCACATTTCAGTTGAAAATTTATGCAATTAATGTATCAAGGATTCAATCACAGCAATCACTGCACTTGTTCTGTGAGTCCCAGGCTTAGAGCCTGTTATGAGTGAGGCAGTCTGGAGGTAGAAGGCAGAATTCCTGCCTTCCAAGACCCATCTGGTTTGGAAATCAGAACAGCAGCCACAAAATTATAAAGAAACAGTATAAGGCCAGTTTAAAATTTTTTACTAGTCTCGTAATGAAATTTTAGCTTACTCAGTTTAAACAAAAAATCTCTTAAAGGCATAGCTTGGTTTCCCACCCTCTTTTAAGCATATCTTGAATGTAGTTTGATTTTTTTTCTTGATGTCCAACCCTAATTGGCATTAGCCCATTAGGATTTTAAAATTATTTCTTCTCTTCTTTCTTTTCCTCCTCCAAGATTTTTTTCCCCTCTTTTCTTCCCTGGATGTAGAGTTATCAGCTGTTCCTTCTGCAAATGATCAGCTTATGTATTTACCAGACCTTTGATCTGTTTCTACCATTTCTTCATTTGCTGCCTTTCATCTGGTAGAGGCTGGAATATGAGCAAATGAAATTTGTTCCATGCAGGTCTCTTTACTCCTTTGGGTAGATCCATATTTCCAAGTGGTATCGTTTTCTTTCTGCTTGAAGGACTTCCTTGAACTTCTCTTGTACTTCAGGTATTTTGGCCATGGAGTCTTTCAACTTTGTTCATCTCTACTTTTTTAAAAAAACATGATAATGATCTTCACAATCAGCCAGATATGAGATTTGTTTTTGAATGCACGTGCCTCTGTTTTAATGAAGCTTTGATTCCACTGATATTGTGATCTTGACCAATTAGTCTACCACTGTAGATGTGCATTTGATTTTCCTACAAGAAAAGAGTCTATGGATTTGGCTTCATTTCTTCTAGTTTATTAAGCATTCTGCTACTTTATGAAGAAGTAAAGTCTTGTCTCTTAACAATTATTAAAAACATTGTATATTGACCTATGGAGAATTCGATGGCACCCCACTCCAGTATTCTTGCCTGGAAAACCCCATGGGTGGAGGAGCCTGGTAGGCTGCAGTCCATGGGGTCATGAAGAGTCGGACACGACTGAGCGACTTCACTTTCACTTTTCACTTTCATGCATTGGAGAAGGAAATGGCAACCTGCTCCAGTGTTCTTGCCTGGAGAATCCCAGGGACGGGGGAGCCTGGTGGGCTGCCGTCTATGGGGTTGCACAGAGTCGGACACAACTGAAGCGACTTAGCAGCAGCAGCAGCAGCATACTGACCTCTAAGTCCAAACCACAGATCTATAAGAATTAGAATGAATCTTAGAATCATGTAGTCTTACTGCCTGCCATAAGTCCACACACAAAACTACATTTTACAGATGGAGAAGCTGAGACAATCATGTAAGAATTTTCATTTGCCACATGTATATAAGAGAAGCCATATTTTATGTATGAAGATCGTATTCCTCTGCCTCAGATTATCTGTCCACATTAGGGACTGGAGATCCAGTGTCATATCTTTGAAATCAGTTTGGGGATAAAGCAAGAATAATGAGGAGCAGGCAGCAACACATTAACTTCTAAACAGTACAGGAACATTTCCTCTTAGCCTTTAGTTTACAGGGTCCAGGGTTAGTCTGTCTTTGTATTCATAGGACCTAGCGGAATATCTGACTCATAGTAGGTGCTCAGCAAATGTTTTTATTGTTGGTTGATAAAAGATCATTAACTATTATCCCTTCAGAGTCTGATGCTGGATACTAAAGAATCTACAGAGTAAAGAAATATCTATGTAATACATAATTGGAAAGAGGATGGAGAAAGAAAGAAAATTAAAAAAAAATTAAAAATATGATCAAAATGACTATGTCATTGCTTTTTCTTGAGAAATTTACATGTATGATCACTGACCTCTGTTTAAGAGAGTACAACAAATGCAATAGACTCATAAACATGACCATTAAATAGCACAAAACACAAGGTAGGGGATAGAAATGATTTTATAGGATTTTTTAAAAAGTGATAAATATTGACAGAGAAGAATGACCCAGGAGTAAGCACAAGGTGACTAATTCTCAGAGCTGGAAGATATCTTGGGGAATCATGCTGGTATGTCCTTTAATTTTACAGAAGATAACACCAAAGCCCACAGGAGTGAGATGGCTTTTCAAGGCTTCATAGTAAATTGGAGAAGATGAGGTTTAGAGCCTAATTTCTCTCTCACCTTTCTACTCTTCAGCTCAGCCTGCTCCAAATACTTTCTCTTCAATACGGAAGATCAAATGAAATACAGACTTAGTTTAAAGATCTAGAACAAAGGGAAAACAAGAAAGTAATTATTTTTATATGCCAAGGGATTTAAAAAATAAAATCAGAACATGGATATCCATGTCAGAATTTCCACCCAGATTTGAAAGTCGGCCACACACCAGAGTTTCTGTGTAGACAGAAATTTTTTAGTGAAATTTAGTAGCATGGAAACAAATCCCCAATTTTAAACAGATGGGAATTGGCGGGGCGGGGGGAGGGGCGGGGGGGGCGCAATTAGCAGGTAACAGTGTCACAAGATCAGGCTTCCGGCTTTGTAAAGACTGCAGGAACTTAACTTTGAGGGAGCTTTGGCTACAGTGAAACCAAGACAGAGTCCTCCTGCAGAGGGCGCCGGCGACCAGGCAGGGAGAGTGTGGCTGTAGCTCGCTGCATCCCCTGGGAAGGTGGAAGACTTAAATCAGGCTTTGATTCATAATCACGCTCCAGGGGCAACTGAATCACTTCCGGCTTGACCTTCGTACTCCACGCGAGCAAACGTCCTCACTCTTTCTTCACACGTTCTCGGTGCTACAGGCTGCTTGGAGAAAGACAGGCTTTTTAAAAAATCCAATAAATGGTCAACAGAGGTAGAGGAAAGTCTGTAGAGAATGCCTTTTTCTCTGAGTTGTGATAAATAGAACAAACAAGTAAAAGGATCATTGAAAAGTACTTCGAGTCATTCAAACTTTGAGAATTTGCTTCAATGACACTATACAGTGAAAAAAGGTAGTTAAACTAATTTCCAATTAGGCGAGAATGTGTTTATCCTATTTTTCTTAGGGATATTAAGCTTAATGGAGTTTTGAAGAAATATTTTATTTATTGAAATATCGAGGATTTACAATGTTAATTTCTGCTGTACAACAAAGTGATTAAGTTATATAGTTATATACATTTTTCTCTATATTTTTTTCTGCTACGGTTTACCGCAGGATATTGAATATATAGTTCCTGTGCTCTGCAGTAGGACTTTGTTGTTCATCCACTCTATATGTAATAATTTGTATTTGCTAATCTCAAACTCCTAAGAAATATTTTAATAAGAGGGAGCTGTGGGCATGGAAGACAGAAAGAGGGAGGTAAGCAGATGTAGCAGATAGAGTGGACATGTTGAGGAATGTAGCTCTGGGCAGGAGAAAGAAAATTGAGGCAAAGGACGCCTGGGCTTTGGGAATGGACCTCGAGCTTGGCTTCGTGGATCAAGGACTAGCCTCAGGTTACATAACCCAGGTATCTGGGACACAGACGGAACTGCTGCATTAGGAATGAGAGGTGATCCTGCCCATTGGAAAAAATACAAGTACCATATGTTGACCCGAGTGTGTGTGTACTGGAGTCTGCGGTTGAAGAATGTTGCCTGCCATATCAGAAAATCAAGCCATCAGCCACTGCAGCCGTCCACAGTTGTGTACCCCGGGGATTCAGAATGGAAAAAACCAGGAGTTTGGCCCCAGCTAGTTAAGGTGCATATCGAAGAAGTGATTTCAGTGAGCTCAAGCTCTTGCAGCTTCCCACACAGAGAGGTATCTGGTTTTCTTTAATTAACAGTAATCTTTTGATGTTCTAACTGCCTGAGCTTTTGTTGCAAAAACTGTACATCCTGGCTCCTCCCTTACCTCTTCGGAGTGGTCCCTCAGAACTATCTGAGGCCGCCTCTTGGGCGTTAGTCCTCAGAAAGTCCACTGAATAAAACACAGTTCTCAACTGTGCTCCCCTCCATCCCCCAGTTGACAAGTCCATGATATAGATGAAGGTGCAGGAGAGGTGAGAGGTCACGGTTTTGGATTCCTCAATACAATCTTCTACATGAGGGTTAAGGCTGCTGGGCCAGATGCTAAGACCTTCTGCAGACAGACTTCTTAGGGTAGACGCCAAGTTAGTATTCATAAAGTATATACTGACCATGGGTGAACAAGCAGAGGAAGGGCAACTGAGAAAGGACCAGTCTGGAGTCACCTCTGTACCTGCATCCCCCTCACCACCTGGTCCAGCACCAGTGTGACCACCAGGAGACTGAAGTCTAGAGGAAGGTGAGGAGGCTCCTGGCATGGACGATAGGTAGGTGGTGGAGTCAGTGAGAACAGATCCATATTTCTGGATCTCACTTGTTAGTGATATGACATGGCTCATAAGTCTTCATCTTCTCATATGCAAGGTGAAATTCATTCTTTTCATTCCATTAAATTGTTGTTGTTGCTCATTCACTCAGTCATGTCCAACTCTTGGCGAACCCATGGACTGCAGGACGCCAGGCTTCCCTGTCCTTTACCATCTCCCGGAGCTTGCTCCAACTCATGTCTATTGAGTTGGTGATGCCATCCAACCATCTTGTCCTCTGTTGTCCCCTTCTCCTGCCTTCAATCTTTCCCAGCATCAGGGTCTTTTATAATGAATTGACTCTTCGGATCAGGTGACCAAAGTATTGGAGCTTCAGCTTCAGCATCAGTTCTTCCAATGAATATTCAGTACTTATTTCCTTTAGGATGGACTTGTTTGCTCTCCTTGCAGTCCAAGGGACTCTTGAGAGTCTTCTTCAATACCACACTTCAAAAGCATCAGTTCTTTGGCTCTCAGCCTTCTTTATGGTCCAACTCTCACATCCATATATGACTACTGAAAAAATCATAGGTTTGACTAGACGGACCTTTGTTGGCAAAGTAATGTCTCTGCTTTTTAATGTGCTATCTAGGTTGGTCATAACTTTTTTCCAAGGAGCAAGCATCTTTTAATTTCATGGCTGCAGTCACCATCGGCAGTGATTTTGGAGCCCAATAAAATAAACTCTGTCACTGTTTCTATTGTTTCCCCATCTATTTGCCTTGAAGTGATGGGACCAGATGCTGTGATCTTAGTTTTCTGAATGTTGAGTTTTAAGTCAGCTTTTCACTCTCCTCTTTCACTTTCATCATGAGGCTCTTTAGTTCCTCTTTACTTTCTGTCATAAGAGTGGTGTCATCTGCATATCTGAGGTTATTGATGTTTCTCCCGGCAATCTTGATTCCAGCTTGTACTTCATCCAACTGTCATTTCTCATGATGTATTCTGCATATAAGTTAAATAAGCAGGGTGACAATATACAGCCTTGATGTACTCTTTTCCCGATTTGGAACCAGTCTGTTGTTCCACATCCAGTTCTAACTGTTGCTTCTTGACCTGCATACAGATTTCTCAGGAGATAAGATAAGGTGGTCTGGTATTCCCATCTCTTTAAGAGTTTTCCACAGTTTGTTGTGATCAACACAGTAAAAGGCTTTAGCGCAGTCAATGAAGCAGAAGTAGGTGTTCTTCTGGAATTCTCTCACTTTTTCTATGAGATGAAAAAGATGTTGGCAATTTGACCTCTGGTTCTTCTGTCTTTTCTAAATCCAGCTTGAACATCTGGAAGTTCACGGTTCACGTACTGTTGAAACCTAGCTTGGAGAATTTTCAGCATTATTTTGGTAGCTTGTGAAATGAGTGAAATTGTGCAGTACTTTGAACATTCTTTGGCATTGCCTTTCTTTAGGATTGGAATGAAAACTGACCTTTTCCAGTCCTGTGGCCACTGCTGAGTTTTCCAAAGTTGCTGGCATATTGAGTGCAGCACTTTCACAGCATCATCTTTTAGGATTTGAAATAGCTCAGCTAGAATTCCATCACCTCCACTAGCTTTGTTCATAGTGATGCTTCCTAAGGCCTACTTAATTTTGCACTCCAGGATGTCTGGCTGTAGGTGAGTGATCACACATCATGGTTGTCTGGGTCATTAAGATCTTTTTTATATAGTTCTTCTGTGTATTGTTGCCACGTCTTCTTAATATCTTCTGCTTCTATTAGGTCCATACCATTTCTGTCCTTTATCATGCCCATCTTTGCATGAAATGTTCCCTTGATATCTCTAATTTTCTTGAAGACATCTCTAGTCTTTCCCGTTCTATTGTTTTCCTCTATTTCTTTAATACTGACTGCATACCAAATGGCAGTGACTGTGATTGGTGCTGGTCGTGGTCCCTGCCCTTGTGGTGCTTACAGGATAGTAAGATAGACATTAAGTGGTCTGTGTGTGTGCTTAGTTGTGTCAGACTCTCTATGACCCCATGGACTCTAGCCCATCAGGTTCCTCTGTCCATGGGATGTCCCAGGCAAGAATAATGGAGGGGGTTGCCATTTCCTTTTCCAGGGGATCTTCCTGACCCAGGGATCAAACCCTAGTCTCTTGCGTCTCCTGCCTTGCAGGCAGATTCTTTACTGCTGAGCCACCAGAGAAGCCCGAATGATGTATAGGAGATAGATATCACATAATCAGACAAACCACTATCTAATTATAACTTCTGTGATTGGAAGTAAAGGATGCTATTAGCATATGAACCTAATTGATGGGGTGAGAAGAAAGGAAGTATGTTAGGTAAACTTCTTTATCTACAGCCAGGAAGGCAGGTATGAGGATTGGAGACTTGGAGACAGAGGGCCCTCTTCCTGCAGGGTCACTCTTTAAGCACAATGGACAGCCTGATAGCCAAGGACACCCTGCAGTGAGGATTTGGGAATGGTAAAGTTTAGCCAGAGGAGGGTCTGTCCAACCACACTGAGTGGGGAGACGGGGTCCTCATCCTAGGTGTTAGGAGTTAATGACTATTAACCTCTGAGAAACTGCTTCCAATAAAGTCTATCAGAAAAAAAAAAAAAAAAAGGCAATTCTGGTGGCAATAGTGCGTGCTAAGTCACTTCAGTCTTGTCCAACTCTGTGTGACCCTATAGACTGTAGCCCATCAGGCTCCTCTGTCCATGGGATTCTCCAGGCAAGAACACTGGAGTGGGTTGCCATTTCCTTCCTCAGGGGATCTTCCTGACCCAAGGATCGTCCCTGTTATCTCTTAGGTGTCCTGTATTTGCAGGCAGGTTCTTTACCACTAAGGGCTTCCCTTGTGGCTCAGATGGTAAAGCATCTGCCTACAATGCGGGAGACCTGGGTTCAATCCCTGGGTCGGGAAGTTCCCCTAGAGAAGAAAATGGCAATCCACTCCAGTATTCTTGCCTGTAAAATCCCATGGACAGAGGAACCTGGTAGGCTACAGTCCGTGGGGTCACAAAGAGTCGGACACGACTGAGCGACTTCACTTCACTTCACTTCTTTACCACTAGCGCCACCTGGGAAGCCCCTGGTGGCATAGAGGGTAAATGACATGAAATAGCATGAATTTCTTCACAACACCAAAAGTTAAATAAATATCAGATTTGTTCTTTTTCATAATTATATGCTATATTGGTCAGTTTTTGGTGTTTTCCTTCCCCTCCGCTGGATAGCACAAGGAGCCCCGGAGCTATATAGTTGAAGAGAAGAGGTGAGGGGCCTGGTCCTTAGCCTGCCCTGGGGGAGAAGCCCTGGAAGGCAGCAGACTGAACCCCAGCTCTGCTCTCCCCACCTCCACGTGAGCCGCACGAGCCTCCTGCTTCAGCCACGCTCACTCTGGCGCATCCCCTGCCCTGCGGAAGCCTGTGCGGATGTCCCTAGAGCCCACAGCCCTCCCGTCCTCACATCTTGGCCGATCCTCTTTTCCTCCAGGTGTTGGTTATTCCTCCCTATTCAACCCTCACTTCTCAGCCCCAGTCAAGTCTACTGCCTTTTGTTATCCTGCTAGCTTTATTTATTTTTTTAATGATTAAAAAATACTTTATAAGGGATGCAGTAACTTGGGAGTTCAAATAAGGTTTTTTTTTTAATGTATGAAATACTTCATTATTTTGAAGGTATTTTTAAAACAATTTCTTAATCTTTTACAAATACTTGTCAGCATACCATGTATCGTAAAATGTCAAGCATCTCAGTTTTTTAATTTTTATTTTTTAAGTGGAGGAAAATTGCATGCAAAACCACCCAGTGTGTTGGTTTCTGCCATACAACAGTGTAAATCAGTCCTCACAGAATACCAGGCGGAGCTCCCCGTGTTATTTAGCAACTTCCCAGTGGCTGTTTTACATGTGATTTTACGCATGATAGTGGTCAGTGCTACTCTCCATTCATCCCCCTCCCCACCTCGCTGTGTCCACAAGCCCATTCTCCACACCTGCATCTCCAGTCCTTCCCTGCACGTAGGCTCAGCAGTACCACTTTTCCAGATTCCACAGATATGTCTAACATACAACATTTTTGTCTTTCTGACAAAAATTCTTTGTCTTACCATCACTCTGTATAACAGGTTCTAGGTTCATCCACCTCACTACAACTGACTCAAATTCATTCTTGTTTATGGCTGAGTATTATTCCATTGTGTGTATGTACCACATCTTCTTTATCCATTCGTCTGTCAATGGACATCTAGGTTGGCCTGTTAGGTTTAAATCACCAAGATTATTTGTAGGGCAGTTTATTCCCATCTCAAAATTCACTTCACCTACCGTAATTCACCAGAGAAGGTGGTGGCACCCCAGTGCAGTACTCTTGCCTGGAAAATCCCATGGACGAAGGAGCCTGGTAGACTGCAGTCCATGGGGTCGCTAGGAGTCAGACATGACTGAGCGACTTCACTTTCACGTTTCACTTTCATGCATTGGAGAAGGAAATGGCAACCCACGCCAGTGTTCTTGCCTGGAGAATCCCAGGGACCGGGGAGCCTGGTGGGCTGGTGTCTGTGGGGTCACACAGAGTCGGATACAACTGAAGCGACTTAGCAGCAGCAGCAGAAGCAGCAGCAGCATCCTAATTCACCAGCACACAAAAAGCAACTTGCCATCTTAAGAGGTAAGAAGGGCTCAGATATTTGGATACTTGGTGATATTTTCATCCCTTCTGAACATGCATTTTTGCCTGGAGAATCCTATGGACAGAAGAGCCTGGTGGGCTACCGTCCATGGGGTTGCAAAGTCAGACATGACTGAATGACTAACACTAACTAACTGAGCATGGAGGCCAGAAGAGCAAAGAGGATACTGTTAGTATTCTCTAGAAAATCTGGAGTTGCTACAGACAAAAGACACTAAAAACTAAAAGGCATTGGTTAAATTTATCTTCATAGTTGGGACTGACATATATACACTATTGATACTATGTATAAAATAGATAACTAATGAGGACAGGCTGTACAGCTCTGAACTCTACTCAGTGCTCTGGGTGACCTAGATGGTAAGGAAATCCAAAAAAAAAAAAGGGGATATATGTGCATGTATAACTGGTTCACTTTGCTGTACAGTAGAAACTAGCACAGCATTGGAAAGCAACTACACTCCAATAAAATTAATTTAAAAAATGTGTCCTCCTATCATCTTGTTACCCTGGTGCAATTTGTTTAGACTGGCTTTCTATCATCTGCCCTTAGACAATGACTTTTCTCTTGATGTTTTCAGTTTCTGATTCCTCCTCGTCTCTTTCAAGTCTCGTGTCCATCAGCTTCATAAATGCACATGGTTCCTCAACTCCTGCCCTTGGCCCTCTCCTGGGTGAATTCCAGGACTCCTCCAAGGTGAGCATACATGTGAATATCATGTTATTGGCATTAAGATACAAATTCTAACTCACGAAGTCTGGAGTGTGGTTAGACTACATTTCTAGACAGTTCCTGGCTGTCCCCGAGACTGCTGGTCCTCTGATCATATGGAATAGCAAATATGTATACTTCTCCCTAAGAAATCTTACCTCTTCTATCAGTTCTAATGAGATGGATGAAACTGGAACCTATTATATAAAGTGAAGTAAGCCAGAAAGAAAAACACCAATACAGTATACTAACGCATATATATGGAATTTAGAAAGATGGTAACAATAACCCTGTGTACGAGACTGCAAAAGAGACACCGATGTATAGATCAGTCTTATGGACTCTGTGGGAGAGGGAGAGGGTGGGGAGATTTGGGAGAATAGCATTGAAACATGTATAATATCATGTATGAAGCGAGTCGCCAGTCCAGGTTTGATGCACGGTACTGGATGCTTGGGGCTGGTGCACTGGGACGACCCAGAGGGAGGGTAGGGGAGGGAGGAGGGAGGAGGGTTCAGGATGGGGAACGCGGGTATACCTGTGGCGGATTCATTTCGATATTTGGCAAAACTAATACAATATTGTAAAGTTTAAAAATAAAATTAAAAAAAAATTTGTACTTTTTTTATGATGGGGTGTTTTCTTGCATTTTCAACTGTTGTCTTTGTGTGGATAGTTTCTGTAAGTCCATCTTCAGCTTTGTTTCCTGCTCAAGCTGCAGACCTGCATATTCAAATGCTGACTGGATGTTGTTGTTTAGTCTCTCAGTTGTGTCTGACTCTTTGTGACCCCATAAACTGCAGCATGCCAGGCTTCCCTGACCATCTCCTGGAGTTTGCTCAAATGCATGTCCGTTGACTTGGTGATGCCATCCAACCATCTCATCTTTTGTTGCCCCCTTCTTCTGCCCTTAGTCTTTCCCAGCATCATGGTCTTTTTCAGAGTCGGCTCTTCTTCAATGAGTCGGCTCTTTGCATCAGGTGGCCAAAGTATTGGAGCTTCAGCTTCAGCATCAGTCCTTCCAATGAATATTCAGGACTGATTTCCTTTAGGATTGACTGGTTTGATCTCCTTGCTGTTCAAGGGACTCGCAAGAGTCTTCTCCAACACCACAGTTTAAAAGCATCAGTTCTTCAGCACTTAGCCTTCTTTATTGTCCAACTCTCACATCTGTACATGACTACTGGAAAAATAATGGCTTTGACTGTACGGACCTTTCTCGGCAAAGTAATGTCCCTGCTTTTTAATACGCTGTCTAGGTTTGTCATAGCTTTTCTTCAGGAAAGGAGCGATCATCTTTTAATTTCATGGCTGCAGTGACTGTCCACAGTGATTTGGATCCCAAGAAAATAGTCTGTCACTGTTCCCATTTTTTCCCCATCTGTTTGCCTTGATATGTCATGTGTGGATATGTCAGTGCAGATTCTACCAGCATCTCAACAGGAAAGGTACAAATCTAGACTCAGCATCCTCTCAGGAGCTCCTTTGCCGGTGGATCCCACCCCCATGACAGATATCTCAAAGTGGCAGAATTCCAGAATGATGTCCATCAGCATACAAGTGCCCTGAATGGACCTGAAGGGCATGCCAACATTTGCTGATTTGGAAGAATCAAGGATATAACTTTGAGGCAAGAAGAAATGAAAAGTAGTGAAAATCTGGTTCAGAAGCATTCTCTCTTCATTCGCTTATGTCATAAAATAAGAAATAGACAAGGAAACAAGAGACTTATGGTTAGATATGAACTGGTTTCTAGCAAACAGGTTTTCCAGAGTTTGCCTAAACGTCCATTTGGTTGCTTGACATGAAGTTTCATGAGGGTTTGCTTAGGGAGGACTGTGCAAAGGGTTGATCCACTGTTTTCTTTAAATCCTATACATTTATTTGATGCCAGAGCTCTTGGCAAGAGAAATATGGTCTAATAGCAATACTGATTCCAATGGTTTACTGGAGATCCATACTGGAGAGTTTGTACACAGTGGTATTCAGTAAGAAGAAAGGGTTTTATTTGGCTGATATTATATGTATTATAATCTAAATATACACACGTACTCTGATGGTTAATTTTATGGGTCAACCTGATCTTAAGCCAAATGCTAGGTCCTGACATTTTTGCTGTACCATCATTCGGACAATCTCTCCATAACTGTCCTTGGTCCGCAGAGTCTATAGATTTTTCATTTATGTCCACCTGGGGTTTTTATCATGGGCTTTATTAGACATAATACATTTGCATTCCAATCCCAAAGAAAGGCATTGCCAAAGAGTGCTCAAACTACTGCACAATTGCACTCATCTCAGACACTAGCAAAGTAATGCTCAAAATTTTCCAAGCCAGGCTTCAACAGTATGTGAACTGTAACCTTCCAGATGTTCAAGCTGGTTTTAGAAAAGGCAGAGGAACCAGAGGTAAAATTGCCAACATCTGCTGGACCACAGAAAAAGCAAGAGGGTTCCAGAAAAACATCTACTTCTGCTTTACTGTCCATGCCAAAGCCTTTGACTGTGTGGATCACAACAAACTGTGGAAAACTCTTTAAGACATGGGAAAACCAGACCACTTTACCTGCCTCCTGAGAAATCTGTATGCAGTTCAAGAACCAACCATTAGAACTGGGCATGGAACAACAGACTGGTTCCAAATCAGGAAAGGAGCACATTAAGGCTGTATATTGTCACTCTGCTTATTTAATTTATATGCAGAGTACATCATGCGAAATGTTGGGGTGGATGAAGTACAAGCTGGGATCAAGATTGCTGGGAGAAATATCAATAACCTCAGATATGCAGGTGATACCACCCTTATGGCAGAAAGTGAAGAAGAACTAAAGAGCCTCTTGATGAAAGTGAAAGAGGAAAGTGGAAAAGCTGGCTTAAAACTCAACATTCAGAAGACTGAACGAAGAAGAGAAGACTCTTGAGAGTCCCTTGGACTGCAAGGAGATCAAACGAGTCAATCCTGAAGGAAATCAGTCCTGAGTATTCATTGTAAAGACCGATGTTGATGCTGAAACTCCAATACTTTGGCCACCTGATGCGAAGAACTGACTCATTGGAAAAGACCCTGTTGCTGGGAAAGATTGAAGGCAGGAGGAGAAGGGGAAGACAGAGGATGAGACGGTTGGATGGCGTCACTGACTCAATGGACATGAACTTGAGCAAGCTCCAGGAGTTGGTGAAGGTCAGGGAAGCCTGGCATGCTGCAGTCCATGAAGTTGTGAAGAGTTGGACATGACTGAGCGACTGAACTGACGTATGGAATCTAGAAAGACGGTACTGAAGAACCTATTTAAGGCAGCAGTGGAGATGCAGACCATAAAGGAGAGATGTATGGAGGGTGTGGAGGGGGAGGAAGGAGAGGGTGGGACAGATGGAGACAGTGGCATGGAAACATGTACACTACCCTATGTAAAATATACACTGCCATATGTAAAATAGATGGCCAGTGGGATTGCTGTATGACTCAGGGAAGTACAACTGGTGCTCTGTGACAAGCTAGAGGGGTGGGATGCGGTGGGAAGTGGAAAGGAGGTTCAAGAGGGAGGGGACGTTTGTCTATGTAATATGTCCATATTACCTATGGCTAATTCACGTTGATGTATGGCAGAAACAAATGCAATACTGTAAAACAATTAGCCTTCAAATAAAAATAAATAAATTAAAACAAACAAACAAACAAACATGACTGATGAAAGCCTACTAGATCTTCTAGAGCCTGTGTGCTCTCTTTGATGGAGCTTGTTCCTGCTTTCTGCTCACCTCTGATGTGCTCCAGCAGCGCTCTGCCCTTCAAAAAAGTAACCTTGTTATGAATTTGACTAAGGTCCACATATTCCTTCTGGAATTTATTACTTTCAGAGTGTTTAGGGATGATAAGTATTCTGATAAATTAAGATTCTGCACATGCTTCCCCAGATTCAATTCCACACACATACACATCAGGAAAGACTTGGCTAGCAGCAGAAAATGTAAAAAACCAAAAAACCAAAAACCAGGATTTTAGCCAACTTTCAGCTCCATGATTCAATAATGAGACAAGGTTCATCAAAACCTAACCACCCACCCAGTTGAGTTTTAGGCTGCATAACAATGAGTCAAGTTCCTCCATGTTGACCTGGTCAGATCACAGACGTTGGAGTTTTATGCTCAGTCCTCTTTGGTACATTCAAGTGTGGAGACTGGAAAATATACTATTTAAACTTTGGGAAAGAGAACACTTGAGGGCATAAGAGATGCCTTCAAAGATGTGTGTGTGCTCAGTTGCTCAGTCATGTCTGACTCTTTGCAAACCTATGACCTGTAGCCTGCCAGGCTCCTCTGTCCATAGCACAAAGATACTGGAGTGAGTTGACATTTCTTTCTCTCGGGATCTTTCTGACCCGAGAATCAGACCCATATCTCCTGCAGGTGATGGTGGGTTGGCAGGTGGATTCTCTACCACTCCTGCAAAGCCCTCAAGTATCTGAAGTGCTGTCACATTGGTGAAAAATTGTTTTTTCTGTCTGGGTCTTAGGGAAAGTTGGAAACAGCAAGGAAATCTATTTAGGCTCAATAAAAAGGAGACCTTTTAAACCTGTCGAGGTGGCCTGGGTGGGTCTAGTCCTTGGGGGTTCTGATGCAAGCTGTGTTTGGTGGGGATAGTATGGAAGCAGTCAGGCAGTGCTGTGAGTGCTCCTCTGGGTGGAGTGGGGCATTCCTCGTATATACTACTCACCCCTGCTCTGCCCAGCCTCCTGTGTGCTGTTTGTGGCTGTACAGCATGTAGCTCATTGTGTTCTTTGCTTAAAGTGTCTATGATTTGCTTTCTTATTTAAAAGCAGCATTTATTACTAGGAATTCCAAGGAAAACAACAGAAAGGGTAAGACGAGAGATCTCTTCAAGGAAATTGGAAATATCAAAGGAACATTTCATCTAAAGACGGGCACAATAAAAAACAGAGATGGTAAAGACCTAATATAAGAGATCAAGAAGAGATGGCAAGAATACACAGAACTAGTACAAAAAAGATCTTAATGATGGATAACCATGGTGCTGTAGTCTCTCACTCAGAGCCAGACATTCGGGAGTGTGAAGTCAAGGGGGCATTAGGAAGCATTCCTGTCAATAAAGCTAGTGGAGGTGATGGAATTCCAGCAGAGCTATTTCAAACCCTAAAAGATGATGATATTAAAGTGTTGCACTCAGTATGTCAGCAAATTTGGAAAACCCAGCAGTGGCCACAGGATTGAAAAGGTCAGTCCTCATCCCAATTCCCAGGAAGGGTAGTATTAAAGAATGCTTGAAACACCAGACAATTGCACTTAATCTCCCATGTAAGGTTAGACTAGAGATCGCTTATAATAAGGTTATATTCAAAATCCTCCAAGCTAGGTTTCAGCATTATATTGAATCAAGAACTTCCAGGCGTTCAAGCTGGATTTAGAAAAGGCAGAGGAACCATAGATCAAATTGCCAACATCCACTGGATCATAGAGAAAGCAAGAGAATTCCAGTAAAACATCTACCTCTGTTTCATTGACTATGTTAAAGCCTTTGACTGTGTGGATCAAAGCAAACTGTGGAAATCTCTTAAAGAGGTGGGAATACCAGACCATCTTACCTGTCTCCTGAGAAACTTGTATGTGGGTCAAGAAGCAACAATTAGAACCCTGTATCGAACAACTGACTGGTTCAGGATTGAGAAAGGAGTATGATAAGGCTGTTTATTGTCAGTCTACCTGTATATTTAACTTATACACAGAGCACATTATGCAAAATGCTGGGCTGGATGAACTACAAACTGGAATCAAGATTGCCCGGAGAAATTTCAACAATCTCAGATATGCAGATGATGCCACTCTAATGGCAGAAAGCAAAGAGGAACTAAAGAGTCTCTTGATGAGGGTGAAGCAGAGTGAAAAAGCCAACTTAAAACTCAATATTAAAAGAATTAAGATCATGGCATCTGGTCCCATCACTTCACGGCAAATAAAAGGGAAAAGGTGGAAGCAGTGACAGATTTCCTCTCCTTGGGCTCTGAAATCAGTGTGGATGCTGACTGCAGCCATGAAATCAGAAGACGATTGTTTCTTGGCAGGAAGCTATGACAAACCTAGACAGTGTGTTAAAAAGCAGACATCACTTTCCCGACAAACGTCTGTCTAGTCAAGGCTATGTATGGTCTTTCCAGTAGCCATGTATGGATGTTAGAGCTGGACCATAAAGAGGGCAGAGCACCAAGGAATTGATGCTTTTGAACTGTGGTGCTGGAGAAGACTCTTGACTGTCCCTTGGACAGCAGAGACCAAACCAGTCAATCCTAAAGGAGATCAACCCTGAATAGTCTGGAAGGACTGATGCGGAAGCTCCAATACTTTGGCCACCTGATGCAAAGAACTGATTGATCGGGAAACACCCTGATGCTGGGAAAGACTGAAGGCAGAAGAGGGAGACAGAGGATGAGATGGTTGGATGATTCAATGATTCAATGGACAGGAGTTTGAGCAAACTCCAGGAAATGGTGAAGGGACAGGGAAGGTTGGTGTGCTGCAATCCCTGGGGTTGCCAAGAGCTGGACATGGCGACTACACAACAATAAAATCCCAATTCACTTATTTTTCACCAGCAGTTGCAAGAAACTTGTAAATATTGACTTGGCATAAACAGAGGTGAGTTTGTATTGTCCATCTTCACTTCTTTTCATTCTAGACCAGTCAGACCTTTCCATCATCTTGGGCATGTTCTCATAGCAGATGAATCAAAGTGGTGAATGTAGAACAGAAAGTGAAGTATAAATGTGGGAAAACAGGCCTTCACCATTCCAGAGGAAGAGACTGGGGTGGTTAAATTAGGTGCTGCAAGGAGCTTTCCCCCAAACCTCATCATTGTCACAGGAAAGGCTGCAGGGGATGTATACTGGGAGGGGCTCCCTGAAGGCCCATCTCTCAAATGTATATTCTCTGTGTCTTTATTCTCTCCCTTCCCTGCCTCCTGTCCCCAGCTTTTCCCTTCAGCAAACAGAACAGAGTACTTGGACTACTCATCATTGAGACCCACAATACCATTTCCACCCTTTCATTTAAGGATGCAAACCGCTGTCAAACACCTGGGGTTTCTTGGATTCCTTTTTCCCTTCTCCACCATTTAAACATCATATCCTTTGCTACTACTTCAGATGTTCATCATCTGTTTGTTTCTCTTCTCTTGATGCATAGTAGGTGCTCAATAAAACTTGTTACTGACTACACCCTAACAGCCTTCTTAGTTCAGTATCCCGGACACCTGCAGAGCTCGTAAATGGTCCTTCTTGCCAAGAGTCTTGACCCTTCTGGCAGTTCTCCATGATGCCAGTCAGAAAGATCTCTCGAATATGCTAATCCGATCACTTCATTTCCATGCTTAAGACTCCTTCGTGGCCCTAAGGATAAAGTCTAAACTTCCAGGGCAACCCAGGCCCTTCAGGATGGATTCCTATCTCCTCTCTTAGCCTTTCCAGCCTTTTCATCATTCTGTGTGGGCGGCCCTCTCCAGTTTACATCATCCCCTCTGGAGCTTGCCAACAACCTGGGTTGGGGTGAAGCCCTCCTTTAGTGATGGTCATTAGACTATAAACCTCCTTGAGGTGCAAAACAGATCATATTAACTTCAGTCCAGTGTCTGGCCAACAGCAGAGGCTCTCTGAATGTCTGTAGAAAGCATGCATGTGCCCAGCACGTTCATGTCTGTTTTATTGAACTCTGCTGGTCCTTCCTTAGGGAGGCAGCACAAACACGTGGAGTGGACAGCAGGTAAGGAAGACAGGACGGAAATTAAAATTCTAAAAGCCCTCCAAACTAAGACATAGAATAATTTACACTTTGAATTACTACTCCTCATTTCTCTTTGCTTTTATAACATACTATTATTCATATGTATAGTTTCATGATCAAGATCTAACTTCTACTTATAAAAAATATAAAGATCATTTATATACTTCCATATTACTTCCTAGGTGGCCCTAGTAGGAATCTGCCTGCCAATGCAGGAGATGCAACAGATGCAGGTTGAATCCCTGGGTCAGGAAGATCTCCTGGAGGAGGAAATGGCAACGCACTCCAGTATTCTTGCCTGGAGAATCCCATGGACAGAGGAGCCCTACAGTCCATGGGGCCACAAAGAGTTGAACACGACCGAGCACACATACACAGATGTTACTTTCACATTAATAATCGATTAGGGACTTTCCTGGCAGTCCAGTGGTTAAGGCTCTTTGCTAAACCAGGAGTCGGACGAGACAGCACACGCATGCAGAGATCAGACACGACTGAGTAGGATGCACGGGTAACCTAAGATCCCCCATGTCAAGCAGCGCAGTCAAAAAAATAAGGTGGTTAAAGTGTAGAGGCTGGTTACTGTATAACTGATTACACAGTTTTATCATGGGATACAGGAAAGTACCTCAGTATCTGGAAGGACTAAATTCAAGGGCCCTGTGAACTACTTATGAGTTACGTAAAGTTCCGGGATGGTGGAACACACCTCCTACTGTGCCCATCATGCCAGGTGGGAAGTCCTGAATTGTTCTTTCTCTTCCTTTCACTGGTGGTTTTAAAGAGATTTGGGAATACAGAGCTACAGTAATACATAATTTTTCTTTTACTTTTGAAATAAAAGCGAGGCATATTAGTTTAATTCAGTTTCACTTAGATGAAGCAGCTGTCTTGGCAGCAAGAGGTAATGCCTTACCTATAATAATTAACATTACTTTTAGAAAAATGTAACTCTGTGTCACTGCTAGGCAGACCTTTTCTCTTGGGCATTTTTTTTTTTAAAGGAAATAAAATTATATTTTAAAATATTAAAGAAACAAGCCAGCAATTGTAATGCCCCAGTGAATCCTGAAAATTTATTATTTGGGAGAATATCAGATATTGATCCTTTGTTTTACAGCTCATGATAATTATCAGAAAATATACATTTTGAAATGACAGTCAAAAGAAAAGAAATAATTACATATAATACAGATTACAGGTATTTTACTTGTACATAAGCAAAGCAGTACTAAAAGCATACTTATGGGTTCATAGTAGGTGAACATGGCAATTTTCTGTTTAAAGCTGCAGCAACTCAAATCCTCTTCGGGTCAATAAAGAAAGACAGATTGAGAAATACATTTAGGGCTTATCACTGCGTCTGGCTGTAAACCTATTTTTTTAACCTTTCCCCTCCCCCCATATATATATGTATATACTTTATTGCCTTTATATTTCTGCTGGTTTAATATAATTAGTATACTAAATAGTTATCTGCATTTATTTGGTTTCTAAAAATATATAAAATGCATTGGAATAGAGCTCCTGCAGCTTTCAAGCAGTCACTGTCCTGGCATCGAAAGCTTATTCTGGAAACGTAAAGCAGCAATACTGAATCAATAGTGATTGTTTTGTCTTCTCCATACAGCTGATGGCCTTCAACCCAAACTGAGAAACACTGCAGCAAACAGCATAAACATGCAACTTAAAAAAAACCTGACATAATATAAAAGTAAGACTTAACGAGCTAAATTTTAATACCATATGGACTAATAAAGACAACTTTAGGTAGAAGAGGGATGCGAGCACAGCACTGTTATTTACATATAAATTAAGGCCCAATTTTTCCAAGGCAATGTACACAGGGAACCGTCCATCTGCTCATGCCCTTTGCACACCTGAAGTCAAGAGTTTTTTTTTCCTTTTCCATGTTACTTCCTCAATCTGTTATTATAGTTCTAACTTGGAAAGGTGTTCACAGAAGTGGATTTAAATGACGTTTCTTTTCTTGAAAGGCCACTTTGCTCTTATTCACAAAGAAAATATTCTTTTAGTGCAGGTACAACACGTATTTATGTTCTGGAAGCGAGTGCTTTTTTGTTCTTCTTACACATTGTTAATATTCACATTTCACACCGTAAGTTCTGTGTTTTTACTATCTTAGTCTTGTTTTAGCTCTCATCTACAGTTAATCTGAACTACAGAAATTGATGACTAGCTCAGTGATGGCTGAGGGAATTAATTAATTGGGTAACTCCTATTAACACCAACCGAAATCTCACATATAAATTCCCCATGCATCAGGGAAAAAAAAAAGCTAACCAAAATATTTCATCAGAAAAAAAAAGGACTGAGGCAACCCACTACAGATCATTCTCTGAGGATGACAAACACTCCAAAGGGTCAAATATACTAATAGTATTTTAAATTATCCCTTGGTAAGGAAAAAAAATCTTCTAATGTACTTAATACCTGTAGAAAATCACAATAAAACAACTTTCAGTGTAATAATAATTAAAAAAACTTATAATCTAATTTAGTATTCAGAAACTGAATATTCCCCCAGATGCAAAATTTTCTATTTAGCATTTTTGCATACCAGTGCCCACTTCCCCTCTCTGAAATATATCCAAAGATGTGGTACCTAATCTAACTCATTATATTTACAATAGATAAAAATGATCAGAAATAGACTAAGATATTTTTAAGATGTTCTAGGGAGATGAGTTTTCTTTCCTCTATTTTAAAAAAAGGCTTAGAAAAGATTTCTTAGAGATGTACTTCCAGAAGTTATATAACTGATTAAAAAGTACAGTTGCTCATTGTATTAATCAAATTCACATTTATATAATCTTCTTATCTAGGAAATAGTATTTCTATCTGTAATTAGATCTGTGAAGATTATTTGGCAGCTTGAAAATTCAGATGAACTGTCAGGATCCGGCCAGCCTTTCTTTAAAGTTATTAGGTTAATGCTGATAATAATTGACAACAATTGAGTTGGATCCTGACTTTGTGTTTTTCATGGTATGCCCAGGCATCTTTGCAATGAAAAATTGCAAAGTCTAATATGTCTTCAGTTTAACGTTTTGATTTAAATAGAATGTAATCAATTTATAAAAATTGTTTTTCTTTGTGAATAAGATCTCAATTCTCTGAACAACAATAACAAAATGACCCAGTATAGAATGGAACCTTTTAAAAATAAGGCATATATCGGGCATACATAAACCATTATTATCAGAAAATCTACAAATTATTTTGATTTTTTAATTCTAATTTTTAAATATATATAGATATGAAATAACTATTACAAACTGAGAGCAAATGTGTATAGGTTGTGGTTATTAGGTAAGAATCATTGATTTATCAAGTTTTTTTGAAAAACAGTATAATGGCAAAGTCAACTTGATAATTCTAAGAACCCAAAGAAAATATCTTTAGTTGAGGTCTGCCATTTAGCTGGACTAGAAAAGGCAACTATGCATTATTACTTTCAGTTCAGAAGCTTCTATATATTGTCATAGCCATTCTTAAAAATTTTCACTGGAAACCTAAATATAGCAGCATTCTTAGCATTCATTAAACCAAAAATAAGTCAAATATGTTTAAAACATCCAAAGTTGCCCTCATGCATAGCGTATAACTTACATCTTTTTATTGTTACCATGGCATTAATATACTAACCCACTGTTATTCTGTTGCATGTCAATAATACAGACAATATGTTTTCCTCAGAATTAAAAACTATTTTAAATTTTAGAATAAAGTCTAAATTATATTGTACCAAATTCTGATCAGAGGGAATGTAAAAATGGCTAGGTATCTGACCACATCCATCCAGATAATCTGGTGCATCTCAGTTAGGTCAGTACTCATGGGAAGGGTGTTGACTCATTTTTGGTTTTATAAATAAGAAAATATATGCACAAAGGGAGCTTCATGTCCTGTAAAAGTCAAACTGAAAATTAATGAAAACGAACACTGAATTTAACTTTATTTCCTTAGTAAAAAGTACCTAACTCCAATCTACTTTCTGTCTAAATGACTGGAGAAATTGCAACCGTTTATAATGTACACAGTAAATTATGTGCAAGCAATAACTTATCCAGGGTGCTTTCAGCAATAGACCATACATACAAAGTGGGTTATTTTAAAAAATATATCACTTAAAGCAACCTTCCTGAAAATATCCTCAGACATCTCTAATGTGTCTATTATGGCAACTCTGAGGATCCATGAGACTAAAATAAAAGGCAGGGCAGAAACAAAACACCTCATGTTATGGGAAACCCCATGCCTGTTTGGAGAGATATTCAACAAGTATATTTTTATTCAACAGTGTCTGAAGCACTGCAAACATTTTAAACATATATATAAAATTTACTTCATGAAAATATTTCCATTTTTGTATGCGGTCATTCCTATGCTGGAAATACTGTAAAGGAAAGATTAAACTTCAGATTAAAAAGAAAACCTGAATTCTCTCACCTAATTAAGCAGTGGCTAGGATGGGTTCACAATGGCAGAGCATCCTATGACACTTGTGGAGCTGTAAATCAGCAATGCGTGGAGTCTGGCGACATGCACACAAAGTCATTATCACACGGTATATAATGTAATTCAGTCACAGGATAAGTATTAATAAAAAATATTAAAACATCAACATTCACTCATTAATTGATTACATGGAATAAATAAACTAAGTCAGTCACATATTTCTCTTCACTCTTAAGTCACGGTTTTATTTATGTATGCACACTGTATAATACTTTCCTAATGCTCTCAAAATGCTACAAATAAAAATGAAGGCTTGGCATTACAGCTGCTGGACAAAAACGTCAACACTGTGGACGTGTGAAAACACAGTTTCTTTGTTCTTTAGCATCAGTGCACAGGGTATGGCTCCAAGTGGTATGCAACTTAGGACAGAAAAAAGATACGGTGGCTTGTGAAACAGATCCTCTGTTCATCATTGGCACAAAATCAAAGGAGGAATAATCTTCACCGTCCTTGGTACCTTTACTGGATCTCCACCCTGAAGACAGGTAATGTTATACATATATGCCTTCAGGATTAAAACCAGATGAGATAGGATTCTGTAGAATACGCAGGTTACTGGGGAGCTGCCGAGAGGAGCCAGGCCGCTTCAGAGACCCGGACTGGAATGGTGCCTCTAAACAAGAAACAGAGAAAATCGTTTGATGTTTGCACCAGTGACCTGGATATGAGAAATTAGAACTCTCCCTGTTCTCAAGAACCAAGTGATACAGAGTAATGACTGCACCCCCATAGGTTCTAGGTGAGAGGACAGGCTGAGTCTGCTTGACCCTCTCAGTTGATAAAATAGTTTCCAGTCATCTGATGAGTTCATGATCTTTTGAAAACGGTGAGCACTGTGCCTCTCTTTCTGGGTTGCTCATATCATATGCATAGGCAGATTTAGAACTGTCTTTTAAATACCAGCACAAATTAATAACAAAGACTTTTAGGAGAGGAAGAAGGGGCTTTAGGAACAGAGAGAAGTTACCACTCAATTTAATAGACCATGGCTCACACATATTTCAGGAAAAGTTTGCAAGGAAACAGTTTAAAATTAATGATAGGATATCTACCCATCTAAGTAAATAAATAACATAAATATTATTGATTCTTCCCAGAAAAAATTTTCTTTAAGTGACCCAAGAATCAGCTTTGAGTAGTAGGAGAATGTTGCAACCAAATGTAAGCAGTTTATTCAAAGTTAACAGTGAACATCAAGTTTTGAAAAAATAGTTTCTCAAATCTTACCCCTTTCTATGTCTGCATGCAAGGCCTCCACTTCAATGGGTTCCGCTGGCAGAACGGTGACTTTCGTCCCTGTCTGCTGGATAAACTGCTGGAGGTTGACTTGCCGCAGCTCTTTGGTCAACTGCTCCAATTCTTGTTCTTTGTCCTAGACGGAAGTTAAATTTTTTCTAAAATTTGAGGATTCACTATTGGCCAGCTACAGACATCCTGGTCACTGTCTACCTGCTACAGGCTTAAATGTGGGATGCTCACTTTCACAAGAGTGCTTGTAACAAACCCGGTTTATATTGACATACTGGGCCGAGGAGGTCAAGCTCACTCTGAGGCATGGGCCACAAAATAGGCAAGTAAAAGACAACAGCTTCTTCAGTTTGTGCTTTTAAATGTCATGCCTTCCTCTGCTAGGAGTACACTATGGACCTGATGAAATAAATCTTTGTCTACAGACTTTCATGAATAAAATACTGGATTCCATCTATCCCAGTGTTTACAGCAATCTTGCTAAGCTCTTCATAACTATACTTCCCCATTATCTACTTCATAATAAGTGTTAGTCAATCAGTTGTGTCTGACTCTTTGTAACCCCATGGTGTGTAGCCCATCAGGCTCCTCTGTCCATGGAATTCTCGAGGCAAGAATACTGGAATGGGTTGCCATTTCCTTCTCCAGGGGATCTTCCTGACCCAGGTATTGAACTCAGGTCTCCACACTGCAGGCAGATTCTTTACCGACTGAGCCACAAGGGAAGCCCATCTACTTGATAATATACAGCAAAATTAATAGTCATTTGGTTCATGAGATTTGGGCTCCTTGTTTTTTTTTAAACTGTTTTTAAGTTTTCATGAAATGCTTTACTGAGATTTATGTTAGAGCACAAGGAAAGCAAGATTTCCACTCTGGGGTTTTTAAATCCTTGACAAGCAGGTCTGTGAACTGAAGAGCTCTAAAGTAAGAAGAACAAGCTTGGATGGCCAGAAAGCTCCAAAAGCAAGGAGAGGCATTCTGTTATTCAAATGCACTTTCTTCTCTTTCTCTCTTAGGGCACTGTTAAGGAAAAGCAGCAGGGCCTCATCTAAGCTGGGTGAGTCTGAAGAACCAGTAAGGAGGGAAGAGAAAAGAGAAAGGAGTGGTTGTTTTTTGCTACTTTGAGTGTAGGGGGTACTTGGAGATATCTGAGTAATTTGATTCTCAGATACTTTTCACAGGAAGTGGGGTTTACTAATAACAATTTTCATAAATTAGTATGTAATATCAAGGCAATATTATTTCCAAATGTACCCTTAAGTGTCTAAATAAAGGGCTGACAGAGGATGAGAAGGTTGTATGGCATCACAGACTCAATGGATGTGAGTTTGAGCAAACTCCAGGAGATGGTGAAGGACAGGGAAGCCTGGCATGCTGCAGCCCATGGGGTTGCAAAAAAGTCGAACACGACTGAGCAACTGAACAGAACAGTACAATACTGACCAATCATAGGTTAACAACCTTCTATTACTGAGAAATTCCTGATTTTCCAAATTTTGGTGGTAGTTCTACCTCTTACCGTAATGAATTGCAGAGACAGGAAATCCTATCAGTTCTTCCTGAAACCTCAGCTTTCTCTGCTTGTGGAACTGTTCCTCCTCTAAAGCATCTCTTCTCAAACTCCAATGTGCACGGGTGCTATTTGGAGATGCTGTTACTACACACAGTCTGAATTTCTAACCATTGTGCCCTGAAGCCTCACGGTTCACTCTCTGATCCATGATTATAGAGCTTCTAAGCCAGCACTGTCCAAAAAATGAGCCCCGGAACACATGTGCTACTGAGCACTTGAAAAGAGGCCAAATATGACTAAAACAGAAATTTAACTTTATTTAATATTTTTAAACAGCTTTACTGAATATTACTTAACTTCAGTTTAAATGTAAGTAGCCAGGGACTTCTCTGGCACCACAGTGGTTAAGTGTGACTTCTGTCCCTGGTATGCCTCCTGACCAAAACACTAAAAATAAATAAATAAATAAAACAGAAGCAATACTGTAACAAACTCAAAAAGGACTTTAAAAATGGTCCACATCCCCCCTGCCAAAAAATCTTTAAAAAAATGTTAAGTAACCGTTTTATAATCAATTGTGTCTCCTCATTTCAGCTGTTAGAAACTGATACCTCTTTGCAACTCCCGTAACATTTACCACCACATTGTCTTTCCAAGAATAGGCATCCAAGAAATATAAGCTGAGTGATCGTGGTCTGAGTGTGAAATATAAACGTTCCTGTATGTGCTTTAGAGATGGGAAAAAGTCAGGGAGGAACCTGCCCCTCTGGAGAGGAGAGAAGACGTGGTTAGTAACAAAGGAGAGGCGATTACATACGCAGACAGCTAGCCACACAGCCTTTGTGAACCACTTCTCGGTGATCTCTTTAGCTTTGGTTTCCCTACTGTTAAAAGGAGGAGGTCAGATTCACTACCTCCTCATTAGTGTCCACACCTGCTCTGAGGTTCTCATCTCCTGTCTCCAATTACCTAGTGCTGCCACTACCACAGTTAAGAAAGCTGCTCTCATGGAAAAGGACCTGTGGCTCCAGCTCTCATCTTTGGTTTAGTCTCCTATCTTAGCATTGTCATAAGTCACAGAAATTCTAAGAAACTTATAAACCAAGGTAGGTTTCTAACTCTAAATGTAAGGGAAAATGAATAATCATTAAAGAAGATGCCAAAAGATATTCTTTTAAACAGATTAAAAAAAAACCATTCTTTTTATAAAAAGGTTCTTACCTGTAATCGTTTGGTGGCTTGGCCAAGAGATCTTTCCACAGCTTTAATACCATTTTCCAGCCTTAGGCTCTGCTGGCCTTGAATGTCAATTTCCCCTCTGACCTTACCGATCTTGCCTTTAACCTCTTCTTCATTTACTTGTGCCTCTTGGACTTCCCGTTGCAATTTTTCTGCTTCAAGACCACTTTCCATAGTCTGAATTTGAGCCAAATAGTCCTTTAACTTGCTTTCACATTCTGTTATTTTCTGTCTTATTTCTTGAAGTTGATCTTTCAGCTGTTTTTCATTTTCCTGTTCAATCTGTAATTCATTTTCCCAAAACTCTTCCTCTTCAATTTCTACATCATTTCTTTTGATCTTTTGCTCCAGGCGGACTATCTCCTCTTCAAGGTTAGAATTATATTTTTGCTCCCAAAATCGTATTTCTATTTCATTTGATTCTAGCTCTTTCTCAATGGATTGGAGCTTCTCCGTCTGCAAACGGATCAGCTTCTTCAACTCATCTGCGGTTGTTTTGCAGTTATTCAGCACCTTTTGCTTAAATTCAGTTTCTTTACCTTTTCCAAAAATGTCCATTAATCCTTTGGCACCTCCTGTAAATGTTAATGATTTCCTTTTAGGTTCTCTCCTTTTGATTGTTTTGTCAATCTGAGGCCTCAGTTTAGCTAAGGGGGGCAAACTCTGCCTGTACAAAGTCCTTTCAGGAACTCGAGCCACACTGTCCGACGTGGGTCGCTCACTGAGAGATGGCCCTGTGCGACGTAAGATCAGCTGTACGTCGCTAGCATACTGCCCCCACTTGTTTAAGGATATGATAGGGTTTTCATGAGGTGCTAGGTGCCTTTCAGTATCTCTCCACTTTTCTATAAGCGTGTACCTTCCAGTTCGACCTAGATAAAAAAGACAAAAATAAATTTTCAAGATGAGATATGTAATAGCTAAAATAATGCCTCCAAACAGAGGACCTATTGGATAATTGTGTTTTCTCAGTAAGTATCACATTCCAGTCTATGATGCCTTTAAAAACTTCACTCGAAGATACTGAACTCCTTAAGATATGTAACACATAAAATATGGGATGTGAATTGCATATACCCTTCAGACTTGCTTTAGAAAATCATCTTTATACTTTAAACCTCAATGAGAATCTTAACCTATCTTCCTGTCTGACTGCCCCGACCTCGTTTGGGGCAAGACCTCCTGTTGAAACTAAGGAGATCACTAGAGAGTTCTGCTGGAAGCCAGGACCTGGTTCCAGGAACCAGGAAGGACTTCAGAACTCGAGCAAATGTCTACTTGGTGAATCCCACTAATTTCCCTGCACATCAGGACTTGGGAAGCTTGGGGCCCCTGTTTCTCCTCCTGAAGGGAGACATGGAGCCAATGGAGCACCTGCTACTCAGCTAACAGGCATTGGACAGGCCTTTCCTCTGCCCTCACCTTCCTGTACACCTGTGGCAAATAAAAAAAAAAAATCACCTCAATGAAAACAACCCTTCAAAACAATTTCATATAAAAAGTGGGACCTGAAGAGAAGTCCTGTTCACTTTTGATAAATAATAACTTCAAAGAGTCTTTAAAAAAAAATTAACAAGGCAGAATGATACTATTAAAGAACAAAAATAGAATAAAATTATATTTATACTAAAATATACTGAATACAACAGTAATTATGGAAGATAAACATTCAGAAGACTTTCTGTCACTAGTTTGAATACACTTCCTAAATATTTCCATTTAAGATGTGTGGGTCAGATGGATATTAATTTGTGAAAAATGTCCATTAGACATCTGAAACTAATGTTATATATCAATGAAAGTGAAAGTTGCACAGTCATGTCTGACTCTTTACAAGCCCATCAACTGTAGCCTGCCAGGCTCCTCTGTCCATGGAATTCTCCAGGCCAGACTACTGGAGTGGGTAGCCATTCCTTTCTCCAGGGGAATGTTCCCAACCCAGGGATCGAACTCAGGTCTCCCTGAGCAACCGGGGAAGCCCCTATATATTAATGATATCTCAATTTTAAAAAGTATCCATTAATAGTTAATATTATTACCAGAAAACCTCACCCTGCCATCTAGCAATTATAATACTGGCATATACAGCTACAGATTTATTTTTTGTGTTTTCTTTTTTAATTTCATGAACTTCTGGACCAGTAGCAGTATTTCCTCAACTACTGGTCCAATAAATGGAAATCTGGATATGTCACATATGAACATCCACATATGCAATTCAAAAGCTGAAAAATGACATTGCTCTAAGTATATGTGTGTGATCTTCTTTAAGGAAACCTGAATTTTGGATGCAGCTGAAAACTTGGAAGATTTGAAAGCAAACAGACTGGAGTTTTAATTTTGGGTAAATTACTGAATGGATGAGCAGCATTCCTTCACTTCTACAATGGGGAGGGCAGGAGCACCTCACAGGTTCTGACAGTCAGTGTGTGTGTCCAACTCTTTGCGACCCCATGGACTGCAGCCCGCCAGGTTCCTCTATCCATGGGATTTTCCAGGCAAGAATACTGGAGCAGGTTGCATTTCCTACTCCAGGGGACCTTCCCAACCCAGGGATCGAACCCACGTCTCTGTGCCTCCTGCACCGGCAGGCGGATTCTTTATCACTGGCGTCATTAGTTGTTACTATTATCGAAATACCTGGGCAAACAAGGAGACTGAAATGTCTTTGCACCCTGGATTTGGCTTTCTGGAATAAAAATGTTCTAAGATTTTCAGGTTAAAAATGACTGTAATTACCCACAGAAAAACCACATGACCAATCTTCAAGGTTACACTCGCCCCACATACATGCACTGCTTCAAAGCGCACAGCACTGTGTGTTCCTGGCTCCGGTGTCTGTCAGCGACTCTTATTTAGGATCTCTCTCCTGCCACCTGGACCCCATGTCCTCACCAGTCTATACGAAGGGTTAGACAAGACCAGTAGAATGTTCTCTAATCCTACCAGGCCATGAAGCGTCTTTAAAAAGAAAACTGAATAATTACACTGTATGAACGAAATTAAAAAATTTAAGGCCTGTAACTGAGTCATAATTATATATAAAGCTGATTCTTCCAATGCTTAATGGTACTGCTACTCCATGAGAATGCCTTGGTAGATTATTTAATATTACTTTTACTGCCAGCTTTTCCTTTCTCTTAAATAATGCATATTTAGTGCAATTAGGCAAAAAAAAAAAAAAAATCCAGCAACATAAAAAAGCTTTTTAAGAGGTAAATAATTAATACTTTGATTTTATTATAGAAATTGGGTTTTAGATAGTTTATGTAAGAGTTAAATCCCATAATCATTGTTTTTAATACCTATTCTTGGCAAGGTCTTACAGAATCTGAATACTTCATTTAGACAGATTCCAATTCTTCCTGCAGAACTCCTTTTAGTGCAGTTTATTAAATGGATACATTTAGTTCTACCTTGTATACTATCTCAATGTAGCCTAAGACAAATAAAAAGGAATATCTATCTATCTGTGGCATTTGTAGTTTAAAGCTTTTGGCTACCTGGGTCTGAATGCTATAATCTGTAATGAAAAATAAAATACTGGCTACACTTTAGAAGAGTTGAAGCAATTGAGTATAATCCCAAGAATCATTAACTTCATATAATGAGGAAAATCACAAAGAGATTTTAGTGCATTAGGGGAATCTCATTGTATGAGTGACATCATTAAAAGGAGTAACAAATGACTTTTCACCTAACTTAAAGCGGAATACATGACTATGAAGTAATATGAAGTTTTAGAAATATATACCCAAATATATACTCAAATATTCAAATATGAGTCATCCAGAAGCATTATGCCCTTATTTCAACCATTTAAAAAGAGTGGCAACTATTGTTTTAGAAACAATTTTAGGAAATTTCTTAGAGACAAAAAGTAAAATCATTTAAAAGTGTCACATCTTATTATTTATTCAACAAATATACACTGAACAGACATTTATCAGAAATAGTGTCAGGCCATGAGAATATATTCAATTAAACACCCTGATTATAAATGCTCTGCAGAAATTTTAGTTTTAACTGACATTTGATTTTTTCTCCAGTATCAAATTCTCCTTACTCCAAATATGAATAATGTATGTTCTTCAAAAGAACATGACAGAGACCTAGTACTGATTTCTTATGAATTTAATGCTAACATATCCTCCTGTTTCTGGACATATTATAAGTAATTTCAGTTAACATCGGACTTATTCTATATCTGTAGTGAAAAATCTATGCTGTCTGACTCAGTTTTTCTGACAATACTTTGCCCCTTCAGTTATAAACATTTTGAAATTAGTTAGTGAACCTAATTAATTCATTCCGTAACGGTTTAGAATTCTTACAATAAACATTGCTCTGTAACAGAACTTATATTGTATCATATATATAAATACATACACACACACACACACACACACACACATATTCACATATGGTCTCTTCCCTGGTGGCTCAGGTGGTACAGAATCTGCCTGCAATGCTGGAGACCTGGGTTCAATCCCTGGGTTGGGAAAACCCTCTGGAGAAGGGAATGGCACCCCCATGGGATTTCCCAGGCAAGAAAACTGGAGTGGGTTGCTTCACAGAGGGATCTTCCTGACCCAGGAATCAAACCTGAGTCTCCTGCACTGGAAGGCGGATTATATACATATATGTATATATATATAATATATATATTTATATAATATATATTATATAAATTTCCTAGTGATATATGCAAGTATTTTGCAAATTTGTCAGTCATTTTCTATAGGTCCTGCATGCAGCTATTAAGGTAACTTACCATAGAGTATTTCTTATGATGACAGTGACACAGTATAACCTGGCAGCTAGCTGTGCTTTCAACACATTGTTATTCATTCACAGTATATCTTTCCAGTGTGTTGATGAGACTATCACATAATCACAGAATTATTGCATATTAATTTAGGACTTACTTAGGGTTTTATTACAAACTTACTACCATTAAAAATAATGAACATTTATTGATTTCATAATGATTAACATTGAGTATGTCCCCTATATGCTAGGCTTTGTGTTGGTTACTTTACATAAATAGTATTAACCAAAATAACAGCTAACACATCAATATAAACCACTAAGTTTTGGGGGATTGTTTATTAATGCAGCGTAATCTTACCCATCCTGACTGATGCATGTTGTGAATTACATGTGTTCCCATTCGTTAAAATCTTTTAGGGATGTGGAAAATATAGAAGATACTTAGAATTATGGCTGATACACTATACTATTGCTATAAATATAAAAACTGTAAAAGATGATCTTGGTTATAAAAAAGCCATATATTTTACTACTAAGGATTTTTAGTTTTTGCTTCAATGTAATTCAGTCGGTAACTATATTTTCTAACAGTTGTCCACTGGGATTATAGAGGATATAAATAACGCAGTATAACAGTAGTTAACACTGGGGTTCTTGAACCAGACTTCTGGTTTGAATCCCAGGATGCTCCTTACCAGCTACTGGAGCTTGGGCAAGTCATTTAAGATCTCTGTGCCTTGCTCCATCACCTCCAAAACAGGGGTCTAACAGGGCTCTTCTCCTAAGACTGTTGTGAGGGTTAAATGATGTGGAAAATTTAATTCCCAATTCAGTAGTGAAAAGTGAGACTTTAACTATGAAGCTTTATGGAGAGTGAAATCTTTTTTTTAAAGCTCATCTGTAGGTACACAGAAAGCACTGCTTGTAATGTTTACTTCTAGGAAGCAAGGTCATGAGCGATTCTTTTACCTTCCCTGTGTTTTGCTAAATTTCAAAACAGTCTACAATAGATAGTGCCACTTTGTAAGCAGATACAAAATTAACCAATTCATAATTTTCTAAAATTGATCATTTATATATGAAATTAAGAGTTAAATGTGATACATTATTTTCTTTACCTTCTCAAGGATCATATAACCTTACGGATGAATAGGACATTAGGTGGTCACCAAGTTCAGTCTGTACTGTACAGTTCAGCCTGCACCAATTGCAACCAAGTTCACAGAGCCTTTAAAAAATTCATTCATTTATTCTCAAGTATGTATGAGTGTCTACTACATGGTTTTAAGCTATGGCAATAAAGAATAAGCAAACAGTGGCAGGCAATACACAGCACGTGGATGAATGAATGTAGGTCTACTGTCTGTTATCCAACAGCTTTAAGGTCAGATATGCTAAAAATTAAGAATTTTTTGGATGACAGAAAGGTAGCAGAGTGCTATCCTGCAAGTCCACAGTCAAACATATTGAAAATTCTTAAGTAAAATATATCAATTTCATGCCAAATTGAATAAATATAGATTAAAAACAGCCTCAGCTTCATATCAAATCAGACCAGTTTTTACTCCCAAATGAGTTCAAGGTATACAGGTATGGCTAACAAACTAACTATGATTAAATTTTAGGGTTTCAGAATTTTTTAGGTTTCAAAAATGTGGATAATGGATTGTGGCCTATAGGTAATGTATCGGGGTACAATAGAGAAAAATAAGAGTACAGCAGACGGGGAGTATGCGCATGTGTGTGGCTATGTGTGCGCAGGTGTGCATGGATGGGCAATCAGGGAGGGGCTCCGGGATACGATGGCATTTAAGAGACCTACTTCAAAGCTTTTGCATAGCAAATGAAACAGAAACAAAATGAAAAGCAACCCACAAATTGGGAGAATATATTTGCACATGATGTGACCAAGAAGGGATTAATTTCCGAAATTTACAAACAGCTCATGATGCTTAACAGCATCAAAACAAACAACCCAGTCAACAAGCGGGCAGAAGATCTAAACAGACATTTCTCCAAAGAACATATACGATAGGTACATGAAAGGTGTTTCATATGGCTAATGATTAGAGAAATGCAAATCAAAACTACAAGGAGATATCACTTCACACCAGTCAGAATAACTATCATCAAAAAATCCACAAATAATAAATGATGGAGAGGTTGTAGAAAGAAGGGAACCCTCCCACCCTGTTGGGGGGTATGTAAATTGGTACTGACACTCTGGAGAACAGTATGGAGATTCCTTAAAAAACTAAACAGAGAGCTACCATATGACCCTGCACTCCCACTCCTGGGCATATATCTGGAGAAAAACATGATATAAAAGGATACATGCACCCCAGTGTTCACTGTGGCACTGTTTACATTAGCCAAGACAAGGAAGCAACCTAAATGTCCACTGACAGAGGAATGGATAAGGAAGATGTGGTACGTGTATATAATGGAATATTACTCAGCCATTAAAATGAAATAATGCCTCTTGCAGCAACATGGATATACTAGAGATTGCCATACTGAAAGAAGTAAGTCAGAGAAGGAGAAATATCCTATGACAACTCTTATACATAGAATCTAAAAAGAAATGATACAATTGTACATACTGTTATATTTAAAATGAATAACCAACAAGAACCTACTTACTGTATAGCTCAGGGAACTCTGCTCAATGTTATGTGGCAGCCTGGATGGGAGGGGAGCTTGGGGGAGAATGGATACATGTATATATTTGGCTGAGTCCCTTTGCTGTTCACCTGAAACTATCACAACATTGCTAATCAGCTGTGAAAGTGAAAGTCGCTCAGTTATGTCCGACTCTTTGCAATCCCATGGAATTCTGCAGGCCAGAATACTGGAGTGGGTAGCCTTTCCCTCCTCTAGGGGATCTTCCCAACCCAGGGATCGAACTGGGGTCTCCTGCATTGCAGGTGGATTCTTTACCAACTGAGCTATATTCCAATACAAAATAAAAAGTTAAAAGAAAAAGACCCAGTGCTAGCCAAAAATAAATAAGTAAATACAATTATTAAAAAATATTTTTAAAAAGATGACATTTAAGCAGTGAGCCAAGGAAGTGAATTTGGAAGATATCTGGGTGCACAGTATTCTCAGCAGGGAGAGGAACAGATACAAAGACTAAGGCAGAAATGTCTGATATATTTAAGAGGAAAGCAATCAACAGTGAGTGAGATTGTGGGTAGAGCAGGGATTTTTATAGGGTGCTGAAGACCAGTGCATGGACTTTAAATATTTCTGAGTGAGTCTGGTGACTATTAAAGGGTTTTGAGCAGAACACTGATGATAATGTGCATTTTCAAAGTATTACTTTAAATAAATCTGTTGAGAATAGGCTGGAGGGGATCAGAATGATACAGGGAAATGAGCTGGAGAGCCACTGCAAAAATCTGAGTGAGTCATGATGGTGGCTTATATCAAGCGTTAGTGGCTATGGGGAGGAGCAACATGATTCTGGATATACACTGAAGGTAGTGTGGGCAGGACTTGTTGATGGATTAGTTATAAGGTACTAGAGCAGGAAAAGAATCAAAGATTAATACAAATTTTATTTGTATTTATTTAATTAATACAAATTAAATACAAAATTTATTAATACAATTAATAAAAATTGTAATCAATACAATTAATACAAATAATCAAAGATAATACAAAGATTTTAGATCTAATCAATTAAAGTGTTACTGGTCTGCAATTCTGGGCTCAGCCCCTCGTCTCTGAGGTGTGGGTGGGGTCATTGTGACCTCAGCAATATGTGAACTGTGAACTACCATTTGTTCAAGCTGGTTTTAGAAAAGGCAGAGGAACCAGAGATCAAATTGCCAACATCCACTGGATCATTGAAAAAGCGAGAGTTCCAGAAAAACATCTATTTCTGCTTTATTGACTATGCCAAAGCCTTTGACTGTGTGGATCACAACAAACTGTGGAAAATTCTGAAAGAGATGGGAATACCAGACCACCTGATTTGCCTCTTGAGAAACCTGTATGCAGATCAGGAAGCAACAGTTAGAACTGGACATGGAACGACTGGTTCCAAATAGGAAAAGGAGTACGTCAAGGCTGTATATTGTCACCCTGCTTATTTAACTTCTATGCAGAGTACATCAAGAGAAACACTGGGCTGGATGAAGCACAAGCTGGAATCAAGATTGCCAGGAGAAATATCAATCACCTCAGATATGCAGATGCCACCACCCTTATGGCAGAAAGTGAAGAAGAACTAAAGCGCCTCTTGAAAGTGAAAGAGGAGAATGAAAAAGCTGGCTTAAAGTCAACATTCAGAAAACTAAGATCATGGCATCCAGTCCGATAACTTCATGGGAAATAGATGGGGAAACAGTGGAAACAGTGGCAGATTTTATTTTGGGAGGCTCCAAAATTACTGCAGATGGTGACTGCAGCCATGAAATTAAAAGATGCTTATTCCTTGGAAGGAAAGTTATGACCAACCTAGACAGCATATTAAAAAGCAGAGACATTACTTTGTCAACAAAGGTCTGTCTAGTCAAGACTATGGTTTTTCCAGTAGTCATGTATGGATGTGAGAGTTGGACTATAAAGAAAGCTGAGCACAGAAGAATTGATGCTTTTGAACTGTGGTGTTGGAAAAGACTGTTGAGAGTCCCTTGGACAGCAAGGAGATCCAACCAGTCC
>NW_011494942.1:11122124-11134971 GCF_000754665.1 Bison bison bison | reverse complement strand
GCCCTTGGACAGCAAGGAGATCCAACCAGTCCGTCCTAAAGGAGATCAGTCCTGGGTGTTCATTGGAAGGACTGATGTTGAAGCTGAAACTCCAATACTTTGGCCACCTGATGTGAAGAGCTGACTCATTTGAAAAGACCCTGATGCTGGGAGAGATTGAAGGCAGGAGGAGAAGGGGATGACAAAGGATGAGATGGATGGCATCACCGACTCAATGGACATGGATTTGGGTAGACTCTGGGAGTTGGTGATGGACAGGGAGGCCTCGTGTGCTCCAGTTCATGGGGTTGCAGAGTTGGATACAAATGAGCAACTGAACTGAACTGAGGAGGCCCTTGGGCTCCTTTGGCCCCACCACAGTGAAGGCAGGACCTGCAAGGCGAGGGAAGAAGTGAAGGTCGTGAGGCAGGTCTGTGAGACCTTGTCCAGGGTTCTGCAGAGAGCCCCTTGATGGCCTTTGGGGCTCGGCCTGCAGTCTAAGGTGGGATGGGATGCAGGAGGGCCTGCCTGCTGATGCACATTTTATCTTTACTTCTTCCTGTTTTTCTTTCTTCCCCTTGCTCTTCCTTTAATATTACAATTAAAATTTTTTATTTGGAAAAAAAAAAGCAAGCATCCTCATTTGTGGAGATAAGAAGGAAGAAATCTGAGGATGGGCAATAGACGGGACACAAAGCTTGGGTTTTGACATTTTTAGTCTAGATAGCAATTAGTCGTATTACTACAATAGCCAGTAGCCACTAGCCACATTTAAACTTTAATTAAACATTCAATTCCTCAGTTACACTAGCCACACTTCAAGTACGTAATAGCTGCATGTGGCTCAAGGCTACCGCACTGGACATGCAGGCACAGAACATCACCATCCTTGCAGAAAGGTCTAGGGGGCACCACTGTTCTAGAAACTCTTTTATCGAGCACCTGCTTCAGGAAAAGCAATGGTATAAGAACAAGCAGGACCTCCACACTTTGAAGGAACTTTCAGAGAAGAGAAATATTAACAAATAGTAAAACTAGAGTTCAGTATAAAATGTGTTTGTTTGAGAACTGATTCTGTTGGGACAAACTCTAAGAAATGTGGCTTCTTAGAACAGTCCATGCCACCTTGGGCCCCCAGCTCCAATCATTTGTTTCTATTAAACGCTAGCTCTGTCTGGCCCACAAGAGCTTCCCTTGTGGCTCAGCTGGTAAAGAATCTGCCTGCAATGCGGGAGACCTGGGTTCAATCCCTGGGTTGGGAAGATCCCCTGGAGAAGGGAAAGGCTACCCACTCCAGTATTCTGGCCTGGAGAATCCCATGGACTGTATAGGCCAAGGGATCGCAAAGAGTCAGACATGGCTGAGCGACTTTCACTTTCACTGGCCCCAAATGAAAAAGATATGAGGACAAGAAGTGGGAACAGAGAAAAACTCTGAATCTTCAGTATTTCCACTGGCACCAGGCAACAAAGCAGTAGGAATCAGAAAACCTCTCCCTTAGTCTCCTTGATTTCTTCCTCTTCTCTTCCTCTCTAATCTTTTGTAAGCTGTACTTTAAGTTCTAAGCTACTTGAGGGGAGACGTATCTTCTTTTCATATTTTTTGTTTGTGATTTTATCAAAGCAAATGCATTTTCTCAACTATAACTTGAGACAGATGAGTTGTCAAAGGTTTTCTGTTTCATGTACAGTTTTAAGAAGCAGTTTGAATTCTGAAATAATGGCATTTCTGGGATAGTTTATGGGAAAACCAAGGTTGAATATTTATAATTGGGAATGTTTCAGAAAGCCCAGAGTGTACAGTGACCAAACACAGTGCACTCCTGCCGGGCAGTTTAATCACTTCACGCCAATTAAGTATGTCGTGGTTTCACTTTTAGTTACTGTCTTATAATTTCAGAAAGTGTTCGACTTCTACCACCCAAATATAACCTGTCAAATATCAGAGCAGGAAGGATGTTCATCTATACTAGTAGATGACATTTAAAATCTTTCATCAAGGGACTTCTCTGGTGGTCTAGTGGTTGGGAGTTTGCCTTCCAATGCAGGGGCCATGGGTTCGATCCCTGGTCAGGGAACTAGAAGCCCACATGGTACAGGGCAACTAAGCCCATGCATTCCAACTACTGAAGCCTCGAACTTGGAGCCTGCGTGCTGCAAAGAAAGATCCTGCCTGCAGCAACCAAGAGCCGATGCAGCCAAATAAATATTTTAAAGGAATCTTTTATCAAATTATGGTTTGTCTTAAGCTCTTTTCTAGCTTAATTTGATTGATCAGAATTAACAACATTGAGTCAGAAACTGTTAACTGTTATATATATTTGCTGATTGCCAACTGTGTACATGTTTTTATATCTTGATGGTTTCCTGAAAGCAATTTTACCTATCCAGAAAAACTCAATAATCCCTAATCATATGTATAGTGCCCCTATATGAGGCAAATAAGTGGACTTAAACCCAAGAAGCTATTCTATAGGTTGCTTCACTATAAATTTTTTAGAAACATCTGCAGTTTTGCTCAGTCCATATGCTGCTATTAGTGTAACTAAACTTTTACTATGTGACACCACAGAGATTTCTCCAGGTGTTTGTTATGGCAGAAATTTCCCTAATTAATAAGTCCTCTATTATTTTTTTATAGTAGAAATAAGGTCAAAATACAGGAACATTTTCATTTAGTGTTTAGACTTGGAGTATCAATAACTCTCATGACAAGGGAGATAAATATCTAAGTGTGCATCAGAAGCATACTGAACATGAGGCTGAGAAAATCTCACGGTACAACAGAGGCGGGGATCAACACTTGAATCGTCTCTCAGGTGAATTCTAAATTCAATGAAGTATTTATGAATCAGAAAAAGGGTTGCTTAGCCAGGTACGGAAAAATGTCATAAAGCCTCTTGTACTCAAGTTGTCAACTTTTCAAAATAGTTCTGGCCTGAGTTACTGAGAAAGCAAAATTGGGGGATAGGTTCAGTTAAAGCTTCTTTTTAGCTTGTCCACAAACAAGTATCCATTTTAGTCCAAACGGATAAACACACACCTGGTACATCTGGACAGTTTCACCTTGAAATTCTGTGTAGAGAACATGGCTACCAATTGAACAAAGGCAGCTTATTATAGTCTTCAACTACTCTGACTTTTCTAAAAACCACTGCTGCTGCTGCTGCTGCTAAGTCATGTCAGTCGTGTCTGACTCTGTGTGACCCCAGAGATGGCAGCCCACCGGGCTCCTGTCCCTGGGATTCTCCAGGCAAGAATACTGGAGTGGGTTGCCATTTCCCTCTCCAGTGTGTGAAAGTGAAGTCACTTAGTCATGTCGACTCTTCACGACCTCATGGACTGCAGCCTACTAAGCTCCTCCGTCCCTGGGACTTCCCAGGCAAGAGTACTGGAGTGGGTTGCCATTGCCTTCTCCGTCTTGTTGTTTTTTAACCACTGTCCATGGCTTGATTCTCAAATATAACAAAAGAAACTTAGATTTGATACTTGCTAATTCTAGTCTTCACTAAGAAAGATAATAAACCAACAATACTAAACATTTATTCCAAATAAATTATGTTTTTAAATTAGTTTTTTAAAGGGGGTGATAACTAAGTTGCAAAGAATATGAGATAAAATTAATACCTTAATTTCCTCCTCTCTAATAACTAAATTTATGTCTGCAAACATAACAGTAGTGTCAAATGTAAGAAAATTTCAAGGGATGTGAAAGCCAGCACTCTCAGCATTGTTTTAATATATGAGTGTGCTATACAGTGTTTCGGAGAAGGCAATGGCACCCCCCTCCAGTACTCTTGCCTGGAAAACCCCATGGACAGAGGAGCCTGGTAGGCTTGCAGTCCATGGGGTCGCTAAGGGTCGGACACGACTGAGCAACTTCACTTCACATTCAGTGTTTCAGGAAAAATCAAAAGGCGTCAGCATTAAAGGAAAGCCTCTGTCTTTGCACAGGGACACTGACAACTTCTAACAGTGCATCTGCCACAATGCTGGGCTGTAGTCACCTCTACCAGATGCAAAGGTGCCACAGTAACAGTGCCTTGTCTTCAGCCTGAGCTGGCTCGACATGCTTCCAATAAAGACTAGCATGACACCTAGCACGGCGCACAATGCAGGGGTTGGGGCACCAGCTCTTCACGCAGCTGAAAATCTGCATGTAACTTACAGTCAGCTGGCCCCCTCTATTTGCAGATCGTCCACATGCATGGATTCAGCTAACCCTGAATTGTGTGGTAGAGCAGGATTTACTACTGGGGAGAAAACCTCATGTAAGTGGACCTCACAGTTAAACCCTGTGCTGTTCAAGGGTCAGCTCTACATGTTTGCTAAATGATGGATTTAAGATGCAAATACAAACTTCAGTCCACATCACTGGCTTTACTGGTATAGGTGTTTATGTGCTCATCATGTTCCAAAAGGAATTACAGCAACTAAAATATATGCATAAAATATGATAAAGATGAATTGAGAATAAATAAGAAGAAAAGTTGCAGCATGGTAAGTGGATAAGATGGAGCCAGCAAGCATGGATTTGACAACTTCACCTTCCCTGTGTAAAATTTAAAAAGTGCATGTTATCTTCCTGTACTTTTTACAGGAAGAAATATGTCATTTAATTTGTTGTATTTTCTTTTCTAAAAGTATTCGGAATAATAAGTAAATTGGATTTTCCCTAATGAAGGGTCTGGGAACTTGAAATCCATGTTTTGGATCAAGAAAACATTTTCAGTTCCAGAAATTGTTGTTTAGGATAAACATCAGGAGAAGACAAGACAGTGCAGACTCTAGACTCAAGATAAGTGAAATCTAGGCGAGGCAGAGAAAAGTGTCTTCACAGATTGACCTGAGCGGGGCGTGGGGGACAGCAGTCAGTAAAAGTGCACCTGAGAGATGCATCATGGGACCAGAGGAACACAACCCACACGACTCCTGTATTCAAACAAACAAACAGAAACAGAGAGCACAGGTATAAAGTGTCTAGCTCAGACACCCCGAGAGTTCACTTACCTATTGCTTGAGCTAAGGCTATGACAACCTCCTGGCAAGTTGTGACCTCGGTGACCCCACAAACAATCCTCTGAACTCCGTCCACCCATACTTTAAGTTCCATGGTGCCCCAGCCAGTCACCCGAGGGCCCTGAGACTGGTCATCAAGCTGTCAGGTCATGTCTCTGGCCACGAAAACACGGAAAAGGCAGAGACTGTGTAGTCAGCTAAAAAGAGGAAAAAACACTGTTAAGAAAACAAATCTTAACATTTCTTCTAATAAGTAAATGTTACCAAAACAAATTTTAATACAGCATAGTCCTACCACCGTTAATGGCCATGGGCTTACTTATTCACAGAACTTAACTGAATTGAGTAGTGTAAATACGACCACGGCCACCTTTCATGACATCTCATGGTACTACCATCTTCACGATTAGAATATTACTCATAACATCACTCTCCATTGACTAAAGGAAATCGTATTTACTTGCCTAAGCCCTTTTGCTCAATTACAAACTATTAATTAAAAAAAATTTCATTAGGATAATTTCTGAGGTTAAAAAAAAGAAAAAAGTTTTTTCTGGTCATTTTAGAAATCATAATTGAACCAGCTTCTGTGGCCTTGCCAACATTTGTAAAGATATCTTCCTAAGGTTATGTAATCCTTTGACTGAAGCTTCCCGTGTATGAGCTACTTGCCCTCTTCCTATTTATTTAACAAGAGTTAGATAATTGCCTTAAATTAAAAAGTTATTCCAATAATGTAAACCTCAATCTTTTTGTTTTACTTGTTGTGCTTCCCCAGTGTTTGATATTTTATTTAGCTGCATAAATAAAGTGAGACAGAAAATTTTACATTCTCATATGGTCAAATCAAATGCCTTGATTTCTTCTACTGATTAGAAGTTATTACTACCCTACTAAAAATCAATCACATGCAATTCTTTTTCCTGTGGGTTTTTAAAAACTCAACTGTTCCTGTGTTTAATAAAAATCCTTAGTCAGTCTACAATTTGTTTGCCCATTGTCATCTTCCTATTTCTTTGCTGTTTTTAAAAAAGAATGTTAAAGTTTATGACATGTAATAAAGATTGATTTAATTAAAGAAAACATTTAAATTTGTTTAATGGTTTACAATGGCACTGGCATTTCAGGATTAATTACTTATCAAAAAACTTATTTAAAAAACAATACAACTTTTCCTACAAAATATTAACTTAGTCCTTGCACATTCTCTTACAGGACCTAAGACAGTTCTAGGTCACCTGGTCACCCAGGCAGAGTCAGAAACACATGAAATGAAGGAGAATAAACCTAATCAGTTTTTCTAGAGAAGGTACAAAATATTTTCTGTCATCCTGAAAACAAGGGGAAGAAAGACTTGAGGTTCCCAGTATGCTGCTTCAGGTCTCTGACTCCACTGTAGCCAAGATGGCTTCACAAATCCTCTTTCTGCCCAGAGAAAGGGCCATTTGCCTGCAACAAGCTGATTCCCATATCTGTGTTCCCTCATTTACAAAGTAATGTAAGATGTTAAAATTTCTGGGGAAATAGGGTTCCAAAGCCAAGGAAATGTAAGAATTCCAGTAGATAAAGCCTGAAAAGTTCCTTTGCCGCTAGACTTCCTGGAACATTATATAAGCTGGTGTACATACCAGATTTCAAACAAGAGGTTTATATGCTACTCTTCCTAATCTATTTAGAGACCACTTATAGAAAGGAAACCTAAGAGTTCTGACTTGAATAAGATTGAGTTCCTTTTCTGGTAGGTACTCTATTTCCTAAAAATAGAATAGGCATTATTTGTTTTGGGATAAATTAAGATGAAAAGTAGTCAAACATTAATATATTGTATTACATTAATACATTTAAATTATTTTATTAAAAATAAAAAACAGCTGAATTTTTAAAGCTGAAATAAAACATATTTAATACATAGTCCCTTATGTTTCATTTAAAGATTAAACTTGGACCTAATTAAAAGCTTTTGCCCAGCAAAGGAAACCATCAACAAAACAAAAAGACAACTTACTGAATGAGAGAAAATATTTGCAAATAATATGGCTGGTAAAAGATTAATATCCAACATATATAAATAGTTCATACAACTCAACATTAAAAAAACAAACACTTCAATTTAAAAAAATAGGCATAAGAATTGAATAGACATTTTTCCAAAGAGGAAATGGAGATGTCCAATAGGCACATGAAAAGATGCTCAACATCACTAATCACTAGGAAAATGCTAATCAAAAATCACAAGAGGATACCACCTCACACCTGTCCGAATGGCTATCATTAAAAAGAACACAAATGACAAATGTTGGCCAGGATGCAGAGAAAAGGGAAGCCTCATGCACTGTTGGTGGGAATGTAAACTGGTGCAGCTACTGTGGAAAAACAGTATGGAGGTTTCTCAAAAAAACTAAACATAGAACTACTATACGACCCAGCAATTCCACTTCTGGGTATATATCTGAAAAAACCAAAAATGCTAATTTGAAAAGATACATGCACCCCAATGTATGTAGCAGATAGTCAAGATATGGAAGCAACCTAAGTGTCCATCAACAGATAAATGGATAAAGAAGATGTGGTGTATATATCCAACGGAACTACTCAGCCATTAAAAATAATGAAATTCTGCCTTTTGCAGCAACATGGACAAACTCACTATGCTAAGTGAAGTAAGTCAGAGAAAGACAAATACTATATATCACTTACATGTGGAATCTAAAAAAAAAATACAATAAACTAGTGAATATGAAAAAAAAAGAGGAGATACCCAGAGAACACACTAGTGGTTACTAGACGTGGGGGACAATATAGATGGGGAGTGGCTGGTACAAACTATTGGACATAAGACAGGCTCAAGGATGTTGTACAACACTGGGAATATAGCCAATATTTTGCAATAATTGTAAATGGAAATAAAACTTTAAAGTATTAACATTTTAAACATTATAAAAGTAAATAATTATTTTTAAAAAGATTAAACTTGGGAAAACTAACAAGAAAGACAGCAGATCTCATTAAAAGTCCTCCTCTCCCACCCCAGGAAACTTGTTGTTTAGAAGAAACCTCTGAGGTTCATTATTAAGTTCCATAAAGGTTTTAGTATACCATCACATATTTTCCTTTCTGCATTATTATCTTTTCACCTTGAATTTTTAATCATTAACTGAATACAAATGAACATAAGACATATACATCTGTTAAATATCACAGAGTATAGTAACGTTGTGGGAAAACACAGAGCATAAATAATACTGCTTAATTAATATAAACTTCAGGGTATTTATCCTCTTGATCAGAGACGTCCTACCACAGCTCATCATTGCGAAGATCAGCCATCTGCGTTTTTAACACTGCTAATAATATCTTTCAGATTCTTAAGAAGGGTAGGAAACACCCTTATGGATCAGATCAAAGAACCATGTGGTCCCAAATTCTGTTGCAGGAGGATCACTTTGCTTTTTCAAGTTTGGAGCTATACTGACAATCATCCCTTCCTTTCCTTATGATCAGGGTTACTCATGAGAGTCATTTGAAAAATATCTTCCAAGCAGAAGCCCCAGGTACTCTCTTTTAAAAGCTGCAACCCTGTTCTTTCCTTTATACCCTCTGAGTCCAACTCTTAAGCTCTGCTCCCAGAACTAGACTAGAGGGGAAAATGGAAGTCCTACACTGTAGGTGCGTGTGGTGGATTGGTCATCATTGGAACTAAAAACTCAGGAAGCAGAAGGACCATAGCATCTTAATTGGAATCTGGAATACATTTTTTCCATGGAAACAGTGATGTAGGTAGAAGTAAGGTTCTACTGCAGAGTTGTTATTGTTTTCATTGTGAGGTTTTTATATTCAAACCACTATTATTTTAATAATTTTTATAATGAAGAACTAGGTTTATTCAGTAACTTGCAACTGGGGAGCAAGTATTCTTTCAGCTAAGAAGCATTTATTATCTTAAAAGTTGATTGGACCCATGTCCACTAATCTATGACAAAGAAGGCAAGAATATACAATGGAGAAAAGACAGTCTCTTCAACAAGTAGTGTTGGGAAAGCCAGACAGCTACATATAAATCAAATAAATTAGAACAATCCCTTACACCATATACAAAACTACATTCAAAATGGTTTAATTATAAATTTAAGACATGACACCATTAAATTCCTAGGAGAGAACATAAGCAAAACATTCTCTGGGACAAACTGTAGCAATGTTTTCTCTGCCAAGGCAAAAGAAATAAAAGCAAAAATAAGTGGGACCTAATCAAACTTAATGGGCTAGGTTGGTGGCTCACTCGTAAAGAACTCGCCTGCCAATGCAGGAGCTGTGGGTTTGATCCCTGGTCTGGGAAGATACCGATGGAGAAGGAAATGGCAACAGCAACCTTACTCCAGTATTCTTGCCTGGAAAAACCCCATGGACAGAGGAGCCTGGTAGGCTACAGTTCTGGGGTGTTAAGAGTAGGATGTGACTTAGTGACTGAACAACAATCAAACTTTAAAATTTCTGCACAGCAAAGGAAATCATCAACAGAACAAAAAGACAACCTACAGATTGGTGGGAAATACTTGCAAATGATGCAATAGACAAGGGGTTAACTTCCAAAATGTACAAATAGCTTGTACAACTCAATATAAAAAATACGAACCCAATCAGAAAACGGGCAGAAGACCTAAACAGACATTTCTCCAAAGAAGACAAACAGCTGGCCAACAGGTAAGCAAAAAGATGCTTGACACTGCTGATTATTAGAGAAATGCAAATCAAAATCACAACAGGGTATCACCTCACATGGGTCAGAATAGCTATCATCAAACATTCTATAAATAGTAAATGCTGGAGAGTGTGTGGAAAAAAGGGAACCTTCATACACTGTTGGTGTAGTAGCTGTAGTAGCAGTGTTAGTCTCTTAGTTGTGTCCGACTCTTTTGCGACCCCATGGACCACAGCCTGCCAGGCTTCTTTGTCCACGGAATTCTCCAGGCAAGATTACTGGAGTGGGTGACCATGCTCTTCCCCAGGGCATCTTCCTGACCAGGGCTGGTACTGGGTCTCCTGCACTGCAGGCAGGCTCTTTACCATCTGAGCCACCAGGGAAGTCTAACACTGCTGGGAATGTAAATTGGTGCAGTTACTATGGAAAATAATAGAGATTCCATAAAAAACCAGAGCTACCACTCCACTCCTGGGTATATATCTGGAAAAAAATGGACACTCTAATTTGAAAAGATACATATGTTTTCTTTGTATGTTCATACCCCCAAATGTTCACAGCAGCAGTACTTATAATAACCAATACATAGGAACAACCCAAATGCCCATCAACAGACAACTGGCTTAAGAAGATGTGATATACATATATACAGTAGCATATTACTCAGCCATAAACAAAAGGATGAAATATTGCCATTTGCAGCAACATAGATGGACCTGGAAAATATTATTCTTAGTGAAGTCAGACAAAGACAAATAATTGTATGGTATCACTTATATGTGGAATCTCAAAAATGATACAAATAAATCTGCATACAAAGTAGGAACTGACTTACAGACACAGAGAACAAACTTACGGTTACCGAAGAAGGGAGGGAGGGAGGGAGAAATTAGGAATATGGGATTAACAGATACAAACTGCTATAAATAAAATAGATAAGCAACAAGGATTTACTGTATAGAACAAGGAATTATATTCAGTATTTTGTAATGACCTATGTGTGTGTGCTAAGTCGTTTCAGTACGACCCTCTGGACCGTAGCCCACCAGGCTCCTCTGTCCATGGGATTCTCCAGGCAAGAATACTGGAGTGGGTTGCCATGCCCTCCTCCAGGGGAATCTTCCTGACCCAGGGATCCAACTTGTGTCTCTTATGCCTCCTGCATTGGCAGGTAGGTTCTTTTCCACTAGCACCACCTAGATCTATAATGGACTATAATCTGAAAAAAACAAAAAAACCCAAAACACTGAATCACTTTGCTGTACTCCTGAAACTAACACAGTATTGTACATCAACTATACTTCAATTTAAAAAATGTCTATTGGAATTAAGCACCTAAATTTGTGGAGACATATTACCCCAAGACCAGTGCTTTTAATAAACAATTACATTCAATCCTCATTACTTGTGGATTCCTTATTTGTGAATTCACCCACTCACTAAAATTTATTTGTAACCCCAAATTCACACGTGTGGTACTTTCATGGTCACTCACAGACATGTATAAAGAGGTGAAAAATTGGGAGTTGCCTGGCTTACACGTTCCCCGCTGGGGTTGGGCAAAATCAGTGCTGTCTTATTTCAGCTTCCATTCTGTCAACAAATGTCCTTTTCTCAGTCTATATATAGGGTCATATTTTGCATTTTTGTAGTTTCTGTTGGTGACTTCACTGTTTAAAAAAGTCCCCACGCACTGTGCTGAAGTGCTGTCTAGGGTTCCTAAGGGCATGAAGGCTCTGATGTGACCTAGAGAAAAATACACATTGTTAGGTAAGCTTTGTTCAGGCATGTATTATAGTGCTGCTGACTGTGAATTCAATGTTGGTGAATCAATGACATATATTAAACAAAGTGTCTTTAATGGAAAAACACATAAAACAAGGTGATATACTATCAGTTGATGAAACCGTTGTGACCAGGTTCAGTTCAGTTCAGTCGCTCAGTCGTGTCCGACTCTTTGCGACCCCATGAATCACAGCACGCCAGGCCTCCCTGTCCGGCTCTTGCCAATGACGAGAACTGATGGCGCATCTCTAAATGATATAACTTCCTTGTGATAGCAACCATCAAACTGTTGAGCAAACCTCATCACTCCCTGGACACTGCACACAAGCATACACTAGCTTACTGCCAACTTTAACATTTCTTTTCTTGTTAGCTTTCTTCAAGACCTGACATTACTGCATATCAAAGAATTCTGTGTAAAAATAGTATACAGACAAACTGGGTTACAATAAAAGTTTAATGATCAAACTAATTACTTTAGTTAAGTCAAACACTGATGCTGGCCGCTAGCTCTTTCTGCATCACAGAGAAAGAGATTCAGTACAATGAACACAATATATATTCTGAATAGTACTTATAAGAACTATTAATAACCAGATACTAAAATTCTCCTTTGTGTAAAAAATTGGTAAAAAAAAAAATAACTAAAAGAGTTCATATTGGCTCATTCTAAAACTAATTTGATGTGAGAATTCAATGAAACTGTATAGAATAACTGCTACCAACTAAAAAAGTAATAACTTCTTAATGTTCAAATATTACTGATGTAAGAAGTGTCTATGGGTACCTGCTGTCTGCAGAAACGGGAAAAGAACTGAAGAGAAAACCAGCCTGGAGAGCACGACAGGATGAAGTATAATGTGAGAGGAGAGAGAGACAGTGAAAACACACTAGAGGAAAGGAAGGTGATGGGAAGCCAGATTTGGCAGATAGAGGTAAGAGTCCTTGGAAAGCTGCCTCAGACGCCAGTCAAAGGTTACTTTAATCAAACCCATTTTTTCACTATAACACAGTTCTGTAAATGGTGTCACAGAAAGTGGGTTGTTATAAAACGGTACACGAGGTCAAGAGTGGAGTTAAGGAAGATGACCTTAGTAACATAAATAAGCGTCTCCCAAAATGAATTCTGGATGAAGCACAAGCTGGAATTAAGATTGCCGAGAGAAATATTACTAACCTCAGATACACAGATGACACCACTCTTATGGCAGAAAGCAAAGGAGAACTAAAGAGCTTCTTGACGAAAGTGAAAGAAGAGAGTGAAAAAGTTGGCTTAAAACTCAACATTCAGGTAACGTCGTACTGAACGAGGGGACGCGACGGAGGCAGGCCGGAGCCGTTGCCGTCGCCATGACCCGCAAAAAAA
>NW_011494942.1:11121491-11121929 GCF_000754665.1 Bison bison bison | reverse complement strand
AAACTAAGATCATGGCATCTGGTCCCATTACTTCATGGCAAACAGATGGGGAAATAATGGAAACAGTGACAGACTTTATTTTTGGGGGGCTCCAAAATCATTGCAGATGGTGACTGCAGCCATGAAATTAGAAGACGCTTGCTCCTTGGAAGAAAAGCTATGACCACTCTAAACAGCATAATAAAAAGCAGAGTATGGCAAAACCACTACAATATTGTAAAGTAATTAGCCCCCAATTAAAAAAAAAAAAAGCAGCAGAGACATTACTTAACCAACAAAAGTCCCTTAGTCAAAGCTATGGTTTTTCCAGTGGTCACGTATAGTTATGAGAGTTGGACTATGGAAAAAGCTGAGCGCTGAAGAATTGATGCTTTTGAACTGTGGTGTTGGAGAAGACTCTTGAGAGTCCCTTGGACCTACAAAGAGATCCAACCAGTC
>NW_011494942.1:11101669-11121391 GCF_000754665.1 Bison bison bison | reverse complement strand
GATGCTGGGAAAGATTGAAGGCAGGAGGAGAAGGGGACGACAGAGGATGAGATGGTTGGATGGCATCACTGATGTGATGGACATTTGAGTTGGAGCTTGAGATGGAGTTGGAGTTTTGAGTAGGCTCTAGGAGTTGGCGATGGACAGGGAAGCCTGGTGTGCTGCGGTCCACAGGGTCACAAAGAGTTGGACACGAATGAGTGACTGAACATGGCAACCTACTCCAGTACTCTTGCCTGGAAAATCCCATGGGCGGAGGAGCCTGGTAGGCTGCAGTCCGTGGGGTCACTAGGAGTTGGACACGACTAAGTGACTTCACTTTCACTTTTCACTTTCATGCATTGGAGAAGGAAATGGCAACCCACTCCAGTATTCTTGCCTGGAGAATCCCAGGGATGGGGAGCCTGGTGGGCTGCCATCTATGGGGTAGTACAGAGTCGGACACAACTGAAGCGACTTAGCAGCAGCAACAGATTGACTGAACTGCACTGAAAATTAATTCTTGAGAATGGCAGTCCTGGGAAATAAAGTCTTCCAGTTCAGTAATCTTGGGAAACTTCTCATAACATGTCATCTCTGGGAGACAAAGGTTCTGATAACCCATGGTAGAGAAACTAGTCAAACTCTGTTAAACTCACTCAGTGACTTAGCATGGGGGGTGGGGGGAAGGTGAGCAGTGGAATTGGCCACAATGCCTATAAAAAGTCTTTATTTTATACTATAGGATGCAAACTACTAGCTTTTAGAAAATATGCCTATGTATAAGAATAAGATTTCTGCCCACTCTTTAATGTATTTTGAGGCACTCAGAAGTGGTGATGGATACGCTGTTGGAAGTTTTACTTGTAGGAACAATAAAGGACAAATGAGAAAATTTAATAGAACCCTTGCTTTCTCTTTTGCTTATAAAAAAAAAAGTCTTCATTGCCACAACAAAGTCATCTCTTCTAAAGATGGGCTTTATATTGTGTCTTTTCAGACATCTGTCTAAATCATAGACTTTTTTTTAATAGTATGTTTTTAAACATTTATAATGCAAGTACTACGTGTGTATTAACTATTAAATCCAATAAACCCATACTCTTTCCTCTATTACTCATCATGCTCAGGTCACAGCATTCAAACACATGCAGTGCGCTAATACTTCCCAAACATGACATGGGCATGTGACCACTCTGCAACCATGGCCAGGAGTGGTGAGTACTAACTGCCTGCCAAGCCCAGTGTATCATGCCTCATTTGTCCCTCACAGCACAGTTCACCGAGTTTGGTATCACTCATCTTCTTTTAAAGGTGAAAAAACTAAGTCTCAGAAAGCTTAAATAACTAACTCTCTTGAGGTCATGAACCTAGTAATTTGGGGGCATATATTCACAACTGGGGTGAATAAAGAAACCAAGAAAGAATAAGGCTAGTCTCTTTAAAAGGATTCACTGTAGAAGGCAATGGCACCCCACTCCAGTACTCTTGCCTGGAGGGTCCCATGGACGGAGGAGCCTGGTGGGCTGCAGTCCATGAGGTCGCTAGGAGTCGGACACGACTGAGCGACTTCACTTTCACTTTTCACTCTCATGCATTGGAGAAGGAAATGGCAACCCACTCCAGTGTTCTTGCCTGGAGAATCCCAGGGACGGGGAGCCTGGTGGGCTGCCGTCTATGGGTTCGCACAGGGTCAGACACGACTGAAGCGACTTAGCAGCAGCAGTACCCAAATAAATGCTCTTAAAATGTCCTAAATTACACTAAGAAATCTCATCTGTCATCTCTTGGAAATTTACTTCTAGTAACAAACAACAATGGGACAGTAGGCACAAATCTGCCATTCCAGGAGAAAGAGGAGGCAAATTAACTATTAATAAACCGTGCTAAGAGACTACAGTTTTAGTTCAGAGAACCTACGGTAAATAAATGTGCATTTCAGCAAAATAAGTGTTTCATCACATTTATTTTTCAGCGCCAACAAATTATTCCTCCAGTTTTAGAAAATTATGTTGACATTTATTTTACAGAGTCCCTAAATAAAATATGCTTGCCTGTTTGTGATGATTTTTAACTCTTGCTTTAAATATAAAGCAAAGCTTCTTAGATATTTCTGGCATTTCCTTAAATTCACACTATTAAAAACTACTTCCTGGAATAAGCCACTTTTTTCAAGGGAACATTGATCAGAGTGATAGCATACTGAGATTCAAATCCTGAATATATCACTTCAACCAAGATGCATAACTTCTCAAGTGACATTTGTGAGAAATAGAATGCCTTAAAAAAAAAGTCATTGATATGAAAATACTGATCCTTCTACTAAGAACTATCTTTTTTAAAAATTAAAATTTTTAAATAAACATATCTAGCAACCTCAGTTTTTTCTTTAGCATGAAATTTGAAGTTTCTTATTGAAAGCTCATTTCTGGATATCTTATTGACAACTATATTTTTCTGAATCAAATATAAGGTTAAACCCATATCTATGATTTTGAAATGGAGACTTCTCCCACACCGAGAGGTGTAAACCAACAGGTCATAGAGCAGTTATCGAAAATCTTTTAGGAGTACAGTACTTTGCCAGGACAGTACTTATATATGAACTAACAATTTGGGTAGATTTCGACCTGTGAATTGAAGCTCTGAATAAGAAACACAGGATTTTTATGTAATAATTATAATTCAAGAAAAAGCAAAATCTTTAATTATCCATTTTAGAGAACAGATGTTTTTCCAGTAACCAAAGTTCATCTCAAAAGCAAGCTCTTCTAAATAACTCCTTTTATCAGTCTAATATACTGACATCACCGAAAAGTAATTTATTCCCTAATCCTCTCAAACTGGTTACCATTTGTAAAATCATTCTAATACCCCATGGAAACACAAAGACATGTTTATTAGCTTGAAGTCTTTGACTTCTGGCTAACAGAATACTCATAAGGGAAGTGTTCTGCTTCGGAATTTAACCTGGAAATTCGCATCTTGAAAAAGATCACAGGAGAAGCCAGGGAGCTACGGGAGGCATGAAACAAAGGCCACTTGGTTAGTCTGAAGGCATGTCATCAAAATGATGGAAATGAACCAAGACCAACACACAAAAATGAACAATTCATCTTGGGACCTCTAAGATCCTCTACAGCCCTGACTGTAAGCCAATTCCTGATGGCTGAAATCTTCCAAGTGGTAGTAAGCCTGAGTCAGCTTCATCTGGAATGCCACCATTCTGCACGAATGCTACTAACCTCAACACATGCATCTTTCTTCTTTTTGTCTGTTGTTCCAGCCTTGCCATATTTTCCCTTTTAAGTCACAAGCCTTCCAATGTCACTCAAAAATAGAATCTGGCTGTACAGGGTGAGGTCCCAAGGAAGCTGTGGATTCCTTACACCTAGACATGCCAGCGAGGGATGGCCACATGATAGTGCATTCTCTAGACATATAAGGGCACTCACTTCAGAGAGTTCACTGAAACCAGATGCACAGGTATCTTGCTTTTCAGAGCTAGCAATCTGCTGTCCAAGAACTAGTATAATCAGTTCACTGAACACAGAAGGCTGAGGTCTGGCTAAACTTTATCATTTGATCAAGGTCACATGGATAGACATTAACTAATCTCTGGAGTAATATCAATTTAGATTATTCTGAAAACTGAAATTAAATAATTAAACTTAACACATATTGAGATAAATTAAGTGCCCAATATAGAAGATGTTGAGGGAGCTGCTCCTGTTAAGAACTCTAATGAAAACAGTTGGACCATAAAATGGGGGTTGCCACTGACATAAGAAAATTAGCATGAAAAAACTGTATGTTGCTTGTTTTTGCCAATTTTCTTAAATGTTCATGGAAGGTGGAATGATGTGTGACCTTACAACTTGATTTTACCGGTTAAAAAATCTAAAAGTATAAAAATAATACACCATTGGGTTCCACTTTGTGCTGCTGTATTATTGAAAAAAGAAACATAAAGTCATCTGTTTTGAGATGGCTAATAAACATGTGAAAAGATGCTGAACACCACTCATTAGAGAAACGCAAATCAAAAATACAATGAGGTATCATCTCACACCGGTCAGAATGGCCATCATCAAAAAGTCTACAAACAACAAATGCTGTAGAGGGTATAGAGAAAAGGGAACCCTCTTGCACTGTTGGTGGGAATGCAAATTGATACAGCCACTATGGAGAACAGTATGGAGATTCCTTTAAAAAAAACTAGGAATAAAACTACCATATGACCTAGCAATTCCACCACTGGGCATACACCCTCAGGAAACTATAATTGAAAAAAAAAATGTACCCACCCCAATGTCGTTCATTGCAGTGCTATTTACAATAGCTAGGACTGGTGGCTCAGACAGTAAAGAATCAATATATTGAAACATATGCACTGCTGCTGCTAAGTCGCTTCAGTCATGTCCGACTCTGTGTGACCCCACAGACGGCAGCCCACCAGGGTCCCCCGTCCCTGGGATTCTCCAGGCAAGAACACTGGAGTGGGTTTGCCATTTCCTTCTCCAATGCATGAAAGTGAAAAGTGAAAGGGAAGTCGCTCAGTTGTGTCCGACTCTTCGCGACCCCTGGACTGCAGCCCACCAGGCTCCTCCATCCATGGGATTTGCCAGGCAAGAGTACTGGAGTGGGGTGCCATTGCCTTCTCCAACTGCCCTATGTAAAAGAGACAGCCAGTGGGAATTTGCTGTATGATGCAGGGAACCCAGAGCCAGTGCTCTATGACAACTTAGAGGGATGGGAGCGGGTGGGAGGTGGGGGGAGGTTTAAGAGGGAAGGGACAAGTGTATGCCTGTGGCTGTTAAATGTTGATGTATAGCAGAAACTATCACAATACGGAAAAGTAATTACCCTCCAATTAAAAATAAAATAAAAAAATTAAAAAGTCATCTGTTTTACAGTTATACCTTCTGCAGATGTCCCAGTCTAGCCTGTGACACTTTAGAGGTAGCTTCAGGCATGTGTGTAGAGCCACCTTCTGTTGGAGCTTTCAGGACCAGGAAAGGTATCACACTCTCCAAGTCTTAATATGAAAACCCGGAATTCTGGAATCAGTTAAATCATGCTTTTTATTACATATGCTATTTCATGGCTCTCCTTTAAGTTTATTAGAAAACCGGCAGTGAGCAATAATGGAACAATGTATTTCTACTAAAACAGTCACTGAAAACGTGAGATTTTAAAAGACAGATTGAAGTACAAATAGATTCGTGCTGTGTGCTGTGCTTAGTCGCTCAGCTGTGTCTGACTTTTTGTGGCCCCGTGGACTGTAGCCCGCCGGGCTCCTCTGACAGTGGGGATTCTCCAGGCAAGGATACTGGAGTGGGTTGCCATGCCCTCCTCCAGGGGAACGTCCCAACCCAGGAATCAAACCAGGCTCTCCTGCATTGCAGGTGGATTCTTTACCAGCTGAGATATCGGGGAAGCCCAGATTCATGCTATTTCTCCTTAAATAGATACCAAAGTGTATATATATATCAAGGTACCTCAACTGTAAACCAAACACTTCAAATGAAAGCATGTCTTTGTTACTTAATCTAGCAACAACAATAATGAACAGCTAACACTTACTGAACCCTTACTATGTGAGAGATGCAAAGCTAAGTGTGTATATATTTACATGTATCATATATGTAATAAATGTGTGTATATAAAATTTTATTTAATCCTTTTGATACTCATCTATGTGGCATGAATTATTATGAAACAAATGAGGAAACTGAGGCATAGAGGAATCAGTAACTAGGCCAGAGTCACTAAAGCAGCATGTGGCAGATCCTTATCTGAAAATACTCATAACTATTAAAAAATTTATTTATACTGGAGCGCCCTCACCTGGGCAGTTAAAGGCATGGCCAATCACTGCCGCTGCTGGAGGGGTGCAAGCTCAGAGGTCACCAGGAGATCCATCTGAGGAGGCTGTCAGAGCCCGGGAGGCACGGGGCTGTGTCTGTCACTGCGCCAGGGACGGTGCCCGGGGACCACTGCCCCTGCGCGGGCCCGAGAGCCGTTTGCATGAAGACCCTGGATCCTGACCCCTCAGGATGCTGAACCCACCAGAACTGGAAGTGAGCCTGAGCCAGGGGGTGAACAACAAACCTTTGGTTTGAAGGGGCCTTGAGGTTTCAGCATCCTGAAAGACTTCAGCTACCCATTTCTAAGTGTCAAAAGTATCTGCAGAGTCCCAGGGAGAAGGTGTCAGCCAGTTTCCCAATGTGAGCCACCATTCAGTTCTACAACAATGAGTAGCAGGAGGAAGACACCCAGCCCTCCCACCCCCAGTTCGAGGAGGCCCAGAAGGAAAGAGCAGAGACAGGTCGATGAACCCAGGATGGCGATTTGGAGGCCGCAGTGGCTCAGCGGTTAAGGGTCAAGTCCCCGACTCTGTCCCTCCAGGGGGTGCTGTGTGGCCCTCATCCAAATAAGTCAGTTTCTCCTGCACCACACCCACCTCCCACCACACCCACCTCCCGTGCGCCCTGGAGGACAGCTGTGGGGGACGGCCATGCCAGGACACGTTGTGTTCCCACGGGCTGTACAAGGACATAACTGTCTGTGGTCAACACCCGACCCATGGCAAGACAGGGCCTTCACTCATCCTTCTCCTGGTGAGTCTTTGTGCTTCATTCATACCTTTGAGAAAGGATTCTAAGACCGTGAGGTTTGCATCCCAAGAGTTATTTATTGGGTGGGGCCAATTTTCAAGGTGCCTTCAGTAATGTCACTGTGCTGATCAAATGACAAATCATTCCATGTCGATTAGTAACCCACCCATGCCTCTCAATTAACCTGAGACCCCTTATTGGACTATTTCTGCTTCTATAAAAATGATTTAGATTCTGTCTGAGGTTGATTGTGGTTGCTTAGTGGCATTCTAAACAAAAATTTATTTATGGAAAACACATAAACACATGGAATAATTTCCATAAAAGTAACACAATAAAAAGATAAGGATGGGGAGGTGAGACCATTCTGGATAAAAATGTGTATGATTCCTGTCTAAGGGCTACTTGTATGAATAAAAGAGCTTTAACTCTTAGTTGGGATCTGCTTTGGGTTTGTCACTGGAATAAAATATTGCTGTTTTCAAAGTATGGAATACAATATTATTTTCAACTTCATATTTTGATGACCAAATGAGTGTATTCGTCAAGGTTTTTTACTTAACTATTTTACATGTGATTGTCTTCCCAGTTTCTACTTGAAAGTAAGTAAGTATTTTGAAAGACAAAAAAATTTATTCATACTGATGAAATAAAGTTACTAGTAAAGCTTGCCAGGACGTTTGTAATCATCAGTTCTGGCTCAGAAGACAAAGTAAGCAGGCAGACAGGACCATGGGAGCTATTAATTCTAATGCCACTAGGCTGAATGACTTGAGTGTATGTGTGCTAAGTCGCTTCAGTGGTGTCCAACTATCTGCGACCTATGGACTGTAGCTTGTCAGGCTCTTCTGTCCATGAGATTCTCCAGGCAAGAAAACTGGCGTGGGTTGCCATTTTTTTCTCCAGGGGATCTTCCCGACCTAGAGATCAAACCTGCATCTCTTATGTCTCCTGCACAGGCAAGCGAGTTCTTTACCACTAGCGCCACTAACACCGCTAGGGTGAATAACATACTTAGCCTAATTACTGCCACAGAACTGAGAAGAAGCACGGAGCTGATGTTCATTGATCCAATCAGACTTAGTAAGGAATACATGATCCTTGAGGTTCCTGTCAGTCATCCTTGTCTCAGTAAAGCAAGGACAGAGCTTGTGTCTGAATCCAAATGCTTTCAGACTTCTGGAGTCTATTTTCTTTCCACTACAATAAGCCAATGTGCAAGGCAGAATTGCTTTTCTTCTCCATACCCAAATAGATATGGGCTACTTCATTGTTGGTTTTCATCCATTTACATGATATTAAATCATGTTCAATACTTTATAGCCTCCATTCAGGTAAAGGGAATCTGTTTTCTGAATTTAGCATTAATGACATTGTGCAATGAAACCCATAGTTTTACTTAATATAAGATAAAAGTAAATGTATTTTTCATCTATAGATTTCTCACTCTTAATATCATAAACATCGAGTCCATTAATTCTGACAAACAAGCCCATTTTTTTTTCAAACAAGCCCATTTTTAAAGCTATGAAGAATTAAGTGCATAAACTTTTCGACAAAATACTTTTTGCCTAACAGTTACAAAGTGAAGTCGCTCAGTCGTGTCCGACTCTTTGAGACTCCATGGCCTGTAGCCCACCAGGCTTCTCCGTCCATGGGGTTTTTCCAGGCACGAATACTGGAGTGGGTTGCCATTTCCTTCTCCAGGGGATCTTCCCCACCCAGGGATCGAACCCAGGTCTCCCACATTGCAGGCAGATGCTTTACCCTCTGAGCCACCAGGGAAGTTCTACACAGTTACAATGGTGACTTAAATAGCCAGATTTTATATACTGAACACGGGCTTCCCTTCTGGTTCAGTGGTAAAGAATCCACTTGCAATGCAGGAGATGGGGGTTGGATCCCTGGGTCAGGAAGATCCCCTAGAAGGAAATGGCAACTCACTTCAATATTCTTGCCTGGAAATTCCCATGGACAGAGGAACCTGGTGGACTGCAGTCCATGGGGTTGCTAGAGTCAGACAACTTAGTGACTAAACCACCACCACTACCACTGTATATCAAATACGCTCCTTTTCAGGTATGTATTTCAAAGCTAAATTAGTATATGAACATTTCAAGGCCAAAAGAAAATAATCTGAGGAGGAAATAGTAATAAAATAAGTATATAAAATTAAGGAAAAGGTGAGCACCTTTCTTTGACTGTCAAAGTGGTTAATAGACTATAAAACTTTACAACTTCAATTTTAAGATTTAATTAACACAGTAGAGCAAGGGTAACAACTGTCTTTCTTAAATGCAAATTCGACTTTATACTCCTGCTCAGATTCCTCCAGTGGCTCTCCACTGCCATCAGAACTGGCTCACAAAGAGGGTGGTGGTAGCGGCTGTTGGAGGCCCTGACCTAGACCGATTTGTTTGCTTCTGTATGTTGGTCTTCGTTTCCATCACTCTTACGACACCCCTTCATACCAAACAAGTGGTCACTGTCTCATGCTACCCATGGCTCCCTGGCCTTTCCAGGCCTCTTCTCCTGGGACCAGCTGATAAAAGTACAAAATGCTTTAAAAGTGTGGAAGGCAGATATTATATTTGGCAAAATTAAACAGGCGTGATCTCTAAGCATCTTTGTTAAACTAGAACTATATCAAATCACAGAAAGAAAATTTTAAAAGTATCCATTCAAACAATTTGAAAAGGTAGTTTAACCTTAAGAGCCAAAAATTATTTTGCTTATTCTATGTATTTCCTAAGGAAAATATAAGTTGATTAAGTAATGAAATCCCTAGATGATGTGCAAAAATAGGTACATCTTTTGGTGATATTTAAAAGTACAGGCATTGTTTGGAGATATAGAATGTCTGGTTCTAGACCACTGCAATAAAATGATTATAGCAATAAAGTGAGGCTCACAAATTATTTTCTGCTTTCCCAGTGAATATAAAAGTTATGCCAAAGTCTATTAAGTGTGTGATAGCATTCTGTCTAAAAAAACAATGTACATACATACCTTCCTTAAAGAATACTTTAACCACCATCTGAGTCTTTTTGCAAGAGCAACATCAAAAATCACTGACCACCATAACAAATACAATAATAGTATGAAAGTTTAAATACTGTGAGAATCACCAAAGTGTGACACCGATGCTGTTGGAAAAATAATGCCAACAGACTTACTTGATGAAGGGTTGTCATAAATATTCAGTTTGTAAGAAACACAAATTGAAGAATTCCTGGAGAATTCCATGGATAGAGGAGCCTGGCAGGCTACAGTCCATGGGGTCCCAGAGTCTGACACAACTGGATAACTAACATTTTCACTATCACTAGATAGAAGGGGGCTGGGAATGGTCCTGGGGTAATGTACGTGCCTAGCAGTTGAAAAAAGCTGATTTTTGAAGAAACATTTTAACTAAAGTAAAACATACTACAGAAAAATTCAGCAATTAAGTGTGATGAATTTTCACACAGCAAACACACTAGGTCACTTCCAAGATCAAGACGCCGCCTTCTCCTAATCCTGATCCCTCCCTGAAGGGGCCTCTCATCACAGACTAGTTCTGCCTGGTTTTGGATTCTGCATAAATGAGGTCTATCTTACGAAGTGGTGCCTGGTTTCTTTGGTAACGGTATGTTTGCTGGGCTTCATCCACATTGCTGTTCATAGCAGGTACTTCGTTCTTTCACACTGCAGTAGGATTTCCCATTGTACAAATAAATCACAGTTTATTCATCTATCTTCTCTTGATGGACAGCGTGGTTGTTTACAATTTTTGGTTATTACAAACGAGGCCACCTGGCTTGGAGTAGAGTTGCTCTAGCCTGTGATGGCCTGCCAACTGATCCCTCTGCCCTCCCTCCCATCTCTCTCTACACATTCATTTTATACATTATTGCTACAGAAGATCTTTCTTAAACACAAATTTGATTCTATATTCCTGCTCAGAGTCCTTTGATAGCTCTCTGCTGCCCTCTGGTCATTGATGGACCACCACTTAATTACATTGCAACTCTCCCAGCTCCAAGATATTTCAGTTCTTTGAATATATCATTCTCTCAAGCATCTTTACCCTGCATCCACTGCTCCCCTTCACTGGAAAACATTTCTGATTCCTGTACATCCTTCAAGTTCACTGCAACCTCCTTCGGGGCATCGTTCCCTAGTCTTTTGGCTCCTGTTCCCATCTGGAGGTGGCTACTCTCCCCTGTGCTTCCAAAGTGCTGTTTTGGTTTCACCATGGCAGCTCTCAAAGTGTTTATCTGCTAACTCCTCTGACTCTCATTCTACCTCCTGAACACTCCAGCACAGTGGCTGCCGCATGCAGGATGCACCATGCACTCGTTGTGCTAACTGCACATGGAAGAATTTACAGTTTACCATTAACTGAGGGGGAAAAAAGCACAGGACTAGTGAGGAAGTGTCAGTGTGAACCCAGAGGTGACAAAATTGGCATTCAAGCATTTCAAGGTCAGTAAAACCTTGCATTATGGATTTAAACTCTGGAATAAATGTTAAATCTTATCATTAAAGATGCTACTGTGAATATTACACCATATTGTAAAGTTCTTAAATATATCCCAAGTCAATACCTAGAGAAGGAATACTATTGTTTTAACCTACAATTTGTGGCTTCCATGTGATCTCAAAAAAAAAAAAAAAAATATATATATATATATATATTTTGGGGGGCAGGGGTGTGCCATGTGGCTTGCAGGATCTCAATTCCCTAACCATGGATTGAATCTGATCCATGCAATCAAAGCCCAGAATCTTAAGGCCACCAGGGAACTCCCAAATAAAACATTTCATTTAAATAATTTTAGAAATATTAGTTTTAAAATAATTAGTGAAACAAAACGTGCAGTTAATCACACTTATGAAAAGAGTAGACAGAAAGATAATTGCAAAAAATGTCTAATGTTCAGAAATGGCAAAAAAAATCAATGTAGTATAACATTCTCCTGACACAGCTCTTTCTCAATACCTTATCACTTAAGCAAAGCTTCTCCTTCTCTAAAAACAAATTAATCAAAATAGGCCAAATGTCACCAGTCAAGAAGAAACGCAAGCACCACCCTACAAACTAAGAAGGTTTTTAAGAAAAAGAATGTAAGGAATCTAATGAAATAAAAACAAAGGAATTGATAAAAGTAAACAGCACAGACTTCTCAAGCCATTTTCAGATTCTGGTTTATGAACTGTCTATCTGAATAACTTAAGATTATGGTGATAAATAAACCCATAGACAGGCTGTGGTTAATATCCTTTCCCATTTCATAGCCTGTAAATATACAGAATGAATACAACACATGCTCTTTACCCAACTGTTCCTTCAAATACATTATTTGTTTTCTCAGTCAGCAAGTTCTTAAATTTCTATGTTTAGCTTCTTTAGGTAGGGAAAAGATAAACAGACCTTTTTGACTTATATTATTTCAGGATAGAATTAACATATACCTCATCTCATTTTTAAAACTAGACTCTAAAAATGCCAAAACATCCACAATAACTAGCAATTCATTATCTTACTGTGATTCTGCCATAAATGAAAAGTTAATTACGTTTTGGGTATTTTGAATTTGTAAGAGCAATACATATTTATGTAGAGCATCCAACAAAATGGCAAATTTGTACCTCATGCTGAGAAGACAGATTCAACACATCAAAGTATCAGAGAGGAGACACAAAGCTATAAAACTCAGTCATGTATATGCTAATTATCCCTTAAACAGCTTCTCTTTAGAATTACTGTAAAATTTATATTGGGTTGTCCTATGCTTTCATTTTAAGACTGACCTACACAATTAGTATTTTAGATCTAGCAATTTATATTTTAACACACGTATATGTGTATGATGGCTTCTCTGGTGGCTAAGTTGGTAAAGAGTCTGCCTGCAATGTGGGAGATCTGGGATCCCCTGTAGAAGGAAATGGCAACCCACTCCAGTATTCTTGCCTGGAGAATTCATACAACACATGTATGTATGTGTATATATTTATGTATGTATACATGTATTTATATTATACATATGCACATACATTCACACAAGTTCCCATGTACACATATATACATATTCTCTTTGTTTATAGCTTAACTATAAATCAGGATACCCCCTTCTTCAAAACTATTAATCCTGTAAACACACTGCACGCTCATTAATGAATGAATTACCCAGTAGATAACTGTTCAAATTATATAATCATCCAATGTCAAAGCCAGGAGATTTATGCATTTCTGATTGCCTAAATTTCTACAAATCCACAATATTATTCTGAATTTCCAAAGAAGCAACTGTGTGAACCTCTAAGGAATAAATTAAACAATGAAATACTCTAAAAGTTGTATACATGAAAACTAATGTAAAAAATCTCACGACTTGTGTTCAATGTGATGGATAACAATATATTCAGGAGAGATGATAGATTATTAAATTTTAGACTATGAAAAAATCATACAGAATAAAACTATGCTAATCATGGTAAATGAAATAAAATACACTTCTTAGTTCTATATATTTGGTGCTCAGAAAACAATAAAAAGTCAAAGCCCAATAAAGAGTCAGCAGTTACCTCATTAATAAAAGGGGAATCAAGGATTGATTCAAGACCTAAGGAGTTTACTCTCAGATGGCAGGGGTGGGGTGCGGGGGGGTGGGGATGGGACTAAGGGTATTTCTGCATTGTAACACAGGACAGATGTTTTCACTGTCAAGAGGTGTCTGCAGCACTAGTAGGTGCTGAAGCACTAGTAGAAGTCTAAATTTGGACTCCCTTTGAAAATTTTCCCACTGTTCAAAATTTACCTAATAGTGACAAAATGATTAAGAGAATGAAACTACTAATTTTTTTTTTTTTTGATTCAAATCCAATCATTTGTGCTTAGCTACTGAACCATAAATCTTACATTATGGAGAGAAACAATGTGCTAAATTCCTTTTTAAAAAGTAAGAATACTATTCATAAATAGGGTTATTTGATATAAAAAAAAGTACTGTCTTTAAATATTCCATCTTTGGCTTGAAAATATCCCTTACTTGTATAGACCCTAAGCTGGAGAGCTTTCCTTTCTGTCATTTCCCCTTTTCTTTCATATGACCACATGTTTTCTGTACCAATCACTTAGGAAAGAAGTGAGCTCTCTCTTCATTATTTTAGAGTTTTGCTTGTCTATTTAGCATTCCTTTTTGAGTCTCAAGATGTATGGAACAATAAATGTCATTTAATGCTGAAAAAAAGAGTAAGAATACTAATATGTTTAAAGTTGTTATTCAAAATTAACTAAAAACACAAAAACAATGTGACCATTACTAAAAACAAAACAAAAAGAATTAAATGAATCCAACACAAATTTTTGGAGAGAATAATCAAAGTCAAAGAAATAAAATTATTTTAAATATACAATGTGATTCCCATGCTCTTTGTTAATCATGGTACCATCGGGATCAGACATTCAGCAACATGGGATTATACAGAAAAGACACAAATAACAAACATTCTTTTTCTTTTTATACTTATTAAAGTGAAAAGTGAAAGTGAAGTCGCTCAGTCGTGTCCGACTCTTTGTGACCCGTGGACTGTAGCCCACCAAGCTCCTCTGTCCTTGGGGTTCTCCAGGCAAGAATACTGGAGTGGGTTGCCATTTCCTTCTCCAGGGGATCTTCCCGACCCAGGGATCGAATCCAGGTCTCCCATACTGCAGGCAGATGCTTTAACCTCTGTGCCACCAGGGAAGCAAATCTAGGCAAATTAGTTGATTTCTCTAAATTAAGCCAGTAGTTATAATTTTTTCCCAGGTGGTTTAGTGGTAAAGAATCCACCTGCCAATGCAGGAGATGCAGGAGACATGGACTCAATCTCTGGATCAGGAAGATACCCTGAAGGAAAGAAGGAAAATGGCAACCTACTCCAGTATTCTTGCCTGGAAAATCCCATTGACAGAGGAGCCTGGCGGGCTACAGACTGTAGGGGCGCAAACAGACACGACTGAGCATGTATAATCTTTATCTAAATAAATCCACTCAAGAACTAAACAGCAAGTAAAAGCAAAAGGCACCCTTTCAACTCTCAGGTCACAGGAAGACTCCTTTGAAGGTAACAGGCTAAGAGCACTGACATGAAATCAAACTATCAGAAAAATTGGGAGCAGATGACAAGGAAATCATTAATTACTACTGCTGTTTACAGACCATGATGTTTTACACCATTGACCACAGTGTGGGAATCATTAAACCTCAAGATAATACTTTTTTTACCCTGAAAGATTCAAATAGTGTTGATAAGTGTTAGATCATTTATAAAGTTAGGCAAGGCAGTTATCACGATGATTTTATTAACACCGCTTCCTACCACCAAAAACAAAACAAAACACACCAGAACAGCTGGTTAACTAAACTGCTCAAGAGTTAAGTTAATAAGAACTCAGGTTTCTAATCTTCAGTTCTCTAACTGCCAGCCCTAATAGAATGTACCATAAAACTCACCATTCAGGCCCCTATCATCTCCCCCAATTTATCACAAGGGAACTACAAGCAGATGAATCAAAAGGCCACTGTACATCTGCCAACAAAACCAAGGAATGGAGATTGACCTGTCTACTTAGCAAAGCTAATTCTTCTGGAAAATGCTGTGAAAGTCCCCTTCCTGACCTTTGGAGCCTGATCCTGAGCAGTAGGCTCAATTTCACTGGCAGAGGAGCCTCACAGGTAACCCACAGCTTTGGATCCTGTTTCCAGCTCAGTCACAAGGAAATCCTAAGAGGTTCCTCCCAGTCCTGTGATTCCAATACCTCACACTGCAAGTGCCATTAATGTAGTTTCTAAAAGAAAAGAACTCAAAACACACTTGAAGAATATAAATATTTTCTATGGAAAAAAAGTTCTACAATCATATAGGAAGAATGAACATCTGTGAATGTTCCACAAATCTCTAAGTAGAAAAAACTGACAGAGACCTGAGTGATAGGAAAGGTTTGTCTCTGAAAACAAAGGAGTAATTTATCAGGCCAGTAAATTCAGTGTAAAGACATTAAAGTCAAATTAAATAAAACCAACAAGAGACAAAGCAATGTCCTCGTTTTGTGTGCTGGGAGCTGAGGCTTCACTGAGCACTAATTATATCTGCTTGGAAATGAAGCAAATTAAATATGTTCCCTTTTAAACGGGCTTAAAAAAAAAAACAAAACCAAAACTTTTGAAGAAGAAAGCATTTTGAATTATTTTCCCAAATTAATTTTGGGAATTAAAGAGTAGGTTATACAAGTAATTTTTTTTTTTTTTCTAACATGCCCTGGGTAACAATGATGAAAGTGTATGCTGAAGACATATTTAAAAACCAAATAGTTCTATAGTTTTGGGCTCTCCAACATGCCTCAGAAGCTGGAGTTCTAAACAAAAAGTATAAAAAACACACAAGTAATTACGCAGGGTCTGGGGTGCTCAAAATTAATGGAGAATGTAAATGCTTTCAGGAAACTGTCAAACCCGCATATTTTAGCTTATTTGTCTTTGTGGTCTTCATTGCTTTTTTTAAAATGGTCTCTTTCCAAAAGAGCTTAGCAAGTTCTCCTTTGAGACTCTGATCCTGAAACAACGCTTCACTCTAAAACAGTAGAGAAGACATTGTTCAGAGAGCAAACTTTTATTATGCGGCATGAGTTCATCTCAAGCACATATATAATACTATATATGCCTTGTTTACAGACAATCACAGGCTTGGTGTGTTAAGTGACAGTGGAGACATGTAGGGTAGAAAGACAATATCCCAAAGAGAAAGTGAGATCTTAAGTATACACACATCACAGGCACTCAAGTTCAGGTCAAGAATTGAGCTGGGCTCGGTTTAATTTACATTGAGGTTGGCTGGGCCATTACTTTCCTTTAGTCTCTGACTCTTGGGAAAGTGGTGACCTTTAGAGGTAGCTTTTGATTTTAGGACACAACCACTCTTCTGAAGCTCTTTCCCTGCATCCAGTTTCCTTCTCTCAATCTGTGTTCATAAACATGTCCATGCACACCTCCCCCCTCCCTCCCACCCCTGCCAACCACCACAAGTTGTAGAGAAGCCCACTGAAGTAGTCATGGAGGTCCACTGGCCATACAAAGGCTGTGGATGCTGTGAAACAGATTCGCTTTTGAAAATAATTACCTACATTTACTGTGCTAAACTTATCATTTCAATGCTAACCTGACTGCTGGTTGTCTAATAAAAAAATAAGACATTCATTAATCTTTGCTAAATAATTTTTTATTTATTCCCCAGTTACAATTTTCCACTTCAGAAAAGAGAAGTCCTTGTCAAAAGGTTTGAGATGAATCTATACAGCAAGTCATAGATTTCCCCAACATGCACCGCAATCAGAGAGGTATGATTTACAAAGAATATTCAGATGGTTTCTATCACCAACGAACTAAAAATTCACTAAGCCAGTTGTTTCTAACTCGTCAAAATGTGGGTACAGAAACAAGAAGGAAGAAATATAATGGAAACCACAGAAACCTTGGAAGATTCCTGACATAACCCAAGTTAAATGTAGATATACAAATCAACACCAACTTTCTGAACATTCTGGTCTTCTCCAAATTAAATTGAGAGGCTGAAATGGTTTCTGATCTTTGTTTGCTTCCTATTTTTCCTCGCTGCCAATTAAAAGAAGAGAATTTAACAAACTCTGAGGAAAACAGGGGCTTCCCTGGTGGCTCAACAGTGCTAGGCTACTGTTTTTCATTATCTCCTAACTAGTCTGTTTTAATATGCTCTACTCCAGAGTGGTGTTCAGAATTCACTGAAACATACATGCTACGTCACCAGGCACAACTGCTTCTCCACCTTTTGTTTTAGGGCAGTCTCCCAGCTACCTTGGGCTTCCCAGGCGGCTCTGTGGTAAAGAATCCACCTGCCGAGTCAGGGCCGCAGTTTCGATCCCTGGGTTGGGAAGATCCTTTGGAGAAGGAAGTGGCTACTCACTTTAGTACTCTTGCCTTGGAAATCTCATGGACAGAGGAGCCTGATGAGCTACAGTCCAAGGGGTCACAAAGAATCAGATCCACTGAGTACGCATGCACACCCATCTTCCTTACTATGGTAGTTCTTTAGCAGCAATTACACACATTTAAAAGGATGTGGACCTCTTGCACTTGAAAGAACCTGGAGATCATCCGGGTCAGGATTTCTCTGTTTTCCAGCTGCGACACCACAAGGACAGGATACTCAGCTTCCACGAATACAGTGGCCAAGGGCTGAGCAGGGGGATGGGAGATGTGTCCACTGAGGCAGGAAGGAATAGCCCCATGCTTACCTAGGATTTTCATCACACTACTTCAAAAAATAAAACTTTTGAGTGGGAATGATCAAACAATCTTCTTAGAAGATTACTCATGATTTTTTTCTGATAGGCTAAGTAACTCCAGGTCCTCTAGCATTTACTGTCTGCACTTCAAATTCAGAAAATTTTGCAAAACTTCCTGCGACTTTATTAAAAAGCAGACGGGAAAGGGAGGTGAAGTCAAATAAGGGTGAGACATGGTCCAAATACAGCAAATTATTTATTACATCTTTTCTATTTAATATACCCATTAAAATTTGTGATACTGGATTAAGAACTGTTTTAAAAGTCCATCTGACTAAAAACCATACAGCAGATTCACCAAGAAGCTACAGAGTTGTTCTAATTGGTCTGTTGTAGACTGTTCTTACCTTTTCAGGTACCTTCTTTGTATTGAAACAGTTTGGTTTTAGTTTCTATGTATATTAGTCGCTATGAACTTCATCCTATCTTTGAGACTCATGAAGCTAACTCCAGGGTTTCCCTATAAACTTTAATGGGCATTTTCCCAATTGTTCAATACCATTGATAAAAATTATTAACTCCCAGAGGTAAGGTTAATGAACTTCTCTAGGCTGTACCAAAGCAATGACCCTTCTTGTGTGGGCATGACTGTCTGCCAGTTTTACTCTTGCTTAATAAGTTGTATGGTTTAATGACGACAGTCCACTCCTATTTTCATAGTTGGCTAAGAATAAATCACTTGGGTTGAAAAAGAGCTTTTTTCATACATTTAACATTTCTTTAACAAAAACAGAAATGTTCATTGAAGGGGGAAAAAATAGAAAATACTGAAAAGATGAATATATAGAGCCATCTATGCCTCACTCCTCCAATCCTAAGTGTTCAAACTCAGCATAACTAGCACAGACTGGACTCCCCTGGTGGTTCAGTGGTTAGGACTATGTGCATGCTACCCTGTGTTTGATCCCTGGTCAGGCAACTAAGACCCTGCGGCTGTGCAGTGCAGCCAAATTAAAAAAACGCAGATACCATGACAACCTCTCCGTTTTTTAGCTTTTTCTCAGAAAAAATGTATCCAAAAGCAACCTAGTTCATTTCCTCATTGATTCCTTCATTCATTCACTCTTAATATACATCTAGGCCTCTTATGCTCAAGTCCATGAATGTTCCTCACTGACGTTTAGGATAAAGTCCACATTCCTACCATTGCCCATGTCACTCGAGCCCCTTCTTCAACTACATTTTTCCCTTTGTGAGGCAACCAAATCTTTGTGACCCACCATGTATAATATTCTCTGCTTGGAACATCTTCTTCCTTCCTATCTACCTCACCAGGTGAGCCCCAGGTACCTTCTGGTCCTGCTTAATGAGGTGGTGGTAGTAAGGAGGCACCAGCAGATGCCAAGAGCTTCCTCTATGCCAGGACACTTGTGAACACAGAAGCACTAAGGAAATGCTATTATTGTGCTCATTTTACAAGTAAGAATGTAGAGGCTTTGAAAGGTAAATTCAGTTCAGTTCAGTCGCTCAGTCGTGTCCAACTCTTTGCAACCCCATGAACCGCAGCATGCCAGGCCTCCCTGTCCATCACCAACTCCTGGAGCCTACCCAAACCCATGTCCATTGAGTTGGTGATGCCATCCAACCATCTCATCCTCTGTTGTCCCCTTTTCCTCCTGCCCTCAATCTTTCCCAGCATCACGGTCTTTTGAAATGAGTCAGCTCTTCACATGAGGTGGCCAAAGGATTGGAGTTTCAGCTTCAACATCAGTCCTTCCAATGAACACCCAGGACTGATCTCCTTTAAGATGGACTGGTTGGATCTCCTTGTAGTCCAAG
>NW_011494942.1:11087851-11101569 GCF_000754665.1 Bison bison bison | reverse complement strand
CACAGTTCAAAAGCATCAATTCTTTGGTGCTCAGCTTTCTTCACAGTCCAACTCTCACATCCATACATGACCACAGGAAAAACCATAGCCTTGACTAGACGGACCTTTGTTGGCAAAGTAATATCTCTGCTTTTTAATACGCTGTATAGGTTGGTCATAACTTTTCTTCCAAGGAGTAAGTGTCTTTTAATTTCATGGCTGCAATCACCATCTGCAGTGATTTTGGAGCCCCCCAAAATAAAGTCTGACACTGTTTCCCCATCTGTTTGCCATGAAGTGATGGGACTGGATGCCATGATCTTAGTTTTCTGACTGTTGAGCTTTAAGCCAACTTTTTCACTCTCCTCTTTCACTTTCATCAAGAGGCCCTTTAGTTCTTCTTCACTTTCTGCCATAAGGGTGGTGGCATCTGCATATCTGAGGTTATTGAGATTTCTCCGGGCAATCTTGATTGCAGCTTGTGCTTCTTCCAGTCCAGCGTTTCTCATGATGTACTCTGCATATAAATAAGCAGGGTGACAACGTACAGCCTTGACGTACTCCTTTTCCTATTTGGAACCAGTTTGTTGTTCCATGTCTAGTTCTAACTGTTGCTTCCTGACCTGCATACAAATTTCTCAAGAGGCAGGTCAGGTGGTCTGGTATTCCCATCTCTTTCAGAACTTTCCAGTTTATCGTGATCCACACAAAGTCTTTGGCATAGTCAATAAAGCAGAAGTAGATGTTTTTCTGGAACTCTCTTGCTTTTTCCCTGATCTAGCGGATGTTGGCAATTTGGTCTCTGGTTCCTTTGCCTTTTCTAAAACCAGCTTGAACATCTGGAAGTTCATGGTTCACGTATTGTTGAAGCCTGGCTTGGAGAATTTTGAGCATTACTTTACTAGCGTGTGAGATGAGTGCAATTGTGTGGTCATTTGAGCGTTCTTTGGCACTGCCTTTCTTTGAGATAGGAATGAAAACTGACCTTTTTCAGTCCCGTGGCCACTGCTGAGGTTTCCAAATTTGCTGGCATATTGAGTTCAGCACTTTGACAGCATCTATCTTTCAGGATTTGAAATAGCTCCACTGGAATTCCATCATCTCCACTAGCTTTGTTCGTAGTGATGCTTCCTAAGGCTCACTTGACTTCACATTCCAGGATGTCTGGCTCTAGGTGAGTGATCATACCATCGTGATTAACTGGGTCGTGAAGACCTTTTTTGTACAGTTCTTCTGTGTATTCTTGCCACCTTTTCTTAATATCTTCTGCTTCTGTCAGGTCCATACCATTTCTGTCTTTTATTGAGCCCATGTTTGCATGAAATGTTGCCTTGGTATCTCTAATTTTCTTGAAGAGATCTCTAGACTTTCCCATTCTATTGTTTTCCTCTGTTTCTTTGCACTGATCACTGAAGAAGGCTTTCTTATCTCTCCTTGCTATTCTTTGGAACTCTGCATTCCAAAAGGTTAATTAACTTGATACAATACAGCTAGTACTTGGAGCTGGGACTGGAACTGAGTCTGACTCTAGTCCTTGTGGTTAATCTTTACCTGGAGAGTTGCAAACACCTCATGGGCCAGGCAGGTTTGCATATTAAAGGCAAAGAACCAGATTTCACCTCCACAAAGAAATATGCTTAAACAAAACAATACTTAATGACTCTTTAAGTTTATTTTTGTGAGAATGGGAATATTCACTTTCATATTATATCTATCATAAGAAAACCAACAACCCTTCATGTTATTAATTTTGCCTCTAAAATAAGAATCTGGATAATGTGATTTTTCTAGAGAAACCATTTCTATTCTGGAAAATTTTAATATGCTTTAGGATGAAAGAGATAATAACTTACTAAAAGCATACTTTAGGAGCATAGTGGAAAAAATATGGGAAAGCTCACCATTCTTGTTGTTTTATGTTGTAAAACCAAAAAATGATATAAATAATTTGTGGTTTTTCTGTTGCAACCTGAAAGATCACAAGTTTTACTTAGAGCTTCAGTATTTATGTGAGTAGATACCAAATTCTTTTGATCAAAGGAGTTCCAATAGATTCTGTAGCCACCTGGGAACTGAGCCACACAGTTTTAGTAAGAATTTGATCTCCAACTGATCCTGTCTGTCTCATTATGGAATATTTGGGGTTGAATTGAACTCTTCAGCAACATTTAACCTGTCCTTATTTTTACCTTAAAGAAAAAGTCACGTTTCAAGGGTGGCTGAAGCATCTGATATATTTAGTTCCTAACACATCTGCTTTAAAATAAGATCACACACAAAAATTGCTCTCTGTAGGACATCTGTGGGTAAGAAGCTCTTTTGACTGACTAGGTTTAATATTTTAGTTTTGGTAGTAAAAGATTCCAGATGTTTACCCTAGCAGCTTTTGTAGACACATGGGATTAATGTAGGCACGTAATCCCTGGGTTTGGAATACAGCCAAAGTGTGTACATATGCCATTTAATTATGTAGACAATCTTGGCATTTCAAACATCATCAGAATTTCTCAGCTGATATTCCTATTACTAATCCTGTTTTAAATAATCAAAGAGTGGTAAAGAAACTGGCCTTGCACATACTAATGAAATCTATGCAGCCCCTTTTAATAGATTTGGAGATTTCTATGGATTAAAAATTCATGTGTTTTATCAATTAAAAACAGGTAAATATAATATAAAAACAGCCAGAAAATATTTTCAAAATTCTTTGCTTCATACCAGTGTAGCAATTTCCAAATTCTTTTTTGTTATCGTCCTTCTTTCTAAAAATTCATCTATCCCAAGGGAACCTTTGACTAAGCCCTGATGATTTCCCATGAGTTCGCGAACTTGACTTTGGGATATACTTCTCTATACAAACAGTGCCAGAAGTTTGTTTTGAATAAACATTCCAAAGTTCCTTACCTAGATGGTTTTGAACAACCTGCTGTGAATCTAAAAGCATACAGACACAGCAGAATTGTTGTATATTAATGACTCAAATTTCTCCCACTTCCTTTTAGGAAAAATGCAGCAACAGCAAGCAAAACATTTCCATACGTTTTTCCAAAAGACATTTAGAAGTTTTATATGTGAAAATAAATTAGTAAATCATCACCAAAAAAATGGATGAAGTGAGCTAAAAGAAAGTGCTACAAACTATCTGGGAGGAAAGATATTTTCAGTGAAGCAAGCTCAGTGGAAAAACTCCCAATCCCAAAGTTTTCCAGATATAAAATTTTCAAGTTTCCCAAGGCCATAATTTAGTTACTTGCTCTCCTGGGATATGGGAAGTTTCCTTTATGTGCTGTAGGCTCCTGTATCATGCATATAAATTTAAACTAAACACACACAAATATACACGGCATTAAAATAGCATATGATGATGAGAAACAAGATATTTTGGTACATTTATCTGGAACATATTTATAAGTAAAATACAGGTTGAATTTCTTTAAATGAGAAATATTTTTAATAATGATGGGGACAGCTGTAATTTTACACGTAAATTTTTACTCTAGTAAGCCCTCTTCTCTCAAGCTCTCCTACCCCATCTCTGATTATCCAGACTTAAAAAGCACCTTTAGAATCAGACATTTGTTTTCCAATACTTTATTTTGAAATTTCTCAATCAATTGATTGACATTTTCACTGCCAATAGTTCAAAACCTTTATTATCTCAGGCATTCATAACTTTATAACTGCTATGCCTTTCTGCTGTCCTGGCCCCACTGCTACCAAACTGTACCCTTCCCTCAGCCTGGCTCAAATCTGGTCTGTATCTCTATTAAGCTTCCCTGGTAGCTCAGTGGTAAAGAACCTGCCTGCCAATACCGGAGACAAGGGTTTGATTCCTGAGTCAGGAAGATCCCCTGGAGAAGGAAATGGTCGCCAACTCCAGTATTCTTGCCCGGAAAATCCCATGGACAGAGGAGCCTGGTGGGCTACAGTCCACAGGGTCACAAAGAGTCAGACACAACTTAGCACACATGCGCACCTCTACTAAGCACAATGACAGAGGTTTAGGAAATGTGGGTGATCCAGCTCAAGAACTCTGGATTAACTTCACAGCACCTTGATGAGGAAGCATGGATCCCAAGTGTAACACAGAGCCAATGCATACTCTGAAAGCTCGAGTAAGGGATACAACTGAAAAGGAAAAAACCTAACCAAATCTAGCACCCTGTAGTGTTGACATTTTAAAGGTTTAGCAGTTGCTAAAATCAAAGTAACCCAGAAATCTGGCACAATGAAACTCCCTAAACCTACACCTGAGGTAGGAAGTTTTATAATGCTGGCAAAATAATATGAAAGCGATCCTGCCATTGTCAAATGCTTCATTTATGGAGTGGCAAAATATCATAAACTTCCACATACCTCAAAATATAGAAGGAAAAAAGTCTGCAAGTAAATCCACTGTTTGGGAAAGCCTACTGCATTGTTTTGTCAGGCATTATATCACTGTAAAGAATCTTTACTGACGCTGAAAGCAGCAGCAGCCAAGCCGGTCAGAAGTCAGATATATATACTGCTTCAACTTACTATCTCTATGACCATATTGCAAGGGATTATCAGTAAGCTATGTATGGCCTGCTGCTTGTTTCTGTAAATAAAGTTTTTTTGAAACAGAGTCACATTCATTAAATTACCTACTACTGTCTATGGCTGCCATGTGCTACAGTGTGGGAACTGAGTGGTTCTACCACATGGCCAGGAAAGCCTAAAATATTTACTGCCTGGCCCTCTACAGAAACAGTTTGTAGACCTCTGACTAGATGACAAAAAGGAAGATAAATAACCTTGATTATGTGAAGTGCAGCCATAAGAGGTGTGGTAGCAAATAAACTACTTTCCCCCCTTTATATTTACATTATTATTTTCTAATAATGTTTCAACAGTGAATATTTTTGATAAGGATAGGAAACAATAGTGATTAAAATATTATCATGCTTCATTTAAAAATTCTGTAACACAGTAACTGGATGTATGATTCTATATATGCTATAGTATATTTTTTTGTACTTTACAGATCATCTACATGGTACTGATACTCTGTAAAACATATTTGCAGATATTGAGTAATTAGTACATTTTTTCTGTAACAGTTACATAGTCTCTATATTGCTTTATTACTATATGACATTGAAGTACTGTTTCTCTAGAAACTAATATATTAAAATAGTATATCATATATATCTGAGAGATTAAGATGTCTTAGATTATCAACAAAAGTGAAAGTGAAAGTTGCTCAGTTGTGTCCGACTCTTCGCAACCCCATGGACTACACAGTCCATGGAATTTTCCAGGCCAGAATAGAGTGGGTAGCCTTTCCCTTCTCCAGGGATCTTCCCAACCCCTGGATTGAACCCAGGTCTCTTGCATGGCAAGCAGATTCTTTACCAGCTGAGCTACCAGGGAAGCCCAAGAATACTGGAGTGGGTAGCCTATCCCTTCTACAGTGGATCTTTCCAACCCAGGAATCGAACCAGGGTCTCCTGCATTGCAGGTGGATTCTTTACCAACTGAGCTATCAGGGAAGCCCAGATTATCAATAGAATAGTGGTTAATGGTTCAAGAAATGTAGTAATTAAGCACAGTCTGGCTTTTGACTTAATTGCTTTCTTTGCACCATAGTTTTGATATTTTGTGATACACAATTGACCTTGAAAACCAGTTGTTGGTATACTGTATGTTAAAAAAAACTCTTTTTGAGTCTTAACTATTTTAGATGTTACTTTGAAGTTGCTTATTATAAAAATCTAATTCTGGGGAAAAAAGAGAAATTCAAAGATACCTATTTGATTTACAAAAGAGGTTAAATATTATCCACTAGAATATACTTTTCTACTATATTTAGAGTAACATGGGAATTACTGTATCATACCAAGTGTTAGTTGCTTAGTTGGGTCTAACTCTTTGCCAGGATCCTCTGTCCATGGAATTCTCCAGGCAAGATTACTGGAGTGGGTTGCCATTTCCTCTTCCAGGGGATCTTCCTGACCCAGGAATCAAACCCAGGTCTCCCACATTGCAGTCAGATTCTTTACTGTCTGAGCCACCAGGGAAGCCCCAAACACCTCGGCAAAAATGCCTGTGGGGTGAGTAACAGTTCTGCTGAACAAAACAGGCTGATAATTCTATGTGTGATAGACAAAAATTCAATACTGGATTATAAAATCCATCTTCTCCAGACAAGAGGCTTTAAAAAGTCATCCTATAGAGCCTCGCGCCACAGAAAGTTCTTTCAAAGCAAGCATAATTATGTGGAATGGATTCACTTCTGCTTCTTAAAATCCCACTACTTAGGATTATAAAGGCATGAGAAACAATGTAGGTCTAAATTCTGAAAACCATGGCTCCTTAACAAAACTGCCTTTTATTTTCTTGTGAATATAAAGCATTCTTTTGATCATGGGGAAAAACTACCAAGAATTATTGTATCATTAACTGTAACTATATCGATCACTATAACATTTATCAACTGCTTATTAAAAAACAAATGAATTAAAATCAGTTTTGAGAAAATTTAGGGATATAATAGTGCAATCTGTACTCTAAAAGAAAGATACCTTTATCTCTTTTGCCACATTTTTATTTTAAAATAATTTTTATATTTTTAGTAATATGCATTTGTTGCCCTAAATCCTCCTGCAACGTTTTTTTTTTTTTTCCTTTTTTAAACAAAGTGAGGCAAAATAACCAAACCAATGAAAACCACCTGAAAACAAAACTGACATTCTGGTTGCCATTTACTGATGGACTAAACAAGTCAAGGATAAGTATCTCTGATGAAGCAACCCAATTAAATATTGGATAGAGAGTTGATTCAAAGATAAATAAAGCTAGGAGTATAAATCATACAGCATAATTTCAGGTGGATATTTCTTTAACCATTAGGTAAAACTGTTTTTCTATTAGAATGATCACTAACAATTAAGAACTTAAAACTAACAGAAAAGTTTTAGGTTTTAATTACATAAAAGATTATCAAGAAGATAGTCTTGTTAAGAAACATTCCGTTAAGGAAATATTTTGATATTGAATTAAGGCCAAGCATGAATAAAGAACATAGGTGATGAGTAACAAAAGAGGCAGCATTTGAACATGGTGGCAAAGACACGGTTTACTTGGAATGAGTACATGGGACATTGCACGCACACACACACACACACACACACACACACACACACACCGGTTTACTTGGAATGAGTACATGGGACATTGCACACACACACACAGACAAAACATGAACATATGCACACAGTTTCAGCAGAAATGATTTACCTCAAGCTTTATATCTCTTGAATTGGGGCTTATTGTTTCAGCCACCAGATGTCACCCTTCCCCAGAGAGATAAAAAACAAAAACAGAGAAAAAAGCACTTGTGTATTTGTTATAAGGATACAACTTAAAAAAATACACGTTTGCAACATTCTTCTCTCCCTAGCCAAACCATATGAGGATGGACTCCCCCGCCCCCTGCCACCACCTTGCTCCTTAATGCAGAAACGCAGGTCCTGGACAACAGAAGTGAAAACAGCCTGAGGCTGACACGATGAACAGAGTTGAGCTCAGCAGTGACGGATGGACACTGGGATGCAGTTTCTTGGCAGAAGATCTGTTGGATGACTACCATGCTAGTGAGGGAGAATGGAGAGAAATGGATGAAAGAGACCTCAAGACTTTCTACTCTGTATTATAAAAAGAACCAATCCTGGGCATTTTCAACTAAAGGCTGCCGTAAAGATTTATATTACTTTTTAAATCTAGCTTTGCATGTCAAAGCTACATTTTATCTACCAAATCTAGCTTTCAGGAAAAAGGAAATTAGCCAGGGCTCCTTCCGGGTCTATATATATATATATATACATGCTGCTGCTGCTGCTGAGTCACCTCAGTCGTGTCCGACTCTGTGCGACCCCACAGACGGCAGCCCACCAGGCTTCCCGTCCCTGGGATTCTCCAGGCAAGGACACTGGAGTGGGTTGCCATTTCCTTCTCCAATGCATGAAAGTGGAAAGTGAAAGTGAAGTCGCTCAGTCGTGTGACTCTAGTGACCCTATGGACTGCAGCCCACCAGGCTCCTCCATCCAAGGGATTTTCCAGGCAAAAGTACTGGAGTGGGGTGCCATTGCCTTCTCCGATATATATATATATTTACAAACAAATTGGAGAGAAAGAGACCCTGACTTCATCACAGTGTCTTGCACTAAACACATGGTAGGTAAACACTTTCCCACTCACCACACCTCCTATATAATACAAGAAAGGAGGTGATGATCAAAAGTTTCAATCTCGTTTTTTCAATCTCATTAGCTAAGTGAGGGCCTTATTCTCTCAATTTGCTGTCACTCTACTACAGCTACAAGGAGAAGTAAAATTCAAGGGTTAGAATAGGTTAATAATTCCATGTGTGTGGATTATAGAAGCCAAAAGACAATTCAGCAGAGACCCTTATGATTACCCAAGGCTTCAGAACTTTCCAAAACACAATTTTTCTTATTCCATGTAAAATTAAAGGAAATTCCAAAGAAAAGGATCTTTTGTAGCCCAGAAATTTTTAGCAATTTGTGAAATACTTGTTTAGAAAACATTTTTTTATATTCCAACATATTGATAGATAAGGCTATTGCACATTGTTGTATCTTTTGGAAACATTCTAGATACATTATATCTTTTAGACACTTTCTTTCTCAACTACAAAGGCAAAATATGTTCATTATAGAAAATTCCAAAAACCAAAGGAAGGCTCCAGATAATAAAATCATCTATAATTCCACAGAATATGGGAAAAGAGAATGAAGTTATGAGTGAAACATATTTTCAAATATGCAAAATATTAAATTTATACATAGTTCAAGTTTTTACAATTATAATTCATTTCCATTCATCTCACAGAATTCATTCTAACCTGTCCTCCATTTACCAATGAAACATTGCCAACAAGTTTCCCAAGAATCTCCTGCTTGGTGGCCCGTATCTTCACACTCAAGTTACTCTTGTATCTTCTTTGGTGCTTCTACAGCATTGATGCTGCTGATCATTCTTTTGCAAACACTCTTTCCTGATTTTTTATATCCTACTTTTCATAGCTTCTTCTATCCATCTGGTCATTCTCCACTAGTCATCACTGTGGGCTGTTCATTTTCAGGCTGATGTTAACTAGTGAATTTCTGGCTCTATCCTCTATGCCACTCATTTAAACCCTCTCCCTGAGTGACCAAAGTCACTGTCATGGTATCAATGACTAGCTACATATTGACAGGTCAAACACACAATAGATGCTTAATATGTTTAATTTTATTAATGACTTAACAACTTTCAAACCCAGTCTCCAGGAAGTTCTTAGCTCCAAGGCCAGAGCTTCATAGCAGAAGTCTCTTATCTACTATAATTGAAAATGGAAATTGGCTGGTTAATTGTAAACGTGGGTTAGGCAGTAAATAATAAAACATGACAAGTATTTTACATATTTGACATTAATCAAATACATGTCCAATCATCTGCCAATATTTTTAGAGTCAGTGTCATGAGATAATGATAATGGGTCAAATTCCCTAGGAAGACCCAACAATTATAAATATACATGCACTCAAAATCATAATATCTAAATATATGAAGCAAACACTGACAGAACTGAAAGGAAACACAGACAGCAATACAGTAATAACAGTGAACAGCCATACCCCACTTTAAACAATGGATGGATCATTCAGAATAGATTAGGAAACAAAGGATTTGGACAACACCATAGACCAGATGGACCTAAAGACATATATTCACACAGAACATTCCACCCAACAACAGTAGAATATATATTCTTCTCAAGTGTACATAAAACACTGTCCAGGATAGATCAAATATTAAATAACCAAAAAATTTTATCAAATTTAAGGCTGAAATCATAACATGTATCTTTTCTAACCACAGTGTAATGAAATTAGAGATCAACGGTAGAAGCAAAACAGGAAAATCCAGAAATACGCAGAAGTTAAACGGAATGTTCTTGAACAACCAGTGGGTCAAAAAACAAAAGGGAAATTAGAAAATATCTTGAGACAAAATAGAAAACACAGTAAATCTAAATTTATGGACCAACAAACTCAGTACTAAGGGGATTGTTTAGAGTAATAAACATCTATATTAAAAGGAAAAAAAAAAACCCTCAAATAAACAACCTAACTCTATGCCTTAAGGAACCAGAAAAAGAAAAGTAAACTACGTGCAAATTTAGCAGAAGGAGGGAACTAATAAATATGAGAGCAGAAATTTTTAAAAACTGAATTAATGCCACTCCTTCTCAAACTCTTCTTCTCAAACTCCTTGAAAACTGAAGAGGAGGGAACATATCCAAACTTATTTTGAGGCCAGAATTACTCTGATACCAAAGCCAGACAAGCATAGTATAAGAAAATTATAGGTCAACATCCTGAAGAATATCGATGCAAAAATCCTAAATAATACACAGGCAATCCAAATTAAAAAACACATTAAAAGGATCATATACTATGACCAAGTGCAATCTACCCCTGGGATACAAGGATGATTCAAAATACAAAAACCAATTAATATGACATCCCACATATCCGAGTGAAGGATAAAAATCACATGATCTCATCAATGTAAAAAAGCATCTGACAAAATTCAATGCCTTTTCATAATAAATACTCTCAACAGACTAGGAGTACAGGAAATTAACTCAACTTATAAAGGCCACATATGAAAAGCCACCATCTATCATCATTCAAAAGTGAAAAGTTGAAAGCTTTTGTTCTAAGATTGAGAATAAGGCAAGAATTCTCACTCCTGCCACTTCTACTCAACATAGTACTGGAATTCCTAGCCAGAGCAATTAGGCAAGAAAAAGAAATAAAAGGCATCCAAATAAGGAAGAAAGAAGTAAAATTATCTGTTTGCAGATGTTACTACCTTATATGTAGAAAACAAGCATCCACACACGAAAAATGTTACAACTAACAAATTCCGTGAATCAGGATACAAAACCAACACACAAAAATCAGATATCTACACACTAATGACAAAACATCCATTAAAAGTAATTAAGAAAACAATCCCATTTACGATTGCATTAAAGAATGAAATACTTAGGAATTAAGTTAACCAAGCAGGTGGAAGACTTGTAAACTGAAAGCAAGACTTGGATGAAAGAAACCACAGAGCACACAAATGGAAAGATACTCCATGCTCAGGTACAGATAGTTTAGTACTGTTAAAGTGTCCAATCTATCAAAAGTGATCTATAGGTTCAATGCAATCCCTATCAAAATCTCATGACATGTTTTACAGAAATGGAGAAAACAATTTTAAAATTCATATGGAACTGCAAATAACCACAAGTAGTCCCCCCCTCACAAAAAATTCTTGAGAAAGAAGAATAAAGCTGGTGGCATCACACTGTGTGATTTAAAAACATATAATAATATATCCACAAGTAAATAAATGAAATTGGACTCTCATCTCACAAAACATACAAAAATCAACTCAAAATGGATTAAAGACTTAAATATAAGGCCTGAAACTATAAAATTCTCAAGAGGGTAACATACTGGAAGCTTCCTGACATTAGGCTTGGTAATAATTTCTTGGATATGGCACCAAAATCACAGGCAACAAAAGCAAAAATAGACAAGTGGGAGGACATAAAACTAAAAAAGCTCTGTACAATAAAGGAAGAAGTTAACAAAGTAAAAATGCAACCTACAAAATGGGAAAACATTTGCAATACTTGCAAAACATATGTGATAAGATATTAATGTCCATAATTTACAAGCAGCTCTTACAACTCAGCAAAAATGAGCAAACAAAAACAAAAACAACCAAATAACCTAAGTTAAAACTGGGCAAACAATTTTGAATAGATAATATTTTTCCAAAGGTGAAAAACATACCGTTCACAGATGCTCATCACTAATCATCAAGGAAACAAATATCAAAAAACACAGTAAAATATCAGCTCACACCTGTTAGGACAGTGATTACGAAAACAAAAACAGAAAGTGCTGGTGAGGACGTGGCGAAACTGCAACCTTTGTATTCTGTTGGCAGGTGCACGATCATGAGATGGTGCAGGCTCTTTCAAACAGCATAGAACTTCCTTCAAAAATTAAAAATAGAACTGCCATATGAACCAGCAATCCCACTTCTGAGTATTTATCCAAAATAACTGGAAATCAGGATCCCAAAGAGATATTTATACATCTACGCCCACTGCAACATTATTCACAGGAGGTAAGAGTTGGGAATAATCTAAATGTCCGTCAATGGATGGATGTATAAAGAAAATGTAGTATATACATGCAACCAAATATTCTATCACAAAAAGAAACGAAAGAAATCCTGTCATAGCTACAACATAGATGAAGCTGGAGCACATTATTAAGTGAAATGAGGCAGTCACAGAAGGACAAATTCTGCAAGATTCTCCTTATATGAGGAATGCAAAGCAGTCAGATAGAAGCAGAAAGTAGAATGGTGGCTGCCAGGAGATGGGGTGTGGGATGATGGGGAGTTGCTGTTTAATAGGTATAAAATCTCAGTCAAGCAAAATGAAAAAGATCTAGTGATGCAATATATAACAGTGTGTGTATAGTTAGCAATACTGTATTGTATACTTAAGTTTGTTGAGTATAAATCCCATGTTATTACTATTTTTTAAAAAAAGAATTTCCTTTAGGATTACTTGCAAGGTGAATCTGTAAGCAAAAATTCTCTTGAATTTTGTTAATCTGGAAATGTCATTTTGATTTTATTTCTGAAAGACAGTTTTATAGGACAGAAGACTGCTAATTGACAATTTTTTCTTTATCATCCTTCTGACCCCCATTGTTTCTGATGAGAAGTCAGCTATTAATTTTATTGGGATTCCATTCTAAGTGACTGATTGTTTTTTATTTTTGCTGCTTTTATAATAGATTATCTCTTTGTTTTTATAATGATGTGCCTGAGTATGAATCTCTTTTTGTTTATCCTTGTTGGAGTTCATCAAGTTCTGGATGTATAGATTAATGTTTCTCATCAAATTTGGGATATTTTCAGCTATTATTTATTCCATTTTTTTCCTTGCTCTTTTCTCTTTCTTCTCTCCTTCTAGTACTCCCATTACACCTATGTCAGTAGCCCTAGTGGTACCATTCTCTGAGGCGCTGTCCATTTTTCTTCATTTTTTATTCGTATTGCATGGCCTCCTGTCAATCCATCTTTGAGTTCATTAGTTTCTTTAGCCAGTGCAAACCAACTGCTGAGCCCCTCTAGTGAATTTTTCATTTTGGTTACTGTACTTTTCATTGTACTTTAGAATTTCTATTTGGCTCTCTTTTACAGTTTCTATATTGATATAATTTCTTTATTCTCTCAATGTGATGAGAGGCTGTCATCATGGCTTCCTTTACTTCATTAAGCATAGTTTCCTTTGCTTATCTGAACATCTTTACAACAGCTGCTTTGAGGTCTTTTTCTGTTAAATTCAACATCTGAGTCCTCTCACAAGCAGTTTCTGTTACCAGTTATCTGCACCCCCACTCTGCCCCCACTTAAGGCATCTGCCTAGGTTTTGGGCTTAAAGAATTGCTGACTTATTGCTCTATTGTTGCAAACAATGCTATGGGGCATAAATTGTTTAATCAGTTCAGTTCAGTCGCTCAGTTGTGTCCGACTCTGCAACCCCATGAATCGCAGCACGCCAGGCTTCCCTGTCCATCACCAACTCCCGGAGTTCACTCAAACTCATGTCCATCGAGTCG
>NW_011494942.1:11084653-11087751 GCF_000754665.1 Bison bison bison | reverse complement strand
AAACATCTCATCCTCTGTCGTCCCCTTCTCCTCCTGCCCCCAATCCCTCCCAGCATCAGGGTCTTTTCCAATGAGTCAACTCTTCGCATGAGGTGGCCAAAGTATTGGAGTTTCAACTTCAATATCAGTCCTTCCAATGAACACCCAGGACTGATCTTTAGGACGGACTAGTTGGATCTCCTTGCAGTCCAAATTGTTTCATAGTCTGATGCAATTCAGTGTGGGCAGTGGCAGTTTGAGGTTTGTTCTGACTTCAGGAAGGCTTTTCTTAGCTCTTTCCTAGGTTCTCTTTTGTGAAACTGGCCTATGGTTTAGCATTTTGTTTACTAAGAGGTTCTACCAGCCTTCTTTCATTTGCTTACTTTAGAGATTTCCATTGTTTCTGAGAGTATCCTGAAACTTGAACTTCCCCACACTCTTGTTTCAAATAAAATCAGTTCCTGTGGAAAGAGCTTTGAAGCTCTCTGTTCTTATGGACTGTCTCTTCCCCTAGGCAAAATCTCTGAGGCCCTGCTCCAAGAGCTGAGTGCAGGCAGTAGCTCTGGTGTCCTTGGCTTGCCTGTCCCAGTGTGGAACTTCTGACCATCAAGCAAGATGCAGTGAGGGCACCTGGGGCCCTAGTATTCTAGGCCTGCACACCTGCAATGACATCTTCATTCTATCAGTAGGGGCTGGGTGAAGGAAGGGAGCTCCTGACCTCTTGGCTGCACTTACCAGGAATCCAGCCTCTGTAACTTGACATTGGAGGAGGTGAGAAATGCTGGCAGCCTACCCTCCTGGTAAGACATGGTATCCGTTTATAGGAGATGAAAGGAGAGGAAGCCTGTCTTCTCAGCCACACCAGTTGAGAGTGGAGATATTGTAATGCTGAGTTGAGGGCAACAGCGTAGGAGTAGGTCATGACTCGACTGCCATATTGGTTGTTCTTACCACGCGTGAGCAGATTTTCTTGAATAAATCTTTCTTCACTTGGTACATACCTGTGGGGCAATACCCAGGGACTTTTTTATTTTTTTAATAGTTTCTATCAGTTATGTTTGTATTCTGCTGTGGGGCAGGTCTGCTATTGTGGAAGTGGAGCCTTTCTTCAGTATCTGTGTTTCAAATGCAGGAAGAAGGAAATGAATTTTGAAGTAATCAGGTAAAGAGCCCTCCTAGATTAAAAAATTTTTATTCCAATCTGTTTTATACACAAATGAAAACACTACATTGCACACTTAAGAGTATGCTAGTCATTGTTTTGAGCACTGAGAAAATACCACCACATTTAGTCCTCTATAAGGTGCATAGGTTGTTTTATCATGCTTTTCGTAGACGGAAACAGAAGCCCAGAAATCTGCAGTACTTTGCCCAGACTGCACAGCTAAGAAGTGGGAAAGTAAGGATTAAATAAAGGCAGATTTGCTCCATACGTTGCTTTTTACTTCACATTTCTTTTCCTATGGAATAGATTAACTAGATACCTAATATTTGGTTCATAATGTTAAAACAAAAATTCTGTGTTTACTTAGGATTATGTGGTAGTCATATTTTGACCTTAAATACTCTTTGAAAACAGTTTCTAATAGCTTTATAATCTTGCTCCATTTTGAAGTGTATGAAAATGCTTGTTTTATTATCTCCTCACTATCACTAAATACAATACTCTCTTTTAAAAAGTAATTGTCATTCTCAAAAAAAAAAATAGTTGCCATTCTCTTTGTAAAATATTTTCTACTATGATTTACCTTATATCTATATTTTTTTATTGTATCTGAGTCATTACTAAATATCTTAGTTCAGGCTGCTGGAACAAAATATATAGACTTGATAACTTAAACAACAGTTATCTCTCATAGATCTGAGAAGCTGAGAGGTTCAAGATCAAGACGCCAGCAGATCTGCTGTCTAATGAGAGCCCACTTTCTGGTTTTTAGACAGCCACCTTCTTGTTGTATCCTCATATGATGGAGAGAAAGAGAACTAGCTCTGTGGTCTCTTCTTATACGGGCATGAAATCCATCATAGGAGCTCTATCCTCATGACCTCATCTAAGCCTGATTAAGTCCTGAAGGTGTCACCTTCAAATACCATCACAATGGGGTAAGACCACAACGCATGAATTTTAGGGGAAAACAAACATTCAGTCCATGTACAAAGTGATAAACAAAGAATTTTCTCTTACAATTCTAGGGATCAGAAGTCCAAAATCAGTTTTGATTTTGAACCAAAATCAAAGTATCAGCAGAGCCAGGTCTCTCCCAAGGTACTAAGAGAAGTTCTAAGAATCCTTCTTCAAACCTCCAGTAGCTCAGGCATTCCTTGGCTTGTGACCACATCACTATTGTCTCTGCCTCCCACTGACTCATCATCTTTGGCCTCAAAAATTCCCTCTGCCTCTTGCAAGGATAGATATGACTGCATGAGAGCTCATCTAGATAATCCAGGATATGGATTTGAGATCCTTAACTTATTTCTTTTCCATATAAAGTAATATTCAGTCTTTTACCACATGAATATACTTGTGATATATATCAAATGATATTTATTTTTATACTTTTCCTATTACATCTTAGACAAATGCCATAGTTATAACTTTTAAACTATAACCCCTAGAGACACAATTTAAAAATCACTATCAAACAATAGATATCCAGAAAATTAAATTCTCTTTCATGAGAGAATTATCTAAAAGATCACAATTTAAAATGTGGTATTAAAATCTAAGTAGTGCATTTTAAAAACTAATCCAAACATTTCTTTAAAAGAATAATAACTCAGTGTCCTGCAAAATGATAAATTAAGAAAACAATCCAATTACAACTACATCAAAATAAAATAGAAATAAATTTTGCCAAGGCAGTAATATGACATTGGTGAAATATGAAGAAGACACACTAAATGAAAAGATATTCTGTGCTCCTGGGTTGGAAGAATTAGTACTGTTAAAACTTCCATACTACTAGTGATTTATTGGAGAAGGCAATGGCACCCCACTCCAGTACTCTTGTCTGGAAAATCCCATGGACTGAGGAGCCTGGTGGGCTGCAGTCCATGGGGTCGCTAAGAGTCGGGCACGACTGAGCGACTTCACTTTCACTTTTCACTTTCATGCATTG